>NC_043703.1:116738660-116753423 GCF_006229205.1 Suricata suricatta
CGGGGCGGCCGGAGGGGGCTACCCCGGGCGCGCCCCCGTCCAGGCCGCTTCCGTGACGGGGGCGCACGGGCAGCCCCGCCGAGCGAAGCTCTCAGCAAACTTTATTTTGAAAGCTCTGCTCCCTTGGGGAGGCCCCAGCGACCACTAGTAAGGGGTGTGTGTGGGAATTTTGGCGAAACTCTACCAAGCCCGTGGGGGTGGGGCAGAGGACAACTTTATTAGACATCTCACCTTGACCACCCCGTTAAGTTCATTGAGCAGGTTCCCTCAGCACCCCATTAGGCGCTAGGCCTCCTCCGTCAGGCAGGGAGTGGGTGCTGGTGCGCCCTGCCAGAGGTTTTGGGCAGGACTTCATTTGAGCAAGCCCTTTCTCTTCCCCCATTTTCTCTTCTTCCAGAAGCAGGAAGAGGTAACATGTGAAAGTTGTCCCTGAGCCTCGAGTGATGCGCTTCCCCTTTCTGTCTCTCTCTTAGGCAGCGCCGCCTTCTCCATCATCCTGACCCCGGAGGACAGTTACGAGGAGGAGAAACTCCTCACCCTGCCCAGCCCCCAGCACACACCCACCTGCTCACCTCATGCCTGGGTCCAGGGTGGGTGAGGGTGAAGAACCCACCCAGTCAAGATGATTCCTTCCTTGGGGACCGCTGCTGGTGTCCTGCCCCAGATCCTGGGCCCCAGCAGATGGGAGAGTGGCCCCCAGCTGAGCCCTATCAGACTGCTGCAGAGGAGGTGAAGAGGGGTTGAGAAGAGGTACCCATCCTGGAGACTGGAGCTACTTGCCTTCACCGTTGTACCCTCTTGACTGTTTTAGGAAAGAAGGACCTGGTGGTGGCCTTTGCAGGCAGGCAGGAAGCTGGACCGTGGCTCTGCTCTGGCACCTATGACCCTGCCTCCGGCAGCGTCATGAGCCAGTTTCAGGTGCCCCTGGCAGTCCAGCCGGACTTGCCAGGCCTTTATGACTTTCCTCAGGGCCAGGTGATGGTAGGGGGTTTCCAGGGGCCTGGGCTCCCGATGGCCGGGAGTGAACCACAACTCCGAGGGGGTGGAGATGGGCGAAAGAAACGAAAACGGTGTGGTACTTGTGAGCCGTGCCGGCGACTGGAAAACTGCGGGGCTTGCACCAGCTGCACCAACCGCCGCACGCACCAGATCTGTAAACTGCGCAAGTGTGAGGTGCTGAAGAAAAAAGTGGGACTTCTCAAGGAGGTAAGCTGGCCCTTCCTGCCTACCCTGCCCTTTGCATGAGGGTGCTGTCCTCACAGGGTCTTGTTGAAGACAGTTAGGCCCAGGCACCATTCTGCTCCTTTTGGTGTAACTTTCACTGGGGCGGTAGGTGGGAGCTGGCTTGGGCTCCTTGGCGGGGCTGACAGTTTGTAAGAGAGTAACCCAGTAGCCAGGGGTCTCCAGCTAGGGCTCTCCTTTCTGATGTTTCCGTTTGATGCAGAACATATCCAGCCTTTTTTCTAGAAGGTTTTTTTTTTGTGTGTGTGTTTTTTTTGGGGGGGTTTTCTTCAGTCTTGCTTGAAGCCTCAGATGTGTTTCAAGGTTACACCAACGCTTGGGTGGCATGCGGAGTGATGGTGTCAGGCAAGCGGTGGATTTGGAAAGAAAGATTTGGAGTGACAGAGTGCTTTTGTGCTGTCCTGATGGAATGGGATGTTCTGTTTTTCCTAAACCTTTTCTTGAGTACCACCGTTTTTCTCAGAAAGACAGTAGGAGAGCGTATTGGAACTGGAAATTTAATGACAACCCATGATTTGGGTTCCCCTACTGGACTGAGCACTTCTTGGGGTGCAAGACTTTGCTTTATTCCTGTGTCCTCAGGACCTGGCTCAGTTCCTTAATGTGTAGTCAGCACTCAGATACTAATTGAACGAATGAATGATGTGCTTTTGAGACACTGTGAAGCCCAGGGGGGAGTACTCCACTCATTTGGAATAGGGTGATGGAAGGAGGACAGGAGGAGTGGGCACGGGCTGAAAAGGGGAAGCGGAGAGGTAGTGACCCTGCACTGGCCATCGTTCCCTTCTATTCTGGTGGCCGGCTGCCAGCACGAGGCTGGTGGCAACCTCGATAGCGCAGAGTTGGCAGAAGTAGGGCCGAGCAAAGTTGAGCGGCTCAGGAGAGCGTTGTAGCGGCTTGAGGTCGCTCCAGGCAGCGGAACTGGCGCTGGACAGAGCCGGAGGCCTGCGCTGTCTGTGGGGCTTCTCCATTCCGCCACTGATTTGTCCAAGGGCTCACACAACTCAGGCCCCCTCTCTGGGCTTGTCTTCTCCCTGGGGAAATGGAGGAGTTGTGCTTGATGGCCTTTGAAGCCATTTCCAGCTGGGCTGGGAGCCGCTGCGCTTCTGAGGGCTAGGGCACCTGTGGCTTCGATGGGCGGGCGGCTGGCGCTCGGGATTTCCCTGACCGCTGAGTGCCCAGCTGTGCCGTGAGCTTGGGAGCGCTGTGGTCCCGTGGCTGGGAAGAGAGCTCCAAATGTTGGGGGCAGGGAAGTGGGTGTTGCTGGGATGTTTTTTTGCCCCTTTACACCCTCTCTTGTTCACTCCCTGTGGAAGCTGCATATCGTGGCTGAGGACCACAGACTGTGCTCTGTTTCCCTGGTCTCTGGTTAAAGCAGACATCTGGATTGCATGTGTAGCTCCCCTCACCCACTCCCCAGCCTGGGAGACTGTGTCTAGCCCCTGTATATTGCTGGTGTTGTGAGGAGTTGGCATCCTGCTAGCCCAGGGCCCTGCGGGTCACTTCTGAAAGGGAGCAGGGGAAGATCAGGGGTAGACTTCAGTCGTGGGCATGAGATCTGGTGTTATGGAGAAAGAAGAGTTGTTTGGTGTACTTTTAAAGCTTGGTTCCTTTGCTTGCTTCCTCGAGGTGTCCACCCCATCTTGCCACCCTTTTTGTTTCACACTCCTCCTCCTGTGATCAAACCTGAGGAGTAGGGGGGCTGAGCTTTCTGAACTGGGTGTTCTTGAAACCAGCGGTTATGGTGAACTATGTTTAAGCTTTTCTTACGGCACCGGCGTGCCCATCTGAGTGAAAGGGTCAGGGAGTGAGGCCAGGGTCCTGTCATCCTTGTGCATAAGCTGCTGGACTTGGGCTACTGAGTGATCGTGGTTAAGGGTCAGGGATCTAGGTTGGCTGAGGCTTAGAGACAGCCTTGCTGAGAGATCTGTATCCATGTGAAGTTCTCCAGGAACAGCTGTCCCTCTGGGCCCCCAGGGTCTATGGCTGGTGGCCTGTGGTGTCCCAAGACAGAAGGACTACGTACTGTATAGACCAGTGCTGGCCTGCAACAAAGTTGTTCCAGGTTCTAGAGAAACCATGGGAAGGGGACCATGGAGTGAGCTTTTCCTTAAAACTATATTTGACTTGTTTTAAAGATAGGTTCTTTCTATTTGATGCTCAAAATGCAGTATCTTTGATAAAATGGAGGTGTTGATTGAAAGTAAATCTATTTATTAAAAATATTTACTTGGTAAAATACAAAATGATAACTGGTATCTAGGTCCACAACCTTTTTTTTTATTGGTCTGTGAAAGCCGAAAGCATGGGAGCCACTGTCCAGGCTGCACTGCATTTAATGAACGCATCTTTGGCATAGTCACGGAGCCGAGAAATGCCCTGAGAGGCTCTGCCTGCCTGATTGAGCCCGAGAGAACCCTAGGGGGACTGCTGGGACCTTAACCACTAGATCTGAGCAGCCCTGTCGCAGAGTGTCCCAGGATTGGGGAGGTTGGGAAAAGGGGGGACGTGTTACTGGCATCGAAGTTTGTTTTTTTGGTTTTTTTTGTTTTTTTTTTTGGCTCAGGTATAGGACTTTAGAATTTGGCCCTGATTCTTCAGGTAGGACAAGACACAGCATCCAGGAGCCTCTTGGGAACCAGTCTCTCTCTTTGCATCCCTGCCTCCTAGCATTTCCTCTTCTAGGCATCTTTTCCTCCCATCCCGTCTCCACCTCCCCCTGCTTCTTTGAACTGTCTGCTGACAGGTGCTTTGTATCATTCTGTAAAGGGGAACGTTATCTTGGGTTTCTCTGCTCCTTGCTCTTTTTTGCAGTGAGTGTGTGTGTGTGTGTGTGTGAAGGGAAGGTGCTGTGGAGCCCCTTCACTCAGAAAAGAAGTTCAGCATTTTAAAACTAGAGGCAGCTCCCAGGGACAGGCCCTCCCACCAGAACCAGGGAACAGCTTCCCTGGGACCAAAAGTGAGGTAAACAGCTGCAAGCGGTTCATTCCTGTACCGTGGTCTTCCTTTCTAGTGGCAGGAAGAGTTTAGGTCCTAGGCTGATGTCAAAGGGTGTTAGACGTCACAGTCTTTTCACCTGAGTGGTGCCTTGTAGCACAAGGAGGGTGTCTAATTAGAAAAGTAGAAGGTCTGGGTGTGGAGACAAAATAGGCCTCAGACCCCAAAGTAAGCCTGTACTGCTTACTGTCTTGAGCATTGGTTTCTCATTTGTCAGATGGTGGAACCTTTCTCTGCAGGGTTGTTGTGAGGATTAATGGAGATTAAAATAGGCATAGCGTCTGGCACATAGTAGGTAATCAAAAGGCAGTGACAACACATTCCTAGACCATCTACAGAAGATGACTGGGAATGAGCTTCAACTCTGAAGAGGTGGAGATGGGTGAAAGAAATGGAAACAGTGCGGTACCTTCATGCATAAAGGATTGTGCATTCGTCTCTAAGTTGTAATTGTAAAGATACAATACAAATGAGGTGTTTATCTCAAGACATCTCCTAGCTTGCTCATAAAAGAACCATGGGGCCAGGCAGAGGAGGGAGGAGTTTGCCAGCCTCTTTGCTGAGGGCGGAGGCTAGGCACCCAGGAGCAAGGAGCTGCTGTGGTCTTGGGCCTTCTTGGGCCTGACAGAAATTGCTCATGGGTGAGGGAAGTAAACACCTGATAGGAAGGTTAGGAGAATAACTATGGAAAAAGCAAACAAATCCTGCTTAGAAAAATAAAACAAATGTGGAAGGTTGGAAACATGACTGAGAACACTATGGGTGAAATATGAAGAGAAATGAGGTTTTCACACTATATTCCCATGTAGCTCTCAGCCAAGTGGATTTAGTGGCTGAAACAGCTCTCTATGCCATTTTGAGACAAGATGTCTCAAAATTGGGTATCTCTTAACAATACTAGAATATCTATAAATTCTTGCCTCGCCTGTCAGTAGTTGTGTGTTCCTGCAGACAGGCTGCGGGGAGGGATGCGTTCAGGCTGGCGCCAGTTCCCACCAGCAAAAGGGAGGATTGACTGGTAAGAGAAGTGATGAAATTCTTCAGAGAAAGGAACCCCGACTCCCCCGTTTGTGAAGCCAGAGTGAAGACTGGGCCAGGAGAGGCATCTACCACACACTTCAGAAATCATCTTTCAAATGCAAACAGTTTTTAACCCCAGGCCCACAGACTAAAAGGGAAGTTAACTGCAAGGGTAGGATTGCTCTTTAAAAAGGAAACGCTGACAGAACAGTCCTGAATGGTGCCCCAAGGGGGAAGGTGATGGGGAGAACTGAGCCATCTGTGTGGCTACATGGGCTGCTGTTTGGTGAGCGCAGATGGTGGAAGACCACGCTCCTTATGCGGAAAGGGGGTGTGTGTCACTGAAGGCAGATTGAGGAGTGGCCTGACCCATTAAGAGGAGTGTCAGGAAGTCCAGTGGCCAGAATGTGCTGAGGCTGGTGGAAAATACTCAAGACAATAAATGTCTTTTATACATTCCCGGCAAGAATGAGAAGGAAGTGTAGGCTTACAACTTCGCATACATAGCTGGTGACAGAGAACAGCCACTGGGCCCCTGTCATGTTGGGAGGAGTGAGCTGGGGCAAGACCGCAGCGTGTGTGGTCAGGAAAGAAGGGCCAGCCGGCTGAGTGGTTCGCTGCCTACTGAACACCTTCATGATTGCTCGTGGAATGCCAATTTTTATGCCATTATGATGGTTGAAAAAGGGCTACTAGACCAGAAACAGGCAAAAAGTCCAATTTTTCAAAGAGATCTTGGAAATGATAAACGCATAAGCTTGACATTAATTTTGGACGGCTCTAGAGCAGATTGTTAGAAAGATGGGTTGTGAGACTAGAAAGCAAGTGGTGAGCCTTGGGAGGCGGGGGTGTCCCTGTGGCTCTCTATAAAGCAGCCCAGCCCAATTAATGAATCTGGATTTCTGCAAATAAATGATGGCATCTCCTGCAGCTTCTTGGACAGGTCTGAAGGTCAGTTTTTGATTTAAAGTCATCCTGAAGAGAGGGCACTGGAGTCACTGCCCCCTTTCAGTCTTTTTATCAACCACGTGGATCAGGGATTCCACATTGAGATCCCCTGGGTCCCACTCCCAGGGATTCTGATTTAATTGGTCTGTAGTGAACCCAATTGGTCTGGGACTCCCCAGGTGTATATAATGTTTAGTTAGAGTGGAAGTTCTCTGATGCAGATGAGAGACCGAGGTGATGAGTGCCTACCTGCGCTCTTCTGCGGAGTGCTTGCATGAGTCTTAGAGTATCTGAACAGCCATACATCCTCCTTGCTGGTCAGTGGACCAGCAGCATGGGCATTACCTGGGAGCTTGTTGGAAATGCAGAGTCTTGGGCCCTAGCTAGGACCTACTGAATCAGAATCTGTACTTTTACCAGATTCCCAGGTGGTTTGTATGTCCATGAGAGTTTGAGGAGCTGATCTGCAGCACTTCTGTGACTGGGAGAAGGGGGTGGGGTTGGAGAAGGGGACAGAAGTCAGTCTTGATGAATAGGTAGAGAACTCCGACAAGAATAAGGAAGATGACCCAGTCCATTTCTTTACTTGCAGGCCTGGGAGACAAGAACCTCTTGAGGTTTACTTCTGGTTTATTCTTGTTCTTCCAGTGCCCATTATTTTCTAGTCTAGTGAGTTATCAGGAAAACCCTTTAAGAACGTGTGTGTGTGTGTGTGTGTGTGTGTGTGTGTTTAGAATAGTCAGGAAAGGGCTCTCAGAAGATGTCTCCTGCTAAGCAGCCTGACTCAGAATCTTGGAGCCCCTGAGAGAGTAGTTGTCGGTGGTGGTTGGGAAGAGGAGACATGTGTTTATAGGACCTTGGGTCTTATGGGAGGGTCTGGAGACTTCTGGAGGAGAAGGCATGTGTACCGTCTTCAGAAGATGTAGGTAGGGAGTAGTGGGCCGGTGGGGCAGGGTGCTGATGGTGACGGTGCGGGTTTGAAGTTGAATGGTAGAACCAGGCGTTAAGGAGTTTGGAACAGTCTAGAGCAAAGGGCCCCAATCAAACTTATGAATTTAATCAGGCTAAAACTAGAGTATTGTGCTTGTTAAAAATGCACAAGTATGGAACCCTGGTTTCTTAGCAAGTAAGAAGAGCTGAAACTCTAAAAGGGATGTGGGATGTGGACAGCCTATCTCGAGACCTGTCAGAGTGGTCACATGCAGGATAATTTGAAGGAAAGAGCTCTGCAACTTGGAAATGAGGAATGCTAAGGTAAGTCTTATGTGAAAGAGGGAGTCAATTTCTGTGTGTAGAGGAGTGTGCAGAACTTTCAGAAGTGGGGGAAGTTATAAGCAGGGAGACTGAACCTATGTTAGAAAGAAAAGGATTGTCTAGGGGTGCCTTGCTGGCTCAGTCTGTGGAACATAGGACACTTGATCTTGGGGTCATGAGTTCAAGCCCCACTTTGGACACAGAGATTACCTGAAAAAAAGAAAGGAGAGACAGATGAATCATGTAACATTTACAGCTATCCCAGAAATGGGGAGCTAGGCCTGAGAGAGGAGTGCATTTCCTGTACTGGCACGTGTCTGGGTAGAGGCTGAGTATTAACTGGCAGGGGTGTTTTGAGGACTTCCTGTACCAGGTGGGACTTCTATGTTCGCTGTCTCTTGCTAAGACTGTAGAGTGTAACACCAGGTCTATTTTTGTATACCTTAGACAACTACATTGCAGAAGAAACAGCTCTCTTGGGTCGTAAAAGTTTTTGGTCGAGGTACACAATCTTAGACCTAATTTCAGATCTAGGTTGGAAAAGAGTGTGAACTTTCTGAAAATTTCTTCCAATTGACATGTGACTGTGCAGGGGTGTGTTTTTTTCAGGGGAGAGGGTCAGTGGTTTTGGGCAAATTCTCAGTATTCATGGCCTCCCCAAATTTAAGAAATATGCTCTACCTGAGCTCTACCTTAGCCATGTGTGGCTTCTTAAATTTTAATTAAAATGAAATTCAGTACCTCAGTTGCACTAGCTACTTTTCAGTTACTCAATAGCCACATGTGGCTAGTGCCTTGGGTATGGGACGGCATAAGATCTAGAACATTTCCATTACTATGAGAAATTCTATTGAACGTGGAGTTTCCCTGTGATCTCTGAGCCCTCACTGAAACCTGTATCTGGGTTGGGGAAATAGTGGTTTCTGTTGGCTGCTCTCAGAAGGCTATTTTGAATTGGGATGCCTGTCCCCACCCTAAGGTAAGTGGTGAAGGGTGTGGAAATGGATAGTGCTTTTCCTAGGTTCTAACACACCCTAAAGCTCATTGCTTCTCCTTGAGGGCATGGGCCATGTTTTATTTACCTGCTATGGGGGAAGAATAATAATAGAAATATAGTGTGGCTCACCACCCAAAGCCTGTCTCTGAAGCTCCCTCTGGAGAAGTGGTCTCCAGCACCCACAACCTTGACCAGCGACCTTGGTGGACCTCGTCCATGTTTACCTGTAGCCCTGAGTCTGTTGCCTCCTCTCGGCATCGGGCTTCTCATTCTGGAGAAGACGGTGTGGGGACCAGGCGAATTGGAAGACCACATCAGGGGTTTCAGGAGTTTGCCACTACTTCCACCCCCTCCTCCCCATCACTTCTTTGCAGCTCGCTTGTGGATTGAAGGCAGGATGCTCAAGAAGAGAGGTGTTAGAAAGGAAAGGCACCCCCTCATCTTCCTTGAGTGGTGCTGCAGCCTGGCTGGCTGTTCTAGGGAGAGGTATTCGGGGCTGCTTTGTGGGCCTCTACCTGAGTGTGGCTGTGCAGGGCTGAGGCTGCTGGCACACCTGGGGTGGACACACCCCTCTGTGGCCTTGTCTCCTGTCATTTGCATAAGCAATCTGATAACCTAAGTTTTTATTGGTCTTTGAGGGAGGGCAAAAAGAAAGCCTGAAGCTCCTTGTAGGGTGACTGGCTGACCTGCCAGTGACCCCATGTCTAGGGGTTGCCCACTTGCTTCAGGTTGCACAAGATATTCCTGCATTGCTGGCTCTGATTTGTACAAGTTCCAAGTGCAGCGTTTCCCACTTCCCCACACCCATCAGGGAGTCGGTGGACAGAGTAGTGTACTTGCCACTGCTCGTAGCACAGCAAATGGAAGGGAAATTGTAGTGGGTAGACTCATTTGGGGGCCTTTGCCAGACTGCACTGTGCCCCATAAGCCCCTATGCCTCATAATTACTGCCAGAGGAAGGAAGCCTCAGGAAGGGGTGTGGAGATGTCAGGTCAAAAACAAATACCAAGGTACTGGACTATAGACCGTTTCACTTTTGAGCCATTCGTGTGGGAAGGACCCTGAGTGGCTTGCTCTTGACTTTTTTCTTTTATTGATTGCTCTGCTCTTTAAGGGTAAGCATTCATGCCCCAGTAAGGAGTGGGGCCTTGAGAAGAGCTAGTACTAGGACAAGGAGGAGAGGTACCTTCCTGGAATGTTTCCTTGGTCCCTGGACTCACAGCGTCCCCTGTGTGAGGGGGAGGGCAGTTCACCTCTCTGGCATTGGCCACAGTTTTCAGTGGCAGGGGGATGGGCAGGACATTTTCTGCTTTGACTTGTAGACCTGCGAGTTGCCTTCCCAGCCTCATTCAGAGAATTGCCTGGGACTGGCTGTGTGTGCGCAAGGCACGCGGGCTTGGAGCCTCAGCTGTGGGTAAGGAGGAGGCTGCGCTTACTCCGTCCTTAATGAGCTCACAGTCTGGGACGGGAGACAAGCATGGAAACAAATAATTACAGTACCGCGTGTCAGGGCTATAAGGGAGGGACGCCTCCAGGGCAGAAATGAGTCTTACTCCCTTTAGGTCCAGTGGGGGAGGGAAGGGACAGGTTCTGAGAGTTTCAGTGTAGTGATATGTGAAGGACAAGGGGGCTTCCAGGAGGAAGGGAGCATCGTCCCTGAGCCAGAGTTGTGTAGAGATGCTTCTTGAATGCTCATGGCTGGTGGCAGGGTATGGAAGGATGTGACCAGTCAGCAAGGGGCTACCTGAGTGGGTTCCCAGATCCTCCAGGTGGAAGGTAAGACGCTTTGTGTTAATTCCTATTGGAAGTCTTCCATGGGTGCTGTCCACAGGTTTCTAAACCACTCAGCATTCCTGTCCCACCTCTCAACCACCTCTTAAGGTCCCGTGTTGTTTGCTTGGATCCCGGAACATTAGGTGGCCCAAGGCTGTTGAATTTTGGATGGAGAAGCCCTGATGAGGTTTGTAGACTGCAAGACCTTCTCACAAGTCTCTAGGAGGGCATGCTGGGTGTGGGCAGAGCTACAGCTGCTACCTGTTAGCTGGGGGCAGGGGGGCAGGTGCGTTCTGTTAGTATGGAAACCTGTGGGTGGAGTTGTTGGCTGGTTCTGATAGTATTCCCTCGGACATTGTTGGGTGCATGGGTTCAGTCGTTTCCACCGCATCTCCAGAAGCACCTTTTCTCCTCCTCTGCACACTCCGTCTCCTCCTCCTCCTCCTCCTCCTTGTGATTGCTGTTGACACAGACTTCCGCTGCCAAAGCTAATTGTGAGGCCTGATCAGTGAATGAAGGCAAAGGCAGTTCCCATGACAACCGCAAAGAGTTTCAAATATAGGGGATGATGTGTGTGTGATGGGCTGCAATTACTTGGGTGGAAATTGATGCGTGGACACTGGGGACTTCAAACATAGGCTCTGAAGGTGGAGGGGGTATTGGGTTTCTTTGGCAGAATCCTTTGTGTGATGGAGAGGGAAGGAAAGGAGGGTATGACTCCCCCACCGTGGATTTCACGTGCCTTCAGTGTTTGCAAAACCCCTCAGTGGCTTTGGGAAGTCACAACTCCAACCATTCTGGTTGAGGAGGTAGGACACCCAGAGGGACAAATAGTGGTACCAAGTGTCAAATGAGAAACATTAGAAGTGCTGTCAGCTGGCAGAGGATTGGGGTAACCCTAGAAGGCTTCCTGGAGGAAGTGGGTCTTAAACTGAGCTTTAAAGTAAAGCTTTGTGGGGAATGACCTCATTCGGGACACAGCTATGCCAGAGAAGTCTGTCGGCCTCCTGCTAACTCTAGAAGAAGTAGGTTGATATGAAAATCATAGAACTACACAGAGCAGCTCCAACTGTATCACTGCAAGTGAAGGGGTGGCAAGAGCCCTGCTCAGTTATTCTTTCACTGTGTGACCTTAGGCAAGGTGCTTGGCCACCCTGTAAACAGATGTTTCTTATCTGTAGAATGGGCATGAATAATTCCTGTTTCACTGGTTTGTTTTGAGGATTAAGTAAGATATGGTATATGGGTGTGTGTGTGTGTGTGTGTGTGTGTGTGTGTGTGTGTGTGTGTATA
This sequence comes from Suricata suricatta, assembly GCF_006229205.1. NCBI lineage: Eukaryota > Metazoa > Chordata > Mammalia > Carnivora > Herpestidae > Suricata > Suricata suricatta. The sequence goes on from NC_043703.1 coordinate 116,750,185, forward strand.
TATATATGGGGCCCTACAGTGAGGTGGATGTTTGGTTGCTGTTCCTGTACAGGCTCCTGAATCTGTGTCTGGATGTGTCCCCATTCACTAGTCTTTGTATATCAGTGTGGTTCTGGCCTGTGGGTATCCGTGTCTCTGACGTTCTCAGTATTGGGTAATTTATGTGTTCTGAGAGTGAGTGAATCCATCTGCCTCTCCCCAGTGGGGACGGCTGTGGCCCCATTCCTCTTGCTGGGAGTATAGTGGGACTGGGGTCACGATAGAAAGTGGGGAGGAACCCTCAGTCCCCAGGGGTCCCCAGTACCTCTGGGTCAGTCCCTAAGAAGATCAAAATGTAGAAAGAGTCCAGTAGAGATGGCAGATGGTTGATTGTGGGGGTCTGGAGAGTGTCTTTGCTGGGAACACCTTTGTGACTCCTTGGACTCCTGACATTCAGTGTGGGACAGAAATGAGGTGGGAACAGGTGGACTGCTCCTAGGGCCATGGGCTCTTCTAGGGTATCTGCAGGCTGCTGGGCCAGAACCTGTGGATGGGTAGGACTGAGTTAGCAGAGGGGTGGGGATGGAGGCCAAGCAGTCCAGGTGGCTCCTGCAGGCTGGTGAGGAAGATACGGGCTGGCTGAGGCTCAGCTGTAGTTTAGTTCTAGCAGGTCCTGCCCTCCCAGGAGAGCAGGTGTCCCTTTGATCCTTGGGGACCTCAAAGAGAAGGGCAGCCAGGAGAGTGACGTCTACATTTCAGTGCCCAACCCCCTGTCTCTACTCTCTCCTTGCCTAGAAATTCAGCTCAGCACATTCCAGCTCTGTGTAGAGCCTAGTAAAGTGGGGAAGACAGGGCCCCCGCCCACGTGGGGAAGACCGCCGTGTAAATAAATAACTGCACTTGGTTGTGACTAGTGCTTCAGGAGAGGCTGTGCACTGCGCTGTGAGGCCCCAGGAGGAATGGGGGATACTCACGGAAGCTAGATGAACTGGGAAAGCCTCAGAGGGAGGTAACAGTTGGATGAAGTCTTATACCAGGCAAGGGAGGGAGAGGGGGAGGGGAACAAAGTCAAGGAGCAGCTTCAAGAAGTCTCTGAGGCATGAAAAACAGTACTATTCTCAGACCCATAGCTTGAAGGGAAGTGGTTAAGTTCAAATGACCCTATCCTTTTTTACATTTCCCTGGGATTGGGGGGCTGCGGGTGGGTGGTTAGAGAACTGGAATGAGAAAAGCATAGATTGGAATTCTAGCTCACTGCCCAACAGCTGTATATTGATGGGCAAGTAACTTAACATCCTCTAAGTCTGCTTCCGCGTTAAAGACAAGGTTGTGTGTGGAATAAGTCCAATGAGATGCTCCAACAGCGTAATTGGCACAGGGCCTGGGACGTAGCAGGGGCTTGATAAACTGTGGCAGCCACAGCAGCAACAGTATTAATTGTTACTGTCCAAGCAGCCCTAGTCACTCTTATCCAGCAGCAGACTGTGCGTCGGGGGGGGGGGGGGGGGGGGGGGGGGGGGGGGGGGGGGGGACAGGCCAGAGGGTCTGGGGGCCAGAATAAAAGAGGAACTTCACTTGGCCTGGCCAAGGTAAGAGCTGTGGGGTGCAGAAGCCGTTTTCCATCCTTAGCCATGGCTCAGGACACTGCTCCTTGCCTTGCCTTGTTACCTGCCCTGGGGAGGAGCCCACAAGGGCTGCCCTTTGTCCCCAGGGGTAAGGCCCCAGTGCAGTGCCCCTTGGAGTCTCCTCCAGCCAGCTTTGCTGTCTCTCCCAAGGCAGCTCATCCCATTCTGAGTATCCCCTTCGGGCCTTGCAGAGGGCACAGCAGTTGGGCATTTGTGGTGGAGCAGATAGCAGAACACATCATTGAAACAGGGGCTCTCACACATCCGAACTAGTCCTACCAGTCACTTCTTTGTGACCTCAGCTTCTTCATCTGTCAGATTCTCGAGAAGTAGCACACAGTGAGCTCCCCCCAGAAATTAAGAGTGGTGGTAGCTCGCTCCATCATGTGGCAGGCACTGTGCTGCATTTCTTCACAGAATCCTCTTGGCTGCATGCGAGTTAGCTACTGTTTGTAGTTCCATTTGACAGAAGACCAAAGTGAGGCTAAGAGGTAAAGTAACTCCACCAAGGTGCTGCAACTACATCGTGGCGGAGCCAAGAACTGAACCAGATGTGTGAGCACCAGTCTGTGGCAGTCCCCTTCCCAGGACGTGGAAACTTTGAGGTGTTCAGCTACAGGGAGAAGATAGGGTGAAGCAGGGATACCCAGGAAATTAAATCCGGGAGTGGTTTGTAGGACTTTGCTCTCCCCATTCCGTTCTGCTGCCTTTCTTTTGGTCTCCAGGGTGTTGTGGCCTTCAAAGGCTCGGAGTCTGGGAACTGGAGGCCAGAGTTTTTCGGGTCTGGGGCACCTCACCTCTCAGCCTTTTCCAGGAACGGGAAGTCCTGAGGTCTGGGGTGGGGGTGCCCTGGGGCCTGGAGGGCCACCTTCATCCAAGGCCTTTCTGAGAGAGGAGGAAACCTCCTAGTGGTGGTAGTGGTAGGGGAGGCTGTATGGACAGAGTAGGGTGTGCTCAGGCATGAGGGATGAGTGATCTAGGGTGAGGTGTGGGTGCGTTGGTGTGTGTGGGGAGGGTAAGGCTGACTGGGTGAGTCTTTGAGCCAGGGGCAGTGTGGGTGAGCTTCAAGAAGTCTATTTTCTGAGGTGGGTGCTAGAGGGAGGGAGGAGCAAGACTGTTTGAGGGTTAAGAGTCTGGTCTTTAGAGCCAGATGAAGCTGGCTTGGAGTCCCAACCCTGCTCTGTTCTAGCTGTTGTCACCTTGGGTAAGTTCCTTTACTTGCCTTGCCTTGTTTCCTCATCTGCAAAAAATGGGGTAAAGGTTCATAGTGCCAAGCTTGCTTCTTCTTGGAAGATTGCAGAGGCTGTCACTCCTCCTGGTCTCTTTTCCTAGACCTGGCACCGGCCTGGCTGCCGCTAGGATGAGGCAAGTGTGCTGGTGCCCTAGGCTTAAGAGAGTGGCTGGAGGGGGAATCCCACCAGTCCGCCCCAGCTCCACCCAGGCGCAGTCTGTCATCCCTAACCGGGGAGATGCAGAGGACGCCCTGGGTATTACCTTCAGGGCCCCCTACTCGGGAGAAAGCAGGGCGCCCCGGGATCCCCGGCCTGCCTGGGAGCGGCGGCGGCTGGCCTGGGCAGCAGCCAGCGCAGCTCCGCGGCACCCTTGGCGGTGCCCCCGCCTCCCGGCTGGGCAGGT
>NC_043703.1:116753523-116848569 GCF_006229205.1 Suricata suricatta
CCCTCGCCCGGCGGGCCACGGGGATTGGCTGGCGAGCGCGCCGCCCCCTCCACACAAGCCTCGCCGGCGGCGGGGAGGGGAGCCAAGCCGGCAGCTGGCCGCCGCCTCCTCTGCAGTGCCTCCCTCCGTGTGCTCCGGCGGGGATAATGGGAGGCCCGCCGGCCGATGCACCAGAGGAGGCCGGCCGAGGTAGAGCGGACAGGGCGGGGAGGGACGAGGCCGGACTGGGCGCAGGAGAAGGGGCAGTGCCCTCCTGGATCTCGGGAGGGTGGAAAAAGGAGAAATGAAAACAAAAACACCGGAAGGCGAATGAGCTGAACCACGGAGAGTCTGGGCGGCAGCTGGAGGCAGGAAGATGGTCCCTGCTATCCTTTCTTTCCAAGGCCCCCTCCCTCCCATTCTCCTCCTTCCCCTGCAGTGGTGCTGGGGGTGTGCAGCAGAAGGACTTTGCTTTTTTCTTGGTGTCAGCCGGGCTCATCAGTCTCTCTGGCTTCTTTTGCAGGTGGAAATAAAGGCTGGTGAAGGAGCCGGGCCGTGGGGACAAGGGGCTGCTGTCAAGGTACCTTGTGTGTGTGTGTGTGTGTGTGTGTGTGTGTGTGTGTGTGTGTGTCTGTGCGCGCGCGCGTGCGCGTGGTGGGGGTGAAGTGTTTGACTGGATTGGATAAAAATAAAGGGTCTCCTCTGGTGATCCCTTAATCTCCCACTGTGTGTGTAGCAGCAGCTGAGGGGGAGGGGTGGCGGGGGTGTGGGCGACCAATGAATTCTCAGGCCTGTGTGGGTTTTGTTTGGATTCTTTTTGCTTTCTCAGCTGGATGGTTTGGGTGCAGTTGGGATTGGGTTTGTTGAACTGTTTTTTTTTTTTTTTTTTAAGACATGCAACCCACTCCCCACCCTTGCCTCTGGAATTCTCTAGAGAATGTCCCTGGCGCTGTTGGGTTGGTTAGTATCCAACCTGCAGAAATCCCGGGGGGGGGGGGGGGGGGGGGGGGGGGGGGGGGGGGGGGGGGGGGGGGGGGGGGGGGGGGGGGGGGGGGGGGGGGGGGATTGTGCTCCTGTGTCTGAAGCTGATAGGGTGTCATTAGTCATGCTGCTGTCACCATGGAGATGGCTGGAGAGGAGAGGAGGTGGTGGGGGTAAGGATATTTTGGGTAGGGTGGGGGCTGATGCAACATCATGACTGGGAATCCAGCGGGCGGCTGTTACTCTGTGCAGATTGGTGTCTGGGGGACTGGGAAGGGAATGTTACCAGGTGCGTGGGAAGCAGAGAAGGGGGCACTGAGCTTCTCCATGTGATTGCCTGAGGGCCAGGACTGGGCTATTTGGGGCAGAGCAGAATCTGATGGGGTATCAGCCATTACTAGGGAATATAGATGTTCCTCTCAAATTGGCAAGGACCAGGATCAGTGGGTTTCCTTGGGTTTTGCTCCTCTTTTCAGGGCCAGGGACCTGCTGAGTGTTTGGGATTACTCAGCAGTATCCTCTGCTAGCCCAGGGTGGAGAAAACTGAGCGGGAGGCAGCTTCATGTGGCTGCCTCTCAAGTCCAGAGCAGAGAGGCTATGGAAGGAGTGTTGGGCAGGGGCAGGATGGAGGGGACTTCTCCTGGGAGGGAGGAGGCCTGTACCTGCCCCTGGCTCAGCCCTGCTCCCCCCCCCCGCCCCCCCCCCTCCGTGGAGCTGGGGGATCAGCTTGCTTGGGTAGAAGGTAGGCGAGCTGCTGAATTCCCCGGACGCTTTTAGACTTTGGTCCCTGGAAATCCTCCTCCTGCTTCCTGGGAAAGCTGTGAGAAGCTCTGTGGAGGTGCTGGAAGTGGCACCCTGCCACCTCACTGCCTGGGTGGGGACACTGGCAGGGAGGGGCTCTGCTTCCCCACGTGGGATGGGGGCTCCTGGGTGAGGCTGCCTGGTGGATCAGGAGCCAGGGTGGTTTCCTGGCCTCCTCTCAAGGAACTTGAGGCAAGGAAGTACTTAGGGTAGGTCATACATTTTGCTTCTGAAGCCTGTTCTGGGTGAAGAAGAGCCAGGTGGTATTAGCTCCCCTGGGTAGCTGGGCATGTCTTGGTGAGGCTGGGAGTAGTGGGTGGCCCCTGAGGCAAGCAGAGGGTGGTTGATACTGGCGGTGCTGTGGGTGGGGAGGAGAGAGCTGTGAGCTCACTCTCTCTCTAATCCGGAGCAGAACCCCCCCCCACCCCCCCCACCCCCGCCTCAGTTCCACCTCCACTTCCTTCCCTGGCCTCCCACCGCTGACTGGGGGAGCTGTAATCACCGTGTGTGCTACTGAGGGCTTTGGGTACAGAGATCATAGAGTGCACCTGTTCTGCCCCCCACCCTGGGGAAAACAGGACAAGGGGATGAGGACAGATGGGATCAGGGCGGGGGCAGGTCCCTCCTTCCTCTGTGTCTCCGGCCTTGTCAGCCAGAGCTTCCCTCTCTGCTGGGAGGAAGGACTGCTGGCAGGTTTGTTTACTCCCCAAAGCAACCCTCTCCTGCCTAGTGATGGCTTCTCTTCAGCTCTTTCCAAGTGTGTTCTCCATTTCTCCCTGCCTGCATTCTGCTGGCCCTGCAGTGCTGCTGGGCGCTCCCAGTTTAATCCCTCAACCTTTGGTGTTTTGGGCACGCGCGGCAGAGGCTACTTGAAAAGCAGAGGAAGCCTTTCAAACATGTCTTCCTCCTTCCCTCTTCTCTCTTTTTAAAGTTCTGAGATTGTTTCTGTGCTTGTTTTTATTGTGGAGTTGTCTGAGAATCCTAGCCACCTCTTGTCCCGGCTTGGGCATTGCCAGTACCCACTCAGATCTGACCCCCCCCCCCCCAGCCTCTTTCCTGGTGCCACCTTTCCCCCACATGGAGTTTTCTTAGGTGGCCAGCTGGGTGTGGTCCCACATACCCAGATGAGGCAGTTTTATCAGATCCTCTTCCCTCATCAGGTCGTGTTGTCGGAAGATGTGTCTGGTGTGTGAGCTCATTCTGAGATCAGCCCGAGACTGTGGGACATGGGACAATGGGGTGTCACATGTCAGAGTCTGTGTTCCCACAGCATGGGTGCAAGATGGGTAAACCTCATGGGTGAATGGTATGCAGCAGGCAGTGGGAGTATGCTCATCTGCTGTGTGCTGAGTCCTGCCAGAGTTTTAGGAATATTCGTGATGTAGGGTGTGCGTAATGCCTAGCACGGGCGCAGAGTTGAGCTTGATAAACGCAGTTTGTCATTTAACTGGCTAGTGTGTTAGGTGTCTACCCATGATGTCCCAAGGAACATGCCATAGCACACACTGTTGCCATCACCTCCTCCTTGGCAGCCTGGACAGGATTGAGTGCCCAGTGCCAAGAGCTCCAGGCCACCCTCCTTTCGGGCTCCCACACTGCTCCCACGCTCTGCCCCATGGGAATCCTGAACTGGCTGAGGATGTCTGGAAACTATTTTGGGACGGTGCCCAGGATCTCTGCCGTCTGTCTCTCCTCTGGACCACAGCAGAAATCCCCCTCTGTTGAGGATCTGTGATCCACACACCATGGGTAACTTGTACTAGTTCTTCCTTGCCTGCTCTTCCTATTCCTTGCCTGCTCTTCCTGTTCCTGCTCTCACTTGTGAGCATCTAGCAGAAACTGTCTTTGTCTGAGGTAAGTGCACGAGCCGCAGTGAACTTGGGAAGATATAGAAGTAGGGGAGCGCAGGAAGCAAACGGAGCACTGAGGACTTCAGAGTGGAGTTTGAGAATGGAGAGAGAGGGCTTCCCCCACGCATGATAAGGACTGCAGTTAGAGTCTGGGAGCCCCACCTCCTTAGTGACTCCAACCACTTTTGAATGTTTTGGGGGTGGGGGGGGTGGAAGAGGATAGTGCAGGTAGATCTGTGAGTGGGCCGGAGGGAGAGCCTTCCTGCCTGCCTGGGTGCAGGGGTGGAGGAGCTGTGCAGGGATCACAGTAAGGGCTCCAGTGACCCTCTTGCTGGGCTTGCTCAGGAGGGGCCTGGCCTCTGCGCTCCCTCCAGCTGCTAGAAATGGTCTTTGTGGTCCTGCCAAGTCCCTTCCCAGGCTGTAGCAAGGGGTTTGACTGGCTGGAGGTGGGGGCAGGGAGCATGGGGAGGGGCTTTGGTTTGGCTCAGCTTCCGGGTCTCCCAGTTCTCTCATTCCCACCCTGACCTCTTGGGCTTTTGGCCCCATTTCCTCTCACACTCTCGCATCTGGCAGTCAGCTGAGGACTCCTCTTGTTCTCAGCATGTGTGCAGCTTCTGAGAAGGAGGTGGCTTCCTTGAGGGTTAGTTTAGGAAGCCTTTGGGCAAATAGGGGACAGGGATGGCTCAGAGGGTGAGAATCTATTGATTATCATGCTGTCCAGGAAGGACTATGATCCCATTCACTCTTATCTCCCTTTTCTCTTCCCTTTGTCTTTCAATGTTTATGAACATTTACCATGTTCTAGGTGCAATACTTAGATCCTGGAGAAAAAAAAAAGAAATCGCTATTTGATCTTCATAAATTACCAAAAATAACTTGGAGGGGGGAAACCAGCAGGGTTTTTTTTTTTTTTTTTTTAATGTAGGGAAGGCTTTTGATCTTTGTGTTTGGGGCTGTGACCTTGCACGTGGCCAAGAAAACCCTTCACCCCCAGCTGTGCCGAGCTCCTAGCTCTTTAGGTTTGCTTTCATCACTGGCTCAGTGGACCTCAAGGGACTGTACAGGAAGAAATCACATGCGAGCCTTGTTTTCAGTAAATTAGTGTTTCCAGGATCTGGTGCTTACAGATTATTGGGGTATTGGGGTCAGGAATTGAAAAGCTGGGAAAAAAAAGCTTTGATTTGAAAGGAAAGTGTCAGTTATAGATGTGTTGGGTTTGAGATTCAGGTAAAGCAGAATTGAAATACTGTGCGCATTCTGCCTTGAACCCTGAATTGCCTCCCACTCAGTGGGAGTATGTGGGTCCTGCAGCCCTTCCTGCATTGGGGTTCCCATGGAGACCACTGGCTGCGAAGGGGAAGCTGAGAAGTGCAGTTGTCTGGTTTCTTCTGCTCTCTGTTCCTGATGCTGCTCTGGTGTCTGGGTGCTGTCATTTGGCTTGGGGACATACAGTGTCCTTGGACTTCAGGTTTTTTTAAATAAAATGAAGGGGTTACCCAAAGTTAGTTTTTCTCAAACTTAATGTGGCACAAAGTGCCAGTTTTTTCTTAATACCTAAAATGTTGCAAACGGAAACATGGTCCCACTTTGTACAAGGAGTTTGCAGCTTGCTCCAAGCATAGCTCACCTTGGGAGTTCACTGCTCAGACTGGTCTGTGAGCCACTGGATGGGGCGTGTCCAGTGGACATGCTCTTGCATGTTATTGCAGGTTCAGATCGCTGTGGTGGCTTTAGGAGTCATGGTGGACTGGTGGTAAACAGTTTACGGGCCATACCCTGAACTACTTGCATTACTTCTCAACTTTGCTTCTGGGAGAGCAGAGGGTCTCTGTTTTGACCCCCTGCCCCCACTCTTTTCTGGACATGACTTCCCTCTCTTCTATACTGTCCATCTGGAGGAATCTTGGAAGAATAAAGATCTTGCTGTCCCAGATTTCTTACTGAGTACCTCAAAAGATTTATTTGCCTTTCAGCTTTTGTAGGTAAGGATGCTTCTTGTTTGCCCTTTCTTCTCTGCAAGTCTCAGATTCTGATGGAGAGGTGTCAGAATCTGTGGAGCCCTCTGAAGGGGTAAGAGTGTGTGTGCGTGTGTGTGTGTGTGTGTGTGTGTGTGTGTGTGTATACTCCATGCCGTAGAGGAAGAGAAGAATTAAGGGGAGGCCAGGTCTCCTGTAGATGCCAGAACTGATTCGTGCCCTGTGAGACACTAAATAAAGCTCCATCGCCTCGCTCTATCAGGCAAGGCACCTTCACTTTTGAGCTTTTTCAATGTGGTGGCTCCTAGTCATCCAGAAGTGTAGCCCTTTTCATCTGAGGGCTGATCACAAACTCTGCCCTGATTCTTATAAGGACAGACATCCCAGTATTTTTGATTGCAAGAGTTTGGACCTCTCCCTCCTACTTTATCCCATCTTCCCCCTACGTGCTCCTCAAAGTTTGTTGAATTTCTCTGCTGAGGATGTTTGGCCTCTTCATTTAGGATGCTAAAGTCTAGACCAAAAAAAAAAATTAAAAAATCGATTTCCTACTACCCTGACTGCCTCATCCTGGAGGACAGTGGGGGCAGGGACTAAGGTGTAGGGAACACTGTCTTGCCACAAAAATATTCCTTAAGAGGCAAACATCCCAAGGACAGTAAGATTAGGGTCTGAGCAAATCCTGGTTACCTCTGTGGCCTGGAACTCTTATGCCCTTGGTGCTTAAGTAATTGGATTTCTCAACCCTGCCTCCAAGCATTTTTCACATGTAATCCTAACCTCATGGGCTTTTGCCAGGGGAACAAAGACATTGAAAGGGTTTGCAACTTGTCCCTGACAGTGAGCTCCTAAACTCCCTGCCCTGTTGACTGAGTTTTCCTGCTTTGCATCTTCTTCAGTGTGCACCCATGTCCCTTCCCCCTCAACATTCTCCTTCCCCGGAGTCTGCTCTTTTAGCCTGTGGGCCTTGATTCCCAGCCCTGCTAGGCAGATGGAGCTTACAGACGGTGCTGTTTCTGCCCATCCTATACCTTAGGAAGTTTCCCTCCCTTATTCCTGCTGGCTTCTCTGCATAAAGTGGAAGAACTAGGGAGGCTCATAACTCTGGGAGAGGCAGAGACCCTGGAAGGGTGCTGGGCTAAGAATCTCATCTGCATCCCCAGACAGACTTTCTCTGCTCCACCTTCTTCCTTGAATGTGGGCCAAGGCCCAGGTCTCCTGGCCAAATCATTCTCGGCTGACTTGAACAAGTTCAGGCTGGGGAGCGCCCTCTGACAACCATGCTCTGCTGGACCCAGAGAGGAGAGACTGCCTTCCCAAGTGAAATCTTTGTTGCCGTCCACCGTGAGGTCTCGTGGCACACAGCGATGGATTTTCAGTGGAGTGGGGGAGGCTGTGCCCTGGAGATGCCCGTTCTGTTCTTCCTGGTGCAATACATCCCTTTCTCTTCCCCTGCTGTGTTCTCCATCCTAGAGCACTGTTCATGGCCTCAGCCCATCCCCACTCTTGTTCTTTGTGCTTTGAGCTCAGCCCTAAGTTCTAGACTGAGCAGAGAGGGCCTTTGAGAGGGCTGCTTAGTGGGGTATGGGCCAGGGACTCCTTGCATTATAGTTACCTAGGAGCTTATAAAATGCTGCGGGTCTCCTGGGCCAAGAGAGCTGACTGCCAGGGTCAGATCTGTGTGCTCCTCTAACACATTTAGGTAGAGTGGGTGCAATGTGAGGGTGCTATGGGGGGCCCCAGATATTAGTGTTGGAAACTCTAGGCAGGTTGGCCCTGTGGCATCCCCTCCTCATTGGCCCTGCCACTTGTCCCTGAGCCAAGTCCTATGTGATGGTTGAGCCATACGCTGACCTCTGCCCTATGGCCTTTCTTCTCATTGTTATTTTTTCCTCGGTTTCCTGTTTTCCAGCTGTGGGTTCCCAGTGGTGTCATTTGGATCCTGAGTAGTAGTTAGGGCTTAGTTCTGGGGTTGTGTGGTTGGAGTTGAACATGTCTTGGGGCTGTACTGGCAAATGGTCCAGAGCACTCTGAACACTCAGCTGCGGGCCAGGACCCAGAGTTTTGTGTCCAACCCTTGGGAAGTGCCTCCCCCACCCTTCTAGAAGCTGCCTCCTTCATATGGGGGCATTCTTCCCCACTGGTCTCTGTCTGAGGTCTGGGGGAAGTGGAACCTGGAGGAGGCAGGGCACTTCAGCCCTAAGTACTTGCTCCCACTCCCCCCATAGCCTCCACCAGCACAAACAGGGATTGTGCTTAAACTTGCTGAGAGCGTGTCCAGTGACCATTCCCTCTGGTTCAGCTAGTTTAGTGGTTCTCAGCACTACTGCATATTAGAATCATCTGGGGAGCTTTAAAAAAAGGAAGTCTCAATGCCTGGGCCCCAGCCCCTTGAGAGTCTGATATGATTAGTGTAGAGTAGAGCCCAGGCACCATCATTTTCCAAGACTCCTCAGGTGCTTCCAATGTGTGCCCAGGGGGGAAAGCCACTATTCTTGTCCTGTTTGGCTTTTCTTGTGTCTCCCATGCTGCCCCAGAATTTTTTTCTTGTTGATAATTTTAGTAATAATCAATAGAGTCTGGAAAAATTAAGGCAACAAAACATGTCAGACAAAATACTGGATTGAATGTTCTGTTCCATGAAACTGATCCATGAGTTCATATTTATTAAAATCAGTATTTAAGAGGGAGACTCCATGGCAGATGATAGAAACAGAGTATTCTCCTCTCAGGTTTTAATTATTTTAAAAGAGTTTTATTAATGCATAGCATACACACAAAAGGGTACACACTGTATGCAGCTTGGTGAATTTCCACAAGGTAAACACACCTGTGTAACCAGCCTCTGGCTCAAGAAATGAGTGCTTTCACCCCATTCACACCATCCAGAATATCTATGTCATTGCACAAAGTTAGGTCAGGATATGAATGGTACAGCACCGTCCACTGGCCTTGGGCCTGGAAGGCTTCAGCTCGGCCTCTGCCAGGAGCACCGGTACGTGCCTGTGTGGGTGCTCCTGAAACCCCGCAGGTTTTCTGATGACAGGACTGAGGGAGAGGAAGCCTGCAAGCCCCTCCCCAGTGTTACTTGCTCCGTGTCACCTTTAGTTCCTTTTCCAACTGGCAAGTCCTCTAGGCTTGCCAGTCCTTAATCTTGGCTAAGTCCAAAAATCTGTTACCGTCGTTTGGCTTTTTATTCTCTTTTTTTATTTTACAGGGAATGTAGAGTCTTTGGGGAAGTTAGGAAATAGAAATAGACATGGACCATGTGGGTGGTTCAGTTGGTTAAGCGATTCTTGATTTCGGCTCAGGTCATAATCTCATGGGGGCGTGGGAGCAAGCCCTGCCCCAGGCTCTGCACAGAGCATGCAGCCTGCTTGGGATTCTCTCCCTCTCTCTTTCTCTGCCCCTCCCTGACTCATGGGCCCGTGTGCTCATGCGTGCTCTCTTTGAAAATAAATAAACATTAAAAAAAAATGAGAGGAGTTTGCTCATAATTTCACAACCCCCTTAACCATTGTTAACTAGTATTCCTCCAGATTTTGTGCACATACTTGACCCTTGAACAAGATAGGTTTGAACTGTGTAGGTCCACTTTTTCTTCTCAATAAATACAGCATGGTTCTGTGAATGTGTTTACCTTATGATTCTTTTTTTTTTTTAATGTTTATTTTTGAGAGGGAGCATGTGAGCAGAGAAGGGGCACAGAGAGGGGGACAGAGGATCCCAAGTGAGACTCAAAAACTCATGAACCATGAAATCATGACCTGAGCCAAATTCAGACACTTAACTGACTGAGCCACCAGGGGCCTCTCCTTATGATTTTCTCCAGCTTTATTATACATTTTCTCCAGCTTTATTATAAGCTTATGGTATGTCATGTATGTAACATATAAACTATGTGGTAATCAACTGTTTACATTATCAGGCTTCCTGTCCACAGTAGGCTATTAGTAGTTCACTTTTGGGGAAATCAGAAGCTGTATGCAGATTTTCAACAGCATGAGGGTCAGGGCCCCCAACCTCATATTGTTCAAGAGCGAACTACTTGTTTTGTGTTGTTTATAAAAATGGAATCCTACTGCATTATAGCCCACTTTCCCCTACTTCAGTAACTAGCTGTGATGCTACTGAGCGCTTACCATGGGTGTGGTACATGGGGCAAAGTTTTATAGTTCTTGGGACAACTCCGAAGCAGGTGGTAGTAGCCCCACCTTTCAGATAAGAAAACTGAGATTCAGGCCAGTAGTGTGACCCAGGACTGATGTTTCCTGAGGGGGTGGAGCTAGAATTGAGGCCAGGGATAGATATCTGACTTCAGAGCTGATCCCATGTCAGTAGTCTGCTGCCTCTCTCCTAAGACTGTCCTTCCATGTTAAATTCATTTGGCAAATGTTTAGTGAGTAGACGCCATTGTGATCCTTAGTGATTTTTTACCCGCCTTTTCACTCTGATGTGAATGTCGGTAGTATGTTACCCATAAGGGGCATAGTATTGCTGATTGTTTGAGGTCTTTATGTCATGTTAGGGAACTCCTCTCTCATTCCATTTTATTAAGTTTTCCCCTACTAGTAGTGGATGTTTCATTTTGTCACATCTATTGAACAGGTAAACTATTTCTTCTTTGTTAACAGGATGAATTGTGTTAGTGCAATAAGAGATGCATTATCTTTACATTCCTTGAATATTCCATTCTTGGTAATGGGGTATTTATTTTAGCATGCTGTTTGACTTATCAGTGTGGGAATTTTGGATTTGTTTTTGTGAATGAGCTTGACCTATAATTTACCTTACGTGTTTTTATCGTCAGATTGTGGTACTAGAGTAACAGCAGCATCACATAGTGGATTGTGAAACTTTTTTTTTGTGCTCTAGAACCATGTAAATAACACAGTTTAATAATCTCATTCCTTAAGGATTTATTAAACCATCTGAACCTGGAACCGTTTGTGAAGGGTAGGTCTTTGCAGCTTTCTGACCCCCACCCTCTGCCATGGCTATTCGTATAAAACATTCATTTTGTGTTTTCTGTGAAAGTGAACTATTTTCAAATTTAATAGACTAATGTGTATGTAGTTGTTGCTTTTCACTTCCCCCAGTGTGGTTTTTTTTTTTTTTGTGCTTTATTAACTTCTAACATTTTTTCTTTTTCTTTCTTAGCTTTGTTAAGAGTTGTATGTAATTTAAAAGCACATAGATCTGTCAGTTATGCTTTTTGGTTTTCTAAAGGATGACTTTCTGCTTTGGTCTTTACTGTCTTCTTTTCCTTAGGTTTATTTGGTATGTGCTTTTTCTAGATTCTCCATTGGAGATCTGTAAGACACTATTTTGTCTACCTTTTTTTTTTTTAATCACAGACATCTTTAAAAATTGATTTTTTCTCTAAGTTCTGGCCTCTTCTGTAGGTTTTGATATTTCATGTCTGCTAGTGTTCTTGGGGAGATGCCGACGGTACCCCCAGTGTAAGACCAAGCCCTGATGCAGCCTGGCTCCCTTTCCTTCCAACAAGGGAGAATCACTGTATGTGGAACAATGACAGGGCCAGAGAATGCACTTGATTACCTTCAAGGGCTTTGTCTCCAAACCCGTGGGCACCTAGAAATAATAGTTTACCAGCTTAGCAGCCAGACCTGTAGGAAAACCCCCCTTTTTTTAATAAAAAATCTAAGCAAAATCAGTTTGAATTTATTGCCTGGGCCCAGAGCATATCCTAGCTCCCTATAGTAGTTTTAGTAGTATTTAGAAAAGCCTCTTGCATTAGCATCAGAGGAAATGAAGCTGGAAGCTAAGGGCGGTGAAGAGGTAGTGGGTGGAGGAAGATAGAACTTTGACCTGAACTCATGGCTTAGCTGAGCCGGCCTAGGCTGCAGGTTCAGGTCTTACTCTGTGCCTCTTTCATGCACTTTTGGATGATATGGCCCAGTTGGTGTCCTGAGACTGCAAAGACTACACTAGGATGGAGGGAACAGTAGGGTATGAGAGAGAGTCGTAGCGCCGGGAAAAAAGTGTGGGCATCTCTTGAGGACACTCTCCAGTGCTCCACGGAAACTCCATTTCTATATCCCCCCCCCCCCCCCCCCCCCCGAGCTCAGGGTGCAGGGCAACAGTGATCCCAATTGGGAAGGCATAGTCTCCCCTCTCCGTGTCCAGCAGGGTCTGGGGTGGTGGGGAGCCCCTCTGTATCTCCGCCTGAACTTGTTGAAGCCAGCAGAGAAATGATTTGGCCCAGCGGTCACACCCAAGGGAGACGGTGCAACACCCTGGGGGATAGATTTTCCTACCCTTTATCTTGACTCCCTGGAGAACAGTAAAAGTCAGGGAACGGAGAAGGGATGGAGTTCAACCTAGAAACCGGTAGTAATTATTATTCTTTTTTTCCCCCCCAAATGGAAAATAAACTTTTGGACTTTAGATAAAGGTAACACATACTCATTTAATGAACTCAAATAATATAAAAATATATAAATTAGAAACTGAAAATTGTAATTTCTTCTCCATCCTATTATAATCTCTACTAACAATTTATACATATCTTTCTAGCCTCTAAAATGAGTACCTGAGCTTACTATTTATCATGGAAGGATATCCTTCCATGTCCCCATGTCTGTTTTAGCCTTTTAAAAGGCTGTGGAGTCTTTCATTTTACAGTTTTGTTGTAATTAAATTCCTGTTGACGGACATGTACAGATTCAATTTTTTGCAGTTATAAATGATGTGGTAATTTACATATTTGTACATGTATTTTTTGGTTACTTGTTCAAGACTTATTTTTGTATATGATTTAAGATAGGGATTGAATTTTTCTCAGATAGAAAGCCTATTATCTCCAGTCCATTCATTGAATATTTATAGTTTCCCAAATGGTTTATAATTCTACCTTAAACTTTTATAAATACTCACATATGCATGGGCATTCCAGAGCCTGTCTTCAGTTCCATTGAAGTATTTGATTCTTTGTCAGTATTTTATTTTAATTACTGCAGTTTTTATATAACAGTTGGGTTAAAAAAAACCCAAAACTCATTTTTTCCACTTTTTTTTGGCTTTTCTTTTGTATTTCCTTTTCCAAATAAGCTTATAAACAACGTGTCAAGTTCTGTGAAAAATGTTGTGATTTTTCAGTTGGAATCACATGGAATTGTTAGATTATTTCGGGAGAATGGAGAGCTTTACAATGAATCTTTGTATCAGGAAATGGGAAGTATATCTTTCCATCTATTCTAGTCTTTTTGTGTGTCCAACCGAGTTTTAAAGTTTCGGCTCTTACACATTTCTCATTAGGTTCATTTCTAGGATGCTGTAGGTCTTGTTATTGCTGTACTGAGTGACTTTTTCTATTATGCATTAAATTTTTTTTTTTAATTTAGTTAAGTAATCTCTACTCCCAGCATGGGGCTTGAACTCATATTCCCGAGATCAAGAGTCCCATGCTCCTCTGACTGAGCCAGCCAAGTGCCCCTGTGTTCACACTTTGTCACCTGTACATGCAGGTATAGTGGGAATGCTCTGGTTTTTGTCCGCTGCTCTGTGATGCGGTCCCTAACACTCCCACTCCGTGGGCGCCAGCAGCCCCGCATTCCCTCAGTCCCCATGCATGAAGTCAGTACTTCTGCAAAAGCGCTTTAGTGCCTGGTATGAGTTTCTACTGTGAGATGCTTCTCTGTTTTGCTTCCCAGTACCTGGCCCGAAGCCTGACATGCAGTAAATCCTGTTAATGAATGCTGTAGAAATCACATTGACGAGAGAGGCAACGAGCTTCACCTCCTCAAAGTGTGACAACCTAGGCCAGTCTGAGGAGCAGAATCTAAAGTGGCCCTGGCTGCAAGCCTGGAGGCTGTGAGCTGGATAACAGAGATGGGGCACCTGCCTTATCCCTGCGGCAGAAAGAAGGTCCTGGGCTGTTTTCCCACAGGCAGACATTAGGGAGGAGTCCTGTGAACCCACACCTTATAATTACCCTGAGATCAACAGCCCACTTGTCATTAGCTCTCATTAGTACTAACTAGTAGGGAGACTGGCCTCCTCGGTTCCCAGACACCTGAAGGTGGCATCAAACTACCTGCTTACCTGCGGCTGCTCTTGGGGGATGGAGATTCATGGAGGCTGGATGCAGAGCTTATAAAGACCACTGGTGAAATTGGCTCCACTTCTGTGTGCCTGGTCTCCTTTCTTGAGGTAGCTGGCATCTTTCTTTGCCCTACTGTTCTCCAGAGTCTAAGACTTCTGCCAAGTGTCTTCTAGGTAAAGCTTATCAATGTGCTAATCCTCCCCACCGTGTTTGCATTTTAAGCTTCTACTTGTAATCAGGGAACCAGAGGCACTAGGTTTTTTTTTTTTAACGTTTATTTTTGAGAGATAGCACACAGGCATGTGCATATGAGTGCATGCAAGCAGAGGAGAGGCAGAGAGAGAGAGCGAGAGAATCTCAAGCAGGCTCTGCGCTGTCCGTGCAAATCCCACGTGGGGCTCGATTGCACAAAGTGTGAGATCATGACTTGAGCCAAAAATCAAGAGTCGGACAATTAGCTGACTGAGCCCCCCAGGTGCTCCTAGAGAGGCACTAGTTCTTGATGGACTGGCCAATGCAAGCTCCTCTGTCCTGTCCCCATGCCATTTGTCCCAAATGAGCTGGTTCCTGGTCTCTGCTGCCCCAAGAGCTAGGACTGCGATGGAGCTGTCTCCCTGCCTAGGAAGGCTGTGTTTACTGGGACTTGTGAATCCCCCTTCTCCGGGGGGGAGGCATGGGAATCTCGGCTCTGTCCAATTCCTGCCTCTTGTCCTGCTTAAAAAGAAGGTGTGGGAAGGGCTCAACTTGGCTTGTGTGTGTAAAGGAAACTCCAGTTAGAGGTGGGCTGTGAACTGCTTCCCAGTCTCTGTAACGTCACAGCGCATCTGGTTCAGTGTGTCACCAGGTTGTGTTTGACTGCAGCAGTGGCCAACGGTTCTCATTTAGCCATTTAGCCCGTGGTCTGAGCTCATTCTCCTCTTTCATGTTCAAGTGGCATCGCTGATAGCAGCGCTTGCTGTGCCTCATCTGCTGGAATGCCCTAGGAGGCAGTGGAACCAAGGGATACCCAAGAGGTGAAGGAGGGAAGGGATGTACTTCCCTGGGCCCCTGCCCCACCTGTGCCTTACTCCTTCTCCTACTGCCCATCTGGGGCGGGGAGCAGCCAGGTCACCACCATGGGCCCCACCAATGCCATGCCAGGGCTTTGGGTCCCTTGTGGCAGCCACGCTGAGTCCCCGCCAGCTCTGGGGAGCCTTCTTGGGGTGCCGAGCAGAAACTCTGACAGATGGACCTCTCTGAACCCGTGGAGCTGTTCCACATGCTGCCTCCTGGAGCAGAGCACGTTCTGGCAGGGAGGCCGCGTAGCAGGGCTGCTCAGAGCTTCAGCTCCCCTGGTGGAGAAAGCCTTTTCCTGCCCCTTCTTCCCGTGCCCCCCCACCCTGCCCACTTGTTGCTCTCTGTAAAGAGCAGAAGCACTGACCATTGGTCAAGCCTGCATGCACACGTGGCGGGGGGGCAGGATGGAAAGAGACCCCTGTCCTCTGACAACCCGTAAGACCCTCAGTTTAGCCAATTTCTGAACTAGTTGAGACATTCCCCTTTTTTGCACTTGCCCTCCCATAGGGTTGTTGGCAGGGCAGGTGACTTCTCAAAAGGTAGTTGGGGGACCACCTGCGTTCATATCCCCTCTATGGACACACAGGGTTGATCTCTAAGGGTAGGACCTGGGGGTCTGAACCTGCAGCCAGCTTCCTGCAGGTGATTCCTATGCCCATTGGAGTTTGAGAACTGCCAGCGTGTGGAGTGATGTAAAATGGCTCTGCTTATTTGGGGTTCCAGGACTTGATGATTGAGAGGATGTGCCTTTAAGACTCTGATTTGTGAAAAGGCCAAATATTATGCAACGGCTTGTGAAAATCCAAGGGAGACTAAGTGTAAAAGCTGTTAAATATCAGAATAAAGTTAGACTCTGGGGCGCCTGGGTGGCTCAGTCGGTTAAGCCTCCGGCTTCGGCTCAGGTCAGATCTCACGTTCGTGGGTTCGAGCCCCGCATCGGGCTCTGTGCTGACAGCTAGCTCAGAGCCTGGAGCCTGCTTCCGGTTCTGTGTCCCTTCTCTCTCTGTCCCTCCCCCTCTCATGCTCTGTCTCTCAGTATCAAAAATAAATAAAACAACAACAACAACAACAAAAGAATAAAGTTAGACTCTAGGAAATAGGTAAAACGTTTTTGTTGTTGTCTGTTACTAAGAATGCAGATTCATTGCAGAAAAACTAGGAAGTTCAGATAAACAAATGGAGAAAATAAAACATCTATAATTTTACCATTTAGACCTCCTATTAATATTTCGATCTTTCTAGAACAATCATATATGTTTTTTTTAATTTAAATCTCTTTATTGATTCCCCCCTGATTATCAACAAAATAATACATGTTTATTAAAAAACCCTTATTATTTAATTGGTATAAAAATTGGCATAACATTTGAAATCTCTTACTGCTGTGTCTAGTTGGATTGGCACTTCTATGTGAATATATTTTGATTTCTTTTGCCTGTTATTTTGTGTTTTGTTATGGATTAGTAGAGTTTCATCTATTAGTGGTATTAAGTCTTTATCAGATGTTGATAAATATTACACATTTCTCTTAATTTTTTAATGTTTTATTTTGCCATACTTTTTTGTACGTGGTTATATGATCAAATCTAGTTCCAGTTTATCAGTTTGTTTATTTATTGGTTATGCTACACAGAACAGACTCTGTTTTTGCAAATTTTAAAAGGAATTGAAGAAGATTGGCAGATGGATATAGGACAGACCCCTGCTTCTCACATTTTAACATTCATCCAGATCACCTGGGAATCTCTTTACAATGCATTTTCCAATGCAGCAGGGGCCTGAGAATCTGCATTTCTTTCTTCTTTTTCTTAATGTTTATTTTGAGGGGGGGCTCACGTGCAAGCGAGCATGGGGGCTGGGGCAGAGAGAGGGAGAGGAGATTCTGCATTTCTAACAAGCTTTCAGGTGGTGCTAATGCTGCTGTTTATTGGACCACACTCTAAGTAACAAGGGCCCAGAAGTTTCTAACCCTGGCTGATCACAGAGGTGCATAAGCATTTTGGAACACAGAATTTTCTGGGCCTTACCCCAGAAATGTCAGGCTGTGGGACTGAGTCCCAGGTTGGCCACGTGTGGCTCAGCGACTTAGAGACAATGCTTTAGGCTCTCTGAGTCCTTGGATTCCTTGTCTGTGAAACAGAGGGATAGTGCTTACCACATAGGATCTGGGAGAATTAAATGAAAGAATAAAAGATCACCATTTTTATGAGCTAGAAAAATAATGTAATAAACAACGACCAGACCTAGTGCCCTTTTTGGGCGAGGTGGTTCTCTGATACATTTCTACTTGTCTGGTGGTTGATATTTTCAATATTTCTACCTCTTTTTAGAAAATTGTCATTTCATTAATATTTTCAAAGCTTTTAGTAATGCATTTCATGTCTTATTTACCAATAATAGTTACATTCCTTTTCACATTTCTAACATTGTTTATATACTTAAAAAAATTTTTTTAGGTTATTTTTGAGAGAGAGAGAGGAAGGGAGGGAGGGAGGGGATAGTGGGGTAGGGTCAGAGAGAGGGAGGGAAACACAGAATTCCAAGCTGGCTCCAGGCTCTGAGATGTCAGCACAGAGCCCAACATTGGGCTTGAACCCATGGACCATAAGATTATGACCTGAGCTGAAGTCAGACACTTAACCAACTGAGCCACCCAGGCGACTCAGCCCTGTTTATTTATTTATTTATTTATTTATTTATTTATTTATTTATATTTTTCAAGTGCTCAGGCTTGCCAGAAGTTTGTTTATTTTAATGGCCTTCTGTAGAGCCATCTCTTAGATTCCGTTTATAAATACAGTTACATTTTGTTTTCTAATCAACTATTTCTGTCTACTGATTCCTTTTTCCTACATTTTTATTATTTTTTTAAGTTTTATTTAAGGAATCTCTACACCCCATGTGAGGCTCGAACTCACGACCCCAAGATCAAAAATCACATGTTCCTCCTACTGAGCCAATCAGGTACCCCTTTTCTGTATTTTTAAAATTTTTTATTTTCTAGCTTCTTGGATTGAGCCTTAATTTATTTCTTTCAGATCTAAAAAAAAGTTACTTATCGAAGCAGTTTTAGAAGGATATAGAAGAATTTTTCCCTGTTAATAGCTATTGTTTTCATTGACATTAATCTGCACATCTGTAATTGTGACTTTTTTCCACAGAAACCACCCTTTTCTATAGCCAAGTCAGCTTACATACAATGATATTTAATGTACATACTTACCATGACACATACAGGTAGCATAAGTAGTAAATCAATGTAATTGTGATTTTTATTTCTTTTTTCCCCCTTTACCCTAAATTTATTTAGGAGACTGACTTAGGATTTCCAGATGTTGTGTTATTTTGGTCAGAGAGGCCTGAGGGCTGTTCTGCATATCTGTCCAGGCTGTGTTCTGGTGGAGTTTGTGCACTTGCGTTGCTGAAGCTTCTGGTTAGTCTGTGGGGTGTGCATGAGAGGAAGTGTCTGTGCCCTGTGCATGTGGAGGGAAAGGGTCTTGGGAGGATAGCAGGGTGGTCTGTTTTCTGAAGCTTTGCACTTCTCCTGACAGCCTCTCCGACAATGTCCAGGTGGCCCCTTTCTTAACTGCCTTGTGCTCTGAGCTCTTGTCTAGTATCTGGGGTGGTGTGGGGAGCTCATTGTGCCCTGCTGGTTGGAAGATCTGGGGGCTGGGTGGAGTAGGACTTGAGTCAGAGACCCTAGTTCTAGAGCCCTCCTGCTGCCGAGCAGTTGTACCTCTTCCTGTTTCCTGTTACTTGTCCGTAAAATGTGGAGAATGTTACTGTTTTACAGAAACTAGAAGAGTCTTCGCAATCATCTGGTAACATAATTCTTTTAAAAAACCTATTTTAATTTTGGCATACTTTCAGACTTTCAGAAAAGTTGCAAGGATTGTACAAAGAATTCTCTGCACTCAGATTTCCAAATGTTAACATTTTACTACATTTCCTTTGTTTCCTTTTTCTCTATAATTTTTATTTGAACCATTTGAAAGTAAGTAGCAGACATAATGGCTTTCACTTCTAACTACTTGAGTGTGGATTTTCTTTTTTAATGTTTATTTATTTATTTTTGAGAGCAAGAGTGCACATGCAGGCAGTGGAAGGGCAGAGAGGGGGAGACTGAGAATCTCAAGCAGGCTTCATGCCCTCAGTGGAGAGCTTAGTGTGGGGCTTGAACCCACAAACCATTAAATAATGACTTGAGCTGAAATCAGGAATCTGATGCCTAACCAACTAAGTCACCCAGATGCCCCTTCTTCTTTTTTTTAAGATTTTATTTTTTTAAGTAATTTCTACCTGCAACACGAGGCTTGAATTTACAACCCCAAGATCAACAGTCACATGTTCTACTGATTGATCTAGCCAGGTGCACCAAATGTGAATTTTCTAAGATCACATAAATAACTACAGTGCCATGATCAGACTCAGGATATTAACATAGATACACTGCTACTACAGATCTGATCTACATACTTTATGAACACTAACATTATTAACATTCATAAACTAACCTACAGGCTTTATTCAAATTTTCCCCATTGTCACAACTTTTTGTAGGGGAAAAAACCCAAGTCACACATATTCAATGTGCTCAGGTTTCTTAGTCTCCTTTAATCTAGAGCAGATCCTCAGATTTTCCTGATACTTGTAAAGAATTTTTTTAAATCAGGTGAGAAATTTGAGGCCCAGAGATAAAATGACTTATCCAGGATAATCTTAGAAAGATTGGGCTGGCCTGCTGGTCTCTCTGCTGAAGTACTTGCTGTCCTGCTCACATGCCCCCAGCTCCAGGTGAACACCTCGCTGCTGGGTCTCTGTCATCAGCCACCTGCCTTCTCCTGCCTTTGCCCCTCTGTCTTGTGCAATGCCAGGCCACAGCACCGCACCCCCGCCCCTTTCCTGGCTGATTTGCTGTTGGCCAGAGATCAAGGCCATAGCAGGGGAGACAGAGGGACTTTAAAACTGGTCTAGCCTTTCCCTTGAGAACAAGCTGAGGAGCGAGGACAGTGGTCTTGGGTGGGGCACGGCCGCTGCTTTCTGAGGAGTGACATTCTCAGGTTGGGGATGTGATTTTTAATCTCCCTCCCCCAGCAGTTTTGGGGTTAGTGGCTAGGACTTGTTCATCTCCAGCTAAAGTGGGAGCTGGGGATATGTCTCAAAGCTGGGCTTGAGTATTTTAAGTCACCTGCTCACCTGCCCCGGGTTGCCTCATGGAGGTCCTGGAGCGGTCCTTCACATGACAGGGAACACTTAGCAGGTAGTTGACTGTAAGGCTACTGGGCAGTGGCAGTACCCTCTTGTATTGTGGATGTCAAAAACATGATTCATTTTTCAATAAAATGGTCTGCATTACACTTTTTAAGGGCATGTAATTGCTTAATATATAGTCTTTGTCTTACTTGCTCTTATTTTACTCAACCTCTTGCAGATACCCTTGCCCAATTTTTCTTCTTATTCTTGTTCCTCCTTCAGTAAGGACCTTTCATGACTGTTACCTATGACTGCTCAGCTGATCGGTGGAGTTTATGTCAGTGGTTCTTAGTTTGGGGAACCCTTGCCTATGCATCTTCAGAGCCCATCTCTTTCTTTCTCTACACACAGCTCTTGGCCACACCAGCCTGCTTTCTGCTCCTTGTAGCGGGTACCATGCCCCTGCTGTCCTGAGGAGCTCTTCCCTTCTGGCTGTGGTGGTAGAGTGGAAGGTGCTCTCCCGCTTCTGACTGCCAGCGCTCACCCTGAGTTAAGACCTCTCTTGTTTTCATTTTCACTTGTGACTCAATGGGGAAATAAAGGAAGTGTCAGATCCTGTGAAGGAGTTACAAAGAAGAGTTTCTGTTAAGGTTCCTGATATTCCTTTGTCCCTTACCCTTCACCTTTGGAGTGGGCTCACCAGCTCAACCCATCCTTTCTTGAGCACATGTTGTTTCTGCTTTTGTCCTGAAGCTTCTTATGGAAATAGAGATGTGGGTTTTCTTGAAAGGATTTTTTAAAATTACAGTTTCATTGTGATAATACATCCATGTAAGATATACAATTGTTTTTTAGTATATTCAGAGTTGTGAAAACATTACTATTCTTTCAAAACATTTCCATCACCTCAAAAAGAAACCACTCAGTAGCATTTAATTCATCTTTGTTCCCCCGCTCCCCCTCAGCCTCAGGCAACCACTAGTCTTTTTGTCTCTGTGGATTTGCCTAATCTGGACATTTCATGTCAATGCAATCAGACAGTATATGGCCTTTCAGGTCTGACTTCTTTCACTTAATGTAGTATTTTCAAGGTTCATCTATGTTGTACCATGTACCAGGACATCATTCCTTTTTATGGCTGCATAATATTCCTCCCCAGAGGCAGATCAGAGACATAACTTATAAACTGTCACTGAAAGAGATGAAATGCCTATGCTAATGTGAGTAAAATCCCACTTGTTGTCAGGGTTGTTACCTACAGCTTTTGGGGCTGACCAGAGCCCTGAATCGTGCCAACTGTCCATTCCTATCCCAAGAGGAGTCACAACCCCAAATAGAGGTAGGAGGAGAAGGAGAGAAACTACCCCAGTAGTCCGTCTTTGCCATCAGAATGCAACAAAAACACAAGAGAACCTCAGCATTCACTTGAGGGGCTGTGTGTATGCTCTGTGTGTGTGCTGTATATGTTTGCTGTGTGTGCATGTGCCTCAAATGTGCCAGGGAAGGCCGTGCAGCTGTCCGCGGTGAAACTCTTGAAGGAGAGTTAACACTATGCGAAAATACCGACGATACAATAAGGGAAGAAGTGAGCATTTAAAAACTCCAAATATATTCAGTGATCTTAATTTTATAAACGAAGTGCATGTTGCCCAGGAAAAAAGGCACCAGATATAAACTGTAGTCATCTCTGGGAAATGGGAGCTCCTTAGTTCTTACTTCTTTATTTTCCACTTTGCAGGGACAGAACCTCCTGTTCCTCTACCTCCCCTGCATCTTCTATTGAATCACGTCTTCTTTACCTTTCTTATCATTCTGTTCTTTGGACCTCTCTTTATTCTTTTGGGTCTTCCACCAGACTTTTCCTTGGCTCTATAGTGAGTTTTAGTGTCCCTGTGATATTTTAACACAAAGGGCTGCTTCACTCAGAGATAAACTCATAATTAATATCAGTTTTCAATGCTTTTATCAGCTACTCAAAGCCACAGAGCGTGTACCATAGATTTATGCTGCCGTACACATTTTAGAGATAGTGGTGTGGGTCTGTCCTAAAGGAACTTTCCTTTGAATGAGATCTAAGACAAATCCAAATATCTAAAAAGTCTCTGTTCATGAGGCAGAGACAGCTCATTCACTGCAGTGTCCCCAGTGCCTAGAAGTGGCATTCGTGTTGTAAGTACTCAATCCACGTTTGTTGGAGGGAACTGTGAATTAATGCGTATGTATGCATGTATGAAAGCTGTGATTGTTATGCATCGATGGGTGAAATTTTCTTATTCTTCTATGAGGCCACTCTAGCTGTTTCCACTTTAAAAACTTTTTTATGTTCTTTATTTATTTTTGAGAGAGAGAGTAGGAACAGGGGAGGGTCAGAGATAAAGGGAAATACAGAATCTGAAGCAGGCTCCAGGCTCTGAGCTAGCTGTCAGCACAGAGCTCGATGTGGGGCTCGAACCCACGAACCGGGAGATCATGTCCTGAGCCGCAGCGAGACGCTTAACTGACTGAGCCACCCAGGCGCCCCTGTTTCTGCTTTTTAAAAGGACTATCTTCCCTCATTTTTCATTTGTCCGCATAGTTTTATATATTTGTAGTCCTAATCCTCATACAGTATGGTATTCTGCTATTTTTACTGCCCACTTTAGCAAACATATTTCCTTGGTGTTCATACTTTATGGTTTTTGATGACTATATAATATTCCATTGAGTTGTATTATAAGATACCAAACTGTTTACCCTCATCTAGAGTTTTCATTTTCATTAACGCATAGAAAACACTTTTTGAAATGCAAATTTTTAAACCTGAATTCCTAGGAGTGAGATGGCAGGATCTTTATTGCCTTTGATATGTGTATCTGCCTTACCTACCAACTTACTTGCCTATTCTTTCCATTTAAACCAAAAAGAAGTAATTAACTAGGCATGCTGGCCTGGGAGTTGAGCTGTGGGCTCAAGGCTTGGTGGGTTGAATGGGACTCTGACAGCCTATGCTGGGGTGAAGGCAGAGGTGGCTGGCCAGTCCAGGAACCTCGTATTGGAGCTGTTCTGTGAGAGGTAAGTGAGGAGCAAATGGAAAGGCGGCACATCTGAAACACTGTTGGGCGGAGCATTTGGCAGGACTAGGGTCTGCTTGCATATGGAAACATAAAGAGGAGGACATCAGAGGTGATGGAGCCAGGGTGCCAGCAGAATACTCTGCACGTGAATTTTTTAAAAGGAGTGTTCAGAGAAGGAGTTGCTGGGAAACGGGGGACAGAAGCTGACTTGGGTTTTAAATGTGTGGGGTTTAAGTTGCATCCAGGTGGAAATGTGTCATGTAGCGGGAGAGCAGGAACAGGAGAAAGGAAGCCTTAGGGTTATTGTAGGCTGAGCAGTGGAGCCTTGGGTGGAGGGGAGGTTAACAGGAGAGCAGAGGGTGAGGGTAGAAGGATGGAGAGCAGCTCTGTTGAGCAGGTAAAGGGGGAAATGGAGAATGGAGGCCCAGGATCCAGTGGCGTCATAGAAACTGAGAGGGAGGTGAGTGTGTGTTTGTGGGGGGGGGGGTGCCACAGGAAAGTCCGAGAGATGAGGGCTCCCCTGGCCTTCCTCATCATCCCTGACCCTCAGAGATGGGGAGGGGCCAAAGTTTCTGAGACCTTTCCTCCAACACTGCTGACAGGATTTTCAGGTGAACATATACCCCCAAATTATTGGCATCTTTCAGTTGTCTGGGCTAACAGACCAGTAGTGCCTGTGGATAACGAGCTTTATACTGAGCTGTGTGATTTTTTTCCCCCACAGGTTTAGGATAAATAGAATTATCCTAATTTCCCGTCACCAGGCTTTTCTAAATGGCAGCACCCCCCTCCCCTTTCCATTGCCTAGCCCACTATGGGAAGTCAGTCTTATGACTGATGGCTGGAGGCTCCTCTGCAAAAATTACTTTTTCTCCAGATTTTTGGGTGGTGTCTTAAAGATTCTTTTTTTTTAGTGGAAAAAAAAATTCTAAGTCCTCTTGAGTCCTTGAGAAAGGAAGGGATGGGGGCAAACTCACTTGACAGGGTTCTGAGGGAGGCTGAAATATATGGATTGTGAGACTCTCCTGCACATACGGGAGTTCATTCTCCAAAAAGAGGAGACGCTTGGCAACTGGGAGGCCATGGGCAGGCACACTCCCCTCTGCTGTTAGATTGGGTTTTGCCACTCACCAGTGTTGAGCCTTGGAGTGTGATCCTTAACTGTGCCTCATTTATTTGCTCATCCACTGAAATGGATATTGGGTTGTTGAAAGACTTGAAAAGGTTACATTTGAACATGAAAATACTTGCTTAATCCAGGATTTCTCACGAGAGATTCAAAACTGTTGGCTTCTCTCATCATCAGCGTTGTCCTTTGATACACCTGAATGGCCAGTAAGTTTTGTGGGTTTGGTCTTTAGGGAAAGTGCATGGGTCTGTTGGTCAGGGTTGGTGCTCAGCCGACTGTGGCTGTGGCCGGTTTGCTTGCTCATTTCCTCCGCGTTTAGACTTGGGGGTGGGAGGTGGGTGGTGAGAACCGGGTATGGGCAGTCGGGTGGGTGGAGCTATGGGAGTGCCTGGCCTCGCTGGGGGTTGATGGGGGCTCATCTGGACGTGCACTGCGTGGCTCGGCCGATGGCCCCAGCGGCTGCCGGAGGGGCGCGTGCGTGTGCGTGTGCGTGTGTCTTGCTGTCTGGCCAAGGAGCCGCCTCTGAGTCCTGACCTGGTTCTCGTGCGCTGGCGGCCTCGGAGGCAGCTGCTGCGTCTTTCGCCAAGCCTCAGATGTGGTCGGCTCGATTTCCTCCCTGCTGGCCCCTGGCCGGGCCGCCACCGGCTGCTCGAGGCAGGGGCTTCCGTCCGGAGAGCTGGCCGTGTTGGCCACAGATCAGGGGGCGGTGCCAGGCTTGGGCTCCCCGCCCCCACCCAGCACGCACCCAGGCAGCTGCCAGGTCGCTCTAGCAGAGGATGGCCCTGCTGGGGGAGGCGGCTTCGCGGGGCGCTGGGTGGTGGGGCTTTACCTTGGACTTTGGGTGGGAGTGCAGCGAGCTACCAAGAACTTTTAATGGGCAGGGAACTCCAGGCTCAGCACCCCACCTCACCCAGATCCAATTTTCTCCTTCCAGAGTGCGCTCATCTTGTAGCATTTTTCCTACTTTCTCCCTCCCTCCTCCCTCCCATCCTCCTCTCTCCCTCACTCTCGCACTCTCCCTCTCTCCCCGTGTGCGTGCGTGCGTGTGTGTGTGTGTGTGTGTGTGTGTGTGTTGGGGAGATGGGTAACACAAACAAATGTGCAACAGAAATAGCAAGAAGAAGCGATCCACAAATTCCTCTCCCAGAAGCCCCCTTCCAATCTTTGTTCATTCATACTGTGTGCGAAGTTTCAGGTGTGTTATACCTACTCTATTCTTATATTTTCTCCCTAAATAAAAACCCGATGCTTCAAATGAATTCTGGAGTCTATGAACAAGAAAATATTCCCATTCTGTACCACCAATGCAGTGAGAATTGTTAACATTTGTGTGTATTTTCCCTTGGTGTTTTGTGTGTGTGCACAAGCGTGTGTCATGAACAGAACTGAATTCTTGGGCAATATTTTGAATCTTGTTTCATTTTTCCACTTCAAATAGCATATAAACACTTCCCCTGTCATAAAACCCCTCAGAAAGCATCTATTTATGAGTGCAAGTACATTCTTGAGTTTCTTTTTTCATTTAAGACATTTCCCTGTTTTTAAAAAATCTTTTTTTTTTTTTTACATTTGCTTATTTATTTTGAGAGAAAGTGTGCAAGTGTGAGCTGGGGCGGAGCAGAGAGAGGGAGAGGAAGGAAGAGAATCCAAGCAGGCTCTGTGCTCATAGGATAGTGCCCAGCAAATGCTAGGCTGTTTAGACATCCTGGCGCTGGAGCTCAGGAACCCTGAGGTCGTGACCTGAGTTGAAAGCAAAAACTGTTCCCTTAACCGACTGAGCCATCCAAGGACCTCAAAATGTTTTTTTAAATCATTTTAAGCAGTTATACATGTACTGATGAAGTAGTATGTGTTGTAATTTTTCTTACGTATATTTGGGTGTCATCCTTGGGAAGGGTCCATGTTCATCTTCTCTGTATCCAGTTTTAGTATATGTGCTGCCAAAGCGAGCTCTCTTATGTATTATATGAAACAGATACTTGACTTACTGTTTTATGTACGTTAAACAGGTAAAGCATGATAATGCACCCATGTGAAGTACCTACGCAAGATAAAAACTAGAACATTGCCAACATCACTGAAACTACCTGCAACCACCACTGAAACTATATCCCTTCTTTACCTCCAGAAGTTACCACTCTCTTGAATTTTGTGTTTATCATTCCCTTGCTTTAAAAAAAAAAAGGTTTTAGTTACATACATTTAATTAAATCTTATATAGTACATTTAATTTTATGTTTTTGATTGAGCTTTGTAGAATTGGTAGTCTATCTATAGTCTTTCAAGGCTTGCTTTTTATTTCTTAACTCAATGTAGTTTCTGAGATTTGTGTTCCTGTGGTTCATTTGCTTGCACTGCTATATAATATTCGATTGTCCCTCTGTGGTTGATGGACACTTAGAATTATTTCCACAATTCATTTTTTATGAGTAATGCTGCAGTGAACATTTAGGCACACATCTGATGCACGTGTGCAGTTTCTCTGGGAGTGGAATTGCAAGACGATGGGGTGTATGTATGTTTAACATTCAAAGAAACACCACAAACCTTTCCAAAATGGTTCCTCTGTTTTGCCTTCTACCTGTGGTATATGAGGAAAAAAATTCCTGCTAAGCCCACCAGCACTTGCTGTGAAACTAAAGTATGCTTTCATGGTGCTTATTATGTACCTAGTACTGTTAAAGGTGTTCTGCACGTGTTAATTTGTTTAGTCGTGACAACCTTGTGAGGTTAGGTACTGTGATTAACCTCTGATATACAGATGAGGAAACAAAGGCACAGGGAAGGTAGCTTTTAACCCCAGATTTACAGATAAAAAAAATGAGACACGGGTTAACTAACTTGTGCAAGTTCACAGAGCTTGTAACTGGTGAGGGCAAAATATCAGCTAAACAGTCTTTTTTTCTTCATTTTGAGATCTTGTTCATTTTATTAAAATGAAGTTATAATAGAATAAGCTAGATTCTAATTAACCAAGATTGTACGTTAAGTGATATATTAGCATCCTGCTATACCATAAGTAAACTAAAGAGGTATGCTAATACATATGCACAATAACACTTACGATGAAAGAATGTATTTTTATATACTTTATTTTCCAACGAGAGGTTGCCATGTGGAATAAAAGGCCTGAGACAAGTATTCATAAAAGAAATAACAGTCATCGTGTGAGCATTGTATCAGTACTTATTTCAAAAATAGCCAGTGAAGGGTGGCTGAGTGGCTCAGTCGGTTAAGCGTCTGTCCCACCTTGGCTCAGGTCATAATCTTGTGGTTCATGAGTTCAAGCCCCACATCAGGCTCTGTGCTGACAGCTCAGAGCCTGGAGCCTGTCTTTGGATTTCTGATTGTGTCTCCCTCTCTCTCTCTGCCCCTACTGCACTCAGGCTCATGCTTGTGTGCGCATGGTCTCTCTCTCTCTCTCTCTCTCTCTCTCTCTCTCTCTCTCTCTCTCTCTGCTCTCAAAAATATTAAAACTACCTAAAGACAAAATATTTTTAAAAAATAGCCAATGATACTAGGAACGATTGGACATTGATGATTTTTCTCTAGTATATACCAGCAGGATAAAGCAAAACTAAATGCTATATAGTAACTATAAAATGGAGTCTCACAGTGGCCTTATTTTGTATTTCTCTGATTTGTTTATTCCCCATTTTCTTTTTGTGAAAAAGAACTAACAACACTTTAAAACCATTCCACTATTGTTGGGGCACTTAAGGTATTTGTAATTATTCACTATTAATGCTTCAGGGGAAATCTTTGGCACATGGAACTTTTTTATTTCTTTAATTGTCTTATTTTGTTTACATTTCCTGAATTGAGATCAGGAATACTTAATGGTTAAAAATCGCTGTGCTCTTCTGGATGCTCTGTGGTCTTGGCAAGTTATTTAGCCTGTGTTCAGGGTTTTCATCTGTGGAGGTACCTCCCTATCTTGTAGAAGTTTATGATGGTTGGAGAAAATAAATGAGTGGGCAGTGATTAGCATGATACTCAGCCTATCTAAAAGT
Organism: Suricata suricatta; assembly: GCF_006229205.1. Classification (NCBI taxonomy): domain Eukaryota; kingdom Metazoa; phylum Chordata; class Mammalia; order Carnivora; family Herpestidae; genus Suricata; species Suricata suricatta. The sequence goes on from NC_043703.1 coordinate 116,781,623, forward strand.
GTTCTGTCAGAGTTACTCAGACTTTTCCTAGTTCCTCTTCCTTTCTTCCCTGAAACCTCATTGATTATTGTTGGGTCAGAGGGCATGAACACTGACAGCCCTGCGCTTCTGCCAGATCTGGTGAACTCAGGGAATTAGGTCTGAGGTCATCAGGTCTAATTCAGCTTTTTTCCCAAGCATCATCCCAGCCATTGAGAGATCCGCTGCATCTGTATCCAATTTGTAATCAGAAAAAAATTAGATTTTAAGTGTTTTATTGATATGTTCATGCTAACCACTAGAGCCACTTCCTCCCCGCCCCCCACCTCACACAGCCAATACGTGACAGTTTCCAGAAGTTAGACATAACCCCCCGAGATTTGCTGTTTGCAGAGAGCTTAGTGTGAGGAGTGCAGACATGGGACCCAGTGGGCCAGCCACTGTATACACACCCACACCCGCAGGCAGGCAGATGTGCACACCCACTGAAAGGGGTCTCTTTCCCCACTCACAGATTTGTTTCGTCAGTAAATCCCAGGAGGGGAGAATCCTCTTAAGAGATGAATAATTGATCATTCCTAGACAAAACGTGCCATAAATACAGCCGCTGTGCTATGCGAGGCTTGGGGGAGGGGAGGGAGGGCTTGGCTGCCGACCTCTAGGCCAAGGGGTAAAGGGCGGAGCTGGGAAGGCCACCCTCCTGAACCGCTGCTGGAGGGCAGGGAGCTGAGCTGGGGCGAGGCGGGAAAGCGCTGGGTGGGATCTACTGGCCAGCTGGGTGGTGATCAGCCACCACTCTCTTGGAATCTCATGAGAATTCATTCTTGGAGATCCCACTGTAGAGGATGCACCCCAGACCGGCCCTACCTTTCAGCTACTGGGCTTTGTTGACTGCAGACTTTTTCATTCTGGCTGGATACACCTTCCCAGACACGTTTCTTCTAACATGGTGTGTAAGTGCTGACGGTCAGCAGAACAGCCCTCTGGACTCTGTGCCTCTTCTGCCTCCCCCTTTCCTCGAGGCCCTAAAATGGTATAGTCAACGAGGACTTTGATCTCTCAAGATAGTAGTCTTTATCTTCCTTTCTTCTGTTTCCCTTTGATACGGGTTTGCTGATTTGGTTTCAGTGTATCGATACTCTGAGAGCCAGGAAAGACTTGGGAAAATGTAGTATTTTTCTGCCCCTCTCTCCCTGTGTTATACACAAAACGAGATGTTTGGGGATGGAGTTCCACACCTCTCTGGACCCCCTCAGGTGGGGAGGGTGGGGTCTTGTTGTTGAATACCTGCAGATGTCTGGGGGGCCAACTTTGGGGAATTGGGAGCCGAAGAAGGAGTTGGCTGTAAACGGGGAGGTGGGAGGGACCTTGGGAGTCCCGACCAGGTGTTCCTAGACCTTTAGAGGGAGACCTGGAGTCCCCTCAGCGTTAGAATTGTGCCAGGTTGGCAGTGCTGGGTGCACTTGCCAAGTCTTCATTAAGTGGGGTGATGGATTAAATCTCTTTTGGATCTGAGAAGGGCATTTACTCTGTCTTCTAGTAACAAGCCCCCATTGCCCCCCCACCATTGAGGGGAGGGCACCCCCAGCTTGCACAAGGCTGAGCCTGAGATGAGTCAGAGCCTTGCTGGTCACACTGTGAGGCAGGGAATGTACTGGATAAGGTGGGGCATGTGGATGCCAGTGAGGCCAAGGTGGAGTTTTTTACCTGGAAAGAGGCCATAAGAAGGGGCCCACTTTTGCTGGGCCTTTCTGTGGAGGGCAGAGTCGGGCCAAGCTGTTCCAAGATCAGTTGTTATGTTCCTAAGGCATTTATGGCAAAGGAATTCCTGACAGCACCGGCAGCCTCACAGACCTGAATAGTGTGTGCGTCGTTGACAGGTGCCTAGTAGAGGAGCAACCACCGGCTCTGCCGTGAGCTTTGCGGGCCTTCCTCTCAAGAGACAGGGGTGAAGAGGCTGCTGGCAGCCCCTTCCCGGGAGGAAGAAGCAGCAGTTCTTCTTGAACATATACTGAGGACCCTCTGCAAGGTTCTGAAGGTGTGAAGGAAGCTTTAGTGCAGGGGCTGACAGTATACTTGGTCACCCTCACAGGAGGAGATCACAGAAGGTGGCCGTGCATGGTGACTGTGGGACCTGGGTCAGACTCTACAGTGGGCAAGGACTGCTGAAGGAGGACGTTATCAGGAGGCACTTGATTCCATTTCTTGTCTTAGCCCCTACATTTAATCATTGTTTCCATCACCATGGTTCATCCTCATGTCCCTGCTGTTGCCTTAGTTCAGGCTCTTATCCTGGTGGCATTAGTTTCCTAACTGGTCTGTAAATCACCAGCAGTCTGAGTCCTACAGGGTCATTTGGTTGCCCCTCCTAAAAGGTAAATCAGCTGTTTTGTTCATGCTGCAAGCCACACCCCTGTCCTCACCGCACTTCGTGCTCAAGTAATGCTCCACAGCTTAACCTTTCGCACCTGCAGGTCTTCTCAGAAATCTGTGCTTTTCCTATGGTCCTCCCTCCTCCTGGAATTCCTTCTCCTCCCCCTCCTCCACAATACCTGCCTATCCCCAGGTTACTTTGAAGTGAGATCTTTTCTTTTTCTCTTTTTCTTTTTTTAAACGTAATCTCTATGCCCAATGTGGAGCTCAAAACTCACAAACTTGAGATCAAGAAGTCACCTGCTCTACCAGCTGAGCCAGCCAGATTCCCCCAATGTGAGACCTTTCCTGACCCTGCTCAGATAGAAGTGACTCCCACCCTGTGTAGACGGCTTTCATGGCACTCATATGCTTTAGGGCATTTGTTTATGGTCTGTCTCTTTTCACTTATAAACGTCTTAATGTTCCTGAAGTACAGTCTGGTTTTTATGCCACTCCAAAATTCAGTGGCATAAAGCAATCACTTCATTATGCTCACGGAGCCCCTGGATTCAGAAGGAGGATATGGCATGGGAGGCTTGGCTCTGGTCCCTGATGTTTTAGGGCCTCTGCTGGGGAGGCTCAAAACTTGGAGGTAACTTGACCCCTGGGCTCAAATCCTTGAAGGATTCCTTCACTCACACATTTGGCAGGTGATGCAGCTATTGGCTGGACTTCTGCTTGGAATGTCAGCTCGGACACCTGCATGTAGCCTTTGCGTGTGGCCTGGACTTCCTCACAGCTTAGTGGCTGGGCCCTGCGAGTGTGCTGGGAGTCTCGAGGGAAGGTGAGGCATCATCAGCAACAGAGATAGTGGCTGAGGTGGGGGCTGAGGCCACATAGAGTTGCTTAAAGGGGCCACTGGTAGGTTGACAATAAGAAAGTGTGGACACACACCAAGGCTCAAATTAGGGACAGGAATGGGGAGTGAGGAGATAGAACAGAGACGTGTTCTCGCTTAGAATTGTTTGGATCTGGTGACTAGGTGCATTGGAAGAACACCGTCACGTTGGAGCTGGGAATATTGGCGAGTGTAAGCATGCTGAAAAGAATAGGAAATTGGAAAAGAGGCTCTTGTATGTGGGGAGAGAGGAGTTCAAGTTGAGACAAGTTGACTCTCACTGGGCTTGTAACATGTCCGAGAGCTTGGAGCTAGCTGGAGGTAGGTAAGCTGAGAGGTGTCTAGACAAAAAGCAGACGTTGGGGAACATTCTTGAAGCGACACTTGCTGGAGCCCAGAGGGGAGCAAGGATTGTGGGAGACAGCTTGGAGGGGTTTAGAGCTGGGGCATTTCTGAACTGAGATTTCAAGGGCCTCAACTAGTGTCCACCCTCCAACATCGTCCTGCCTCTCTGCCAGTAATCACCTCATAACTGTCATTCCTTTTTCAAGTCTCCATTGATAAGGACTTGCTGCCTTCTTGTTGTTATGGGGGACATGATTCAGTGCATTAGCATCTCTTAGTTGTAAAAGTCTTCCCTAGGGGCATCTGGGTGGCTCAATCAGGTCAGGTCATGATCTCACAGCTGATGCGGTCTAGCCCAGCATTGGGCTTTGTGCTAACAGTTCAGAGCCTGGAACCTCCTTCAGATTCTGTGTCTTTGTTCCCTTTCCATCTTGTGCTCTCCACCTCCCCTGCCCCAGCCTCTCTGAAAAATATATAAACATTTAAAAAAGTTTTTTAAGTCTTCCTTAAATTGAGCCTAAGTTCACTTCTCTAAAGCTTTACCCATTTTCTAATTCTTTCCCTTAAAGTCACTAGAAACAGTCTATTGACGGACTTCAGGTGTTTAAAGACTTCAGTGAGTTTTATCTTTTTTAGAACCCAAAGGGACCTGTTCCGCTATGGTTTTGAACAGCCTTGCTTGCTCTGCTCTGTGCCCCCTTAGGGGCAGCCTCCAGGGACACCCTGGTTCAGGCAGGGATGGCTGGGCACAGTGGGGCTGTCAGTACCTGTGTTGTGGGTCCTATTCCAGTCAGGTCATAGCTGTGTGTGTGTCCAGCCATGGCTTGCAACCCACTAGTGGACTATAAAAACTTACAAGGTTGCAAGCTGCAAGAGAGAGGGAGGGATTTGTGTGTCTAGTAAGGGAAAATACTATTTTGCCAACTTCTATATAAGCATATAATGGGTCATGTTGTAAGATGTATTTCTTGCTGTGGATTGCAGTAAAGAAGTTGGAAAAAAATCCTGACTTATAAGACCTTTTGGAATTGCCAGATCATGGGGCACCTGGGTGGCTCAGTCCATTAAGTGGCTGACTTTGGCTCAGATCATGATCTTGCAGTTCGTGAGTTCAGGCCCCGTGTCGGGCTCTGTGCTGACAGCTTAAGAGCATGGAGCCTGCTTCAGATTCTGTCTGTCTGTCTGTCTCCCCACTGCTTGTGTTCTCTCTCACTCTCTCCAAATTAAACATGAAAAAAAAAATTGAAGTTGCCAAATCATCATATTGTGTGTATCATCAGTGAGTCTTTCTCCTCTCCTGATTCCAAAACCAGTTTTATGTGCACTACTGCCGTGTTAGATTTTCATATACCTGATTGGGGGCCTAAATATAAGAAAGACCCTGTTCACCCTGTTCGATTTTTTTCCTCTCCTGCCTGGTTGATCTTTTGGCACCGGGTCCTGTCAGTCAACATGGCTCTATCCCTCTTATTTTCAAAATCTGCTTATTTAATAAGTTTGCCTTCTCTATCATTCTGGATAACTCTGTTGAACAGGACAGTTTTGAGGACAGAGCCCTGCGGCAGACCACTAATGACCTGCCCCCTCCAATTGATAGACCACTTGAGTTTGAGCCTGGTCATCCCGCTCGTGGAGAGCCAGCCCGTGTGGCTCTGTGATTAATTCTCTGGCCCGCAGAGGGATCACGTCAGACCTTAGGCAACTTCAGCATCTATCGCCCAAGTTGCAAGTGCAAATGCCTACAAGGGCTTGGCAAGTAACCCAAATGAATGAAGTGATTATTAAATCAGGCAATTAATGAATAACCTGTGACCCCTGGCCTTGGTTTTAAGAAAGCAGATGGTGAGTGTGGGCGTGGCCTGGAGCCGTAGTTATTGCTCATCTGCCAGGTGGAAGTGTGGACCTTCAAGATAATCTGGGTTTCATCTAAAATTGGATCTTTTTTTAGTGTTGGCAAGACAAACAAACAGAAATACTTTATCAGCCAAACAAAACCGATCTGTTGCTGATTTGGCCTGCAGCCCTCGAACTGCCTTGCTTGCTTGAGTTTGTGATCTGTGAGGCAGGGTGTCTCCCCATCTCCTGGTCGGATGACCATGTGACACAAAAACGGATTCGCTGGATGTTGACGGGTTGATGGCCTTTGTTGAACCTGGCTCTTTGTGGTTGGTTCCCTTAGTTACCCATTCAGGAATCTTACTGGGACAGATCTCTCTCAGCGGACTAAGTCAGAACGATCCCTGCCCTTTGCCTGCCTGAAGGCATCTTTTCCTGGCGGCTCATTTCTTCCTGGATCACCAGCAGGTATTGAGGAATGGATCAGGGGGATCCTCTGACTGAGATACTGGAGTTGAGAGTTTCTTAAAATCTCCCCACCCATCCTGCTTCACTTTCCCTCCTTTTTGTGTCCACTCTGCCCTTTCTTGTCTTTTTTGGTCTGAAGAGCATTTTCTTTCCCAGGAAATTCAGAGGCACAAGCGCCAGCCTAGCCCTTCCTTGTTCTTATTCACAAACCAAAAATAACTTTTAAAATCCTTTTAGTTGTCTTGACCATTTTGGGGAAGCCTCAGCTCACACAGCATTAGTCTTCCTGACACTGTTTTTGTAAATCCACACTACTCCCTCATGTTTCTTCTTCTGGGTGTTGCATGCTCCTTCTGTCTTTTACACAGAAGCGTGTAAAATTTGGCCACCTCAGACTTTGTAGCCTTTGCTATCATGTTAGTTTAGGTTTCTGAGGAGGGAAGAGACTACTGGGTGATCAACCACATTCCTAGGGGAAAAGTTTCTTTCCTAGTTCCGCCTTTAGAGAGATGGTCAGGAAAGGCAGCATAGTCCGTGGCCAGTGGGGGATAAGAAGCCTTTCCCAGGGCTGCTAGGGTATTGCTGCAGCAGCTGTAAGCAGGAGGTGCAGAAGTGGTTATGATTTGGACTTTGTCTTGAAGGAGCTACCGTATGGCAGGGGAGGCAGCTGCTTGAGTAATGGTAGGAGTGTATGAAATGTGCTAATAGAGGCATCTACAAGGTGCTGTGGAGCCCAGGGGAAGGAGCCATGGGTATGTCTGCCATCTAGGTCACATCGGGGAGGATGTGACATTGAGCTGGTGCTTGAAGGATAAGCCCGAATGGCCCCACAGAGGCTGGGCAGGGCATTCCTGGCAATAAGAACTGCACGTGCAAATCTCAGAAAAGTCTGTTGGAAAAGCATGAGAATCCTTGGTGACCAGAGTTGGGGCAATGACAAGGATGGGTGGGAACCATAGATGGGGCCTCTTCTCACCTCCCACAGGGCTGATCCCAAATCTCGCCCTCCCACCACTGCTTTGGAGCCCAGGATGGCCACATCTGACAGTCCAAGGACTAGTATTGTTTTAATCCTCTGTTTATTGTACTGTTTATAGAAAGGTTGCAAGAAAAGTATCTGGGACTCCCACATACGAAAACTGTTCACATTTCACTTTGTCATTTTCTGTATGTGTGTATATTTTTTATATGTATGTAATACTTTTCTGAACCACTTGAGTTAGTTAGAGATACTTTGTTCCTTTACCCTGAATACTTGTGTGTGTGTGTGTGTGTGTGTGTGTGTCTTAAGGACAAAGACATTCTTTTACATAATCAGAGTAAAATAATCCAAGTCAAGAAGACTGAAATTGACATGGTGTGATCTTATCCATGTCCATATTCAAATTGCATCAAATGTCCCAATGGTGTACCTTCAAACTGCTTTCCCCAATCCAAGATCTGACCCATGAGCATGCATCTCACTGTTTTGTGTCTTCAGTAAGCTGAAGACTTTTGCAGAGATATTGGTCTTTCTTGTCTTTGAAATTTTTGAAGAAAACAATCCAGGTACTATCTTGCATGTCCTCCAGCTTGGATTTATCTGATGTTTCCTCATAATTAGACTCAGGTTATACATTTTGGCTGGAGTTCTGTGTGAGTGAGGCTATAACCTTCTCAGTGTATCATATCAAGAATCTCACGATGTTGGTTGCAATATTGGTGATAACTTTGATCATTCAGTTAAGGGAGGGGTCTGCCAAATCTCTTTACTATTCTCAGTGATTTTTGAGGAGATTCTTTGAGACCGTGTATATATCCTGTGTCCCATCAGGCTTTCACCTGCTAATTGTAGCATCCACTGAGAACTTTCCAAATCCATCATCCCTCCTATGTATATTTTTTTTGGTTGGCATTCTGTTATAAGGAAGAGCTTTCCTTTCTGGAGGGATGAATTCTGCAAACTGAATTTGCATCTTTGTGTTAACTTCTAAGTTGCTGGTCTGGGCCACCTGGCTCCTTCCCTTTGATGCCGTCCCCCTTCTTGAGCTTTGCTGGATATCAAGTATAGTGGTGGATCTTGGGCTTGGGAAGAGACCTGGATCTTCATCCTCATAGCAACTTGCTTGTTACTGGTATGACCGGCTCCACACGGGGGCTAAGTGCACGCAGTGTCCAATCATCAGTGTTTCCCTGGGGCTAGGGGCTGGGAGTGGGAAAGTCATCTTGTTGCCAGCTCTCGGAGCTCAGCCAGGACTTAAGTGAGGACAGTAACAGGCAGAGGGAAAAAAACTGTGGGTTCCTTCCCACTGAAAAGCTCTGGCTGACCCCTTGCTCAGGCTGCATTTGTTCATCAGAGCTGCTCGCTCCCTCCCTGTACACTCACACACTGAACATGTACGGCATATTGCTGGTTGGTGTGCTTGGTCAGCTTTCTCTTGACAAAAACCAAAATCAACATGGTCCTGGTGTCACTTTGGTTATTGAGAGTTACAGATCTTTGGGGGGCTCCTTAAGAAATGCTTGGTTTCTGGGGAGCCTCATCAGTATGATTGATCTTAGGCTGTAAAAGGACCTGAGCAACATTTAGAATTCTGGATTAGGACTTTTTAAAGACCCAGCTTTCATTTTTGTTGGTGCAGCTAGCTGGGAAAGGAGACATGAAGATGAAGATGAATTCAGGTTCAAACTGTATCGGAGACAGATCATGCAAGAAAGGCAGGTTTGGGTGTGCATCTGAATGGTATGATGCAGGACAGTGTTTTTCTAATAGTGTGGCTCATCTTTTTCCTTTTCTCTCTCTCTCTCTCTCTCTCTCTCTCTCTCTCTCTCTCTCTCTCCCTCTCTCCCTCTCTCTTTCTCTCTCTCTCTTTCTTCAGACAGGCTCAGAGCTCAGCCCAGTTGATGGACCTGTTCCAGGTCAGATGGACTCAGGGCCAGTGTACCATGGGGACTCACGGCAGCTAAGCGCCTCAGGGGCGCCGGTCAATGGTGCTAGAGAACCTGCTGGCCCCAGTCTGCTGGGGACTGGGGGTCCTTGGCGAGTAGACCAGAAGCCCGACTGGGACGCTGCCCCGGGCTCAGCTCACACTGCTCGCCTGGAAGATGCCCACGATCTGGTGGCCTTTTCGGCTGTGGCCGAAGCTGTGTCCTCTTACGGGGCCCTTAGCACCCGGCTCTATGAAACCTTCAACCGTGAGATGAGTCGCGAGGCTGGGAACAACAGCAAGGGACCCCGGTCAGGGCCCGAGGGCTGCTCCGCTGGCAGCGAAGACCTGGACACACTGCAGACGGCCCTGGCCCTCGCTCGACATGGCATGAAGCCACCCAACTGCAACTGCGATGGCCCAGAATGCCCTGACTACCTCGAGTGGCTGGAGGGGAAGATCAAGTCTGTGGTCGTGGAGGGAGGTGAAGAACGGCCCAGGCTCCCAGGGACTCTACCTTCTGGTGAGGCTGGCCTCCCAGCACCCAGCACCAGGCCACTTCTCAGCTCTGAGGTCCCCCAAATACCTCCCCCAGAGGGCCTGCCCCTGTCCCAGAGTGCCCTGAGCATCGCCAAGGAAAAGAACATCAGCCTGCAGACGGCCATTGCCATTGAGGCCCTCACACAGCTCTCCTCTGCCCTCCCTCAGCCTTCCCACTCCACCTCCCAGGCTTCTTGCCCCCTCCCTGAGGCCTTGTCCCCTCCTGCCCCTTTCCGGTCTCCCCAGCCCTACCTCCGGCCCCCCTCATGGCCTGTGGTCCCCGCTGAAGAGCATGCATCCTTTGCTCCTGATAGCCCTGCCTTCCCTCCAGCAACTCCTAGAACAGAGTTTCCTGAAGCCTGGGGCACTGACACCCCACCAGCAACTCCTCGGAGCTCTTGGCCCATGCCTCGCCCAAGCCCTGACCCCATGGCTGAACTGGAGCAGTTGTTGGGCAGCGCCAGTGATTACATCCAGTCAGTATTCAAGCGGCCTGAGGCTCTGCCCACCAAGCCCAAGATCAAGGTGGAGGTACCCTCTTCTTCCCCAGTCCCGTCCCCATCACCCATGCTCCAGAGGGAGGCTCCCGCAGCACCCGCAGAGCCTGACACCCACCAGAAGGCCCAGACCGCCCTACAGCAGCACCTTCACCATAAGCGCACTCTTTTCCTGGACCAGGCCCACGATGCCTCCTTCCCCCCTCCATCGGAGCCTCCTGCTCCGGGCTGGTGGGCACCACCAAGCTCACCTGCCCCACGGCCTCCAGACAGACCACTGAAGGAGAAGAAGAAAAAGCCCCTGGCACCAGCTGGAGGTCCCGTGGGAACCGAGAAAGCCACCTCTGGGATCAAGCCCAGTGTCCGGAAGCCCATTCAGATCAAGAAGTCCAGGCCACGGGAAACACAGCCTCTCTTCCTGCCTTTGCGGCAGATTGTCCTGGAAGGACTGAGGTCCTCAGCCTCTGAGGATGCGCCGGCACATCCACCTGCCCCTGTCCCCGCTTCACAGGGCTCTGCTGTCCCCCTGCCCCCAGAACCTTCTCTTGCGCTATTTGCACCTAGTCCCTCCGGGGACAGCCTGCTGCCCCCTACTCAGGAAATGAGACCCCCTAGCCCGATGGTGACCCTGCAGCCGGGCTCCGCCGGCCCTCTTCCCCCTGCTGATGACAAGCTGGAAGAGCTCATCCGGCAGTTTGAAGCTGAATTTGGGGATAGCTTTGGGCTTCCTGGCCCCCCATCTGTGCCCATTCAGGACCCCGAGAACCAGCCAACATGTCTCCCAGCCCCTGAGAGTCCTTTTTCTACCCGTTCCCCCAAGCAAATCAAGATAGAATCCTCGGGGGCTGTGACTGTGCTCTCAACCACCTGCTTCCATTCAGAGGAGGGAGGCCAGGAGGCCACACCCACCAAGGCTGAGAACCCACTCACACCCACCCTCAGTGGCTTCCTGGAGTCCCCTCTTAAGTACCTGGACACACCCACCAAGAGTCTGCTGGACACACCTGCAAAGAGAGCCCAGGCTGAGTTCCCCACCTGCGATTGTGTTGGTAAGTCCACCTGGGTATCAGGGAAAGAAGCCTGATGGGCTTGGGCTTCTAGACTCATTCTGTTGTCTAGCAAACACTTACTGTGTGCCAGTCATCCTGCTGGAGGCTGGGGACAATAGAGCTTGCAGGCTAGCAGAAAAGACATTGAAAGAAACAGATAATGATGGGGCACCTCAGTGGAGGTATGGGTGCTTTGTTGCACAAATGGAGGCAAAGGCATCATGGAGGCCTTCCTGTGGGAGGTGGTGGTACTTGTGTGTTGAGGCCTGAGCTTGGTGGCTGTGAGAGGGTGGGGCTTACTTGGACTGCGTTTGGCCTAGGGGGACCAGAAGGAGAGGAGTATATGTGGGTATGAACAAAAGGTGACCTGAGATGCAGCCAGGGGCCAGATCTTCCACAGCATGATGACCTGACGTCAGGAGTCTGACTTGATCTCAGAGGTAATAGTGAGCTCCTGAGGGTTTTAAAGCAAGTAATGACCTGCCACCTGTGCTCCTGAAAGACGTTTCTGGCTTGTGGTGAGGAGGAAAGCCTGCCTGGTGGAGGAACCTATAAGAAAGGTGTCACGAACAGCCAAACAAGAAATAACATTGGCCTGATTGAAAGAGTGGGTGGGTGAAGGGCCTCTCGGGAGGAAGGCATGTGGGATAAGGACAGCCCAGGTCTCTACCTTGGTCGTGCTGGTCCCCAAAAACATATTTGGAGAAGGGGTGATGGGTTTGGCCAGGCTGAAAGCCTAGAGCTCTGAGCTGTGGGTTTGGACATAGTTTGCATCAGGTGGTGGCTGAGGCTGTAGGGGTAAGAGCACTGAGAATTGGTCCATTTCTGAGCCTTGCCTTCCAGTAAAACCACAGCCAAGGCTGCAAGGACCGCCCCTGGGGGCTTCTGTCCTGGAGGTCAGTGATGCTTCAGGAAGCCCCAGGCCTGTGGTAGGCTGTGACCGTCTGCTGTTTATGAAGCGTTCTATAGAAGGTGTGTTTCAGATGTTGCTCAAAAAGCACATTGATGCTAGTGAGGAGCATGTTGAAATTCTTCTGATTTTGTGATACACAAAACAGGTTCTACACAGTCTGTGTTTTCTGCTTATTAAAATAAATTCATATTAGGTCAATTGTGTGATTAGTTGAGATCAATTGTGTGATTAGTTTGTTAGTAAGAAGGAGCTGGGCTGTCCTGCCCAGCTACCCCAACTCCAAACAAGGAATCGTTTGGAGAACAAGGAAAAGTTGGCTCCTGTGTTTTTATCTGGGAGTGAACAGAAGTGGAGGGTCCTGTCAAATGCTCACAGACATGTTTTGGGATTGTGGGTTCTATCAATGGCTAACCCTGTTCATTCTTGGATCTTAATAATGAGATGCTTTGGGGGGCCTCCTTATTTTTCAGCATTTTGCAAAGGCTTGTTCTGATCATAGGAATTGGGCATTTCCCTTTGCTCTTTTCTTTCTTTGTCTTGTTGTGTGTCTGTCCCATCTGCCTGATACTTAGTATATTGTGAGGTATTTCTTCCCCTGCAGAGTAGGACATAACCTTACATAACGTTTAGGCCATAGTTGGCCCTTATTAAATATTTTAAGGGGTGCCTGGGTGGCTCTGTCAGTTAAGGAGCTGTCTTCAGCCTAGGTCATGGTCTCACCACTCCGAGTTTGAGCCCTGCCTTGGGTGCTGACAGCTCAGAGCCTGGAGCTTGTTTCGGATTCTGTGTCTCCTTCTAGCTTTCTGCCCCTCCCCCACTCACACTTTGTGCGCGCCATCCCCCCCACTCCCTCCCTCTCTCTCTCTCTCTCTCTCTCTCTCTCTCTCTCTCTCAAGAATAAACATTAAATATATATATATTTTTTTAATTGTTGAGGCGCCTGGGTGGGTCATTTGGTTAAGCATCTGACTTCACTCACGTCATGATCTCATAGTTGGTGAGTTCAAGCCCCACGTCAGGCTGTGCTGATGGCTCAGAGCCTGGAGCCTGATTCGGATTTTGTGTCTCCTCCTCTCTCTCTCTGCTCCTCCCCAGCTTCTTTCATGCTTGCTTGCTTGCTCTCTCTCTCTCTCTCAAAAATAAATGAAAAAATATTTTAAAAATAATAAATATTTTAATTGCTGAATTCAATTATATGGATATGATGTTTGATCAAACTAGTTTTTTGTTTTTTTGAGAGAGAGAGGGCACAAGTGAGCAAAGGGCAGAGAGAGAGAGAGAGAGAATATCCCACAAGGGGTAGAGAAGGAGAGAGAGAGAAGTGGGGCTCACCTGAAGCAGGGCTCATGTTTTACCTGAAGCTGGGCTCAACCTCAACTGATACGGGACTTGAACTTACCAACGGTGAGATCATGACCTGAGCTGAAATCAAATGCTTAACCGACTGAACCACCCAGGTTCCCCTGATCAAACTAGTGTTTAAATTTGAATTCTAATTCCATCACCTTCTCATGCAAAATAATGGCATCCCCTCACCAGGGCAGTTGGAAGGTTTAAATTAGTTAAAATGTAGAAAGCCTTTAGTAAACATATAAGAGTGTTAGCTGTCACCAAGCCTGTTGAGTGCAGCAAGGCTAGAGAAAGAAGTCAAAGCATACGTATTGCCAAGGAAGAAAAGTATTGGCTATTACTTTATTCATCAGCCATGTATTGATTACTAGCTCTATACTATCTACCATTAAGGATAAAAATTAGGAGACATGGCTCCTCTCTCAAGGACTCTGTGGTCTGCTTGAAGAAACAACAGAAACAATAAGATATTCAATGACCCATTCAACAGTTGTTGGCCAAGTGCCTGTGCAGTCATATGGATGTGGCTAAGCTGTAAAAGCCAAGAGCGCTCTGAAACCCTGGGCTTGGTTGTCGTTATGGAGGGTGCTGTTTTCTTTTGGAAACTTGTTCCAAGCCAGGTTTTGAAACCTGTAGTGATTACCGATAGGGAGAGGGGAGACGGGAGACTGCGCCACTGAAACGCCAGGTGTGCGTGGGCCCCGTGTTGAGGTCAGCAGAGCAGGCTGGCAGGCTGTGAGGCTGGCAGCACAGGGGTGGACCTGAACCCTCAGGGCTCCGAGTTCCACCAGAGAGAACAAGTCTCAGCTTGAAGCTGGAGAGCAGAGGAGCGGCCAGGAGAGCGTCAGCATCCCAGAAACCGGGAGCTGTGGCCTCTCCCCGGGAGGCGGGGCTGTGGGCAAGAGATAAGGGGAGTGGAGAGTCCTACCAACAGTCATTTATTGTTCCCGTTTGTGTTTTATCTGTATCTCCTCCTAAACAGAGAATTAGAACCAACCCTACCTCGTGGTGTTAAATGTTAAATTATGAGGAAATGCTTAGTTGGAGACAACATACAGAGCTAAGCAGTACGTAAATGATCATCTCCCCTACATTTAAAAAAAAAAAAAAAGCAGGGGGCAGAGGGTGCCTGGGTGACTCAGTTGAGCGTCCAACTTCAGCTCAGGTCACGATCTCATAGTTCATGGGTCTGAGCCCTGCATTGGACTCTGCTGACAGCTCGGAGCCTGGAGTCTGCTTCAGATTTTGTGTCTCCCTCTCTCTCTGCCCCCCCCCCCACTCACACTCTGTCTCTCTCACAAATAAATAAAAACATTTGAAAAAAAAAAAAAGGAAAAAATAGAATGGAAGGAAATACGTCAATAGTGGTTGTTTCTGTGGTCAGACAGTGGGTGACTTTTCCCTTCTATGTTTTCTGAACTTTCTATAATGAAATATGTATTTTATAATCAAGAAACGTTTTGAAAGTGTATCCTAGAAGTAGCTTGGAAGATATGTTGATGAAGGATGATAATCTTGTGGCAGAAAACTGGTTAGGAAGCTATTGATGACAATATAATAATAATGGTAATAGTAATAATAACATTTATGAAACACTGGCTCTAGTCCAGGGACCATGCCAAGGACTTCACAGGTAGTCATTTCATCTTTATAACATCCATGTGAAGGGGGTGCTGCCAGTAGTTCCATCTTAATGATGAAGGAAACTGTGATTCAGTAATTTACCAGGTTCATATCTAGCACATGGTAAAAGTGAGATTTAAACCTAGGTAGTTGTACTCTTAAATTGTTTGAGAAATGAGTCCTAAGTAAAATAGTGGTATTGGTGTGAAGAGGGGCAAAGAGGAAGGGATTCACTTGGAAACGGTCTCCAGAGGTGCTGGGGTTCATGTTGGGGAAAGCCATCCTGTTTTCTGGAGACCTCACTTCTGGACAGTTGCTTCCATCAGCCAATATGGCAGAATTGTCTCTGTGAACTCGGGCTGAGGACAAGGGATAGGAATAAAAGCTGCTCACTCTGGGATTAATGTCAGATGGGAACCATCTCGTATTTCAGAAACTCCTCTCCTCGACAGTGGTAGTAGAGAGGTGCAGATGGCAGGTCTGTATAAGGAAGAATTTTCCATGGAAGTGACAGTGAAATTTGGAGATGCCATTATGCACTAACAACAAACAACCATATAAAAGCATAGCACAGCAAAAGAAACTTCATATTCAATATGGTGATTTTTGCCAAATTGGCAGTTTTGGCCAATATAGGCTTTACTGGATAACCAAAACGCCAAACACCAAGAGCACTGTTTTTCCCTTGTATACACACTATGAGTTTCTCACGGTATGGATGGCATTCATATGGACTTATTCTCCAAATCTTGAGATACTAGAATTAAGGGCACCCCTTGAAGCTTCAAAGAAATAAATTTAGAAGATGTGGAAGGAAATGTTTTCTTCCAGAATGTAGTATGGTATATGTAGGTTTGGGGAATCTTAGCACAGGTTGAAGTTCTATATTGAATTATTGGAGGAAGAGAGTACTGATAAATTTCTAATATTTTGAGACACACATTTGAGATCCCCTTAACCATCCTGTAATACGAACGCAGAAGACAAGATAGTGAGCTGCAGTAACTCGGCCCTCTATATATTTTATATATGCTTAGAAATGGAGAAATTCCCAAGAGCCAGTTTAGGACCAGGAATGACTTCTTAGTGGGAAAGCATCCTTCGAGATCATCTGCTCATCCTTTCATAATTAAGAAAACAGATTTATGTTAACTTTTGAACTTTGTCCTGATTTCTCTGAGGAGCATCTCACAGGCAGCTGGAGACATTAAACTATAGGAAAAGCAGATTAGGAGTTAGATTGTAGGAGTCACCTTCATAGAAATGCTGTATTTTTATCCAGTTGATCATCCTGCCCTAAAGAAGTAGCCAGAGGCCAATACAAGAAAAAGCCTCTCCCTTTGCCCAGAGCATGGTGAAAGTCTTGGCGTGGAGGGATGTTGTACAGAAAACGTGGTTGGTAGCAGTGTCCACTGGATAGCTTTACTACAGACCATAGTTCTGAATGGGGGACACAGAGACTTCACAGAGACTGTTTATAGTAATGGAAAGTCTATTTCCTGTAGTTATTATGAGAAGGTATTCCCCCCACAACCTCTCATTCAGTTTGCCATGAAGAGGAACTTTATGTGTTTTAAGTATTTTTTAAGACAGTGGAATATTTGGATCCCTGCATAAAGGTGGAGAATATGACTTTGGGTAGGAGAGTATCAGAAAGAAGTTCCTGGAGGAGATGATGTTTGATCTGAATTTTAAAGGATAAGTGGAAGTTTAATGGATTAATAGGAAGAAGGTAGAATGTTCCAGGCAAAGGGACCTGAAAATTATGGAGATGAAAAGTACTTGAAAAACCGCATGAAGGTGTAGAGATGAGAAGACATGGGGAAATACAAGTAGTTCCGGTGTGACTGGTATATTGGATAAAAGATTGGGTGTGGCCAGAGGCCGGGGGCGGGGGAGGCGGGGTGGGGGAGAGGGAGGTTCAGAGGAAGAGGAGATGATACCAAAAGCAGAGAAACTAGTTTGTAAGCTCAGGCGTGGTTCAGGCAAGAAATCATCAGTGCCTGAACTCAGAGAATGAGATTGAGTAGAGGGATGAGAGGAATGGATGGATAAGGGATTAGGAAAAAGAACTAATGGCTGGAGGTAAGAGTAAGGAAGAAGAGGGACACCTGGGGGCTTAGTCAGTTGAGTGTCCAACTCTTGGTTTCAGCTCCCAGGTCGTGATCTCACAGTTTGTTGGTTCAAGCCCCGCATCAGGCTATGGGCTTATAGCACGGAGCCTGCTTGGGATTCTCTCTCTGCCCCTCCCCTGCTCATGCTCTCCCTCTCTCTCAAAATAAATAAACATTAAAAAAAATAGGACCTGTTTCAAACAAAAACAGAAAAAAGTAAGGAAGAAGAAAGAGGCACAGGTGACTCCTGAGGTTGCTGGGTAGATGGTGGTGCCATTCACTAAGACTCAAAATCCTGGGAAGGAAGCAAGTTTGACATCCAGCCCTTGAGCTGTCTGTGGGGCCTGAAGGTGTGCATCCATGTGGGCCTGTGAGTTGGAGGCTCTAGAGCAAACTGATGGTAGTTGAAGTTTCAATTATGATCATTTCACCAGGTTAAATGTATAGATTGAGAAGAGGCATGCAAAAGGAGGACACTGGTGTTGAGAGGATCTCAGACAGGAGACTGTGAAGGAGTGGACTGTGGAAGAGAGGTGGAAAGAAATTGAGGAGAGGGAAGACTGAAGGACCAGCAGATAGTTTGGGAGGTTGGGAGGGCTAAGAACCCAGGATTTAGTGCTGAATTCTTCTTTGTCTTCCATGATGTGTTGTTACATGTGCACTTGTCTCATCAGTTAAATCCTAGGTTCCTTAGGATCAGGGACTAGATGTTGTGTTTCTAGAACATTCAGATTAGTACTGAGCACTGTGGTAAGTGCTCTTCATAATTTTTGGTTAACTGGTCAACCTTATTCTACTTTTATATTTAAACTCTACAAAGATGTCAGATGGGTTTAGGCACAATCTCCTTCCCTTTAATATTTGTCATCAGTGAGTGTACCCATGTTATAAAGGTATTTGTGTCTATGACCAGCAGGCCTGGCATGCTGCCTGTACCTGTGATTTTAGTTAAAAAAGAAACAAACTCCTCCAGCACACCTAATCCAGGGTAGGACCCAACCATCTACCTGCCCACTGCGTGGATTTGTGACTGCCAGGAAGCAATGAACTAGCAGTTGGCTATTGACTGTCATGGAAATAGAACCTAATTAGTTATATAAGCTTAAGCTATTCAGCTTAAAATACACTGAAATTGATACAGGAAACTGAGGCATTTATACAGGATTGTTTGGAAAAAGAAGACCAGTACATGAAACCTTTGTGTGATCTTGACACCTATGCATTAATTATACCAGTTATCTGTCATCTCTATCAATGTCATAAAGAAAAGAGATGCCTGGACCCGTGCTCCTGTGTCTACCCATAGCCATCATATTTCCCGCTGGGAAAGTGTGAGTGCCTTAGTCTCCGTATAGGGAGGGGTGGGGGAAGATGGGAAAGGTTCATTTAGAAATTAAGGATCCTTCTTTCTGTTAGGCCATCATGAGTAATTTCTTGCGTTTAGTATCTCTTGTGAATAGCAGATACATTTCATTCTCTCCCTAGCCTAGTGCAGAAGTAGAACAGAGCGTATTTTTCTATCCTAATGAGCACAAAATTAAGTGCATAGGGTGAAGAAAAGCACCTAGAGCTACATAACCAGCATTTGCTCAAAAATTGGATTTTTCTCTCTTGAGTTCTGCCCTGGAGCTTCCTGCTATGCATTTTAGGGAAAAATTCACTTTTTTCTGCTCCAGCTGTGCAAAACAAAACATAAAACAGATTTCTCTTTAAGGAGCGTTGAGCTGTTTCCCTGCTCTACCTCTGTAGGGGAGGAAGACCCTACTACGCTGAGGACTAAAAGGAGAATGGGCAACTTAATAGCAAGGTAGCAAAATAACCCTTTCCTGAAACCTGGTGAAAGGAACAACAATAAAGACAGAAGAGGAAATTTACCAACTGAAGTTTGGAAATAGCCCCAATCTTAAACCATGAATTCCAGGGGCTGTCTGCTAGCTTAAGATCAGTTGAATTAAAATAAAGGATGCTATGGTATATACAATCCCCACTGTTGGGAGAAACAATAGTGGAGTCTCAGAGGGACCCTGAAACTTGGAGAGGGGGGCTAGAGACCACCCATTTAGAAGGCATTCTCTCTGGAAAGTGGGGGATACAAACAGGCCCCTTTTCTCTCCATATTCCAGCCTCTGAAGGGGATGAGACATGGGGTGAGGACAGTTGGCCAGAGAGATTGGAAGCCATATCCTAGGAGCCAGTTTGTAGCCGAGGGCCAGCAGCACCAAACAAAGGCCATTGTGCACAGAGAACTATTTGCTGAACCACCAAACAAAAATCCTGCAATCTGTGGGGTTTTATTTTAACTTGATGTCTTATCAGAGTGACCAGCTCACTCCCATATAAGGAAATGAACCAAAATCCTAGCATCAGGACAGAGCAGAACCCAGCCCTCGACACGCACGCACACACACACACACACACACACACACACACACACACACACACACGTGAATATTTAGAGGTGTTGGTCCCAACAGAGAGTGCGCCTGGAGATGAAATTTCCTAGTTGCAACAGTCCACAGCCCCAATTCTTCCCTTCCCTCTTCAGGCTGTTGAACTTTTGAACTAATAATCGAAACCAAACCTCTACACCATCCAGTTCTCTAGCTTAAAGTCTAAGGGAAGAATTTGAGCAGTGTCCAGTAAGGAGATTCTATCATTCTATTTTGGGGCAAATGAGTAGACCAGTGGCTTTCATCTAGGAGCTATTTTTCCCCTCTACTCCCCAGGGGACGTTTGGCAATGCACGAGGACAAGTTTGGTTGTCGCAATCAGTATGGTACTACTGGCATCTAGTGGGTAGAGGCCAGGGATGCTGCTGAATATTCTACCGTGATGTGCAGGACATTACAGCACGGGGTTATCTAGTCCAGACTGTAGTGCCAAAGGGGAGAAACCCTGGAGATGAACTTTTTCCATGGAAAGATGAATTAATAAGCAACCAATATGCAGACCCTTTTAGACTCTGTGGGAAAAGGAGAGGGATTACTATAACATTTAGAACGAAAATGTACATTAGAAAAAAAAATTTGAAAAACTGATACATACTGTCAAGGAAGTTGAAAAAAATGCTCCCTCTGAAACAGGAGGTGAAAGGTGAGGTGCTAGAATATAGTTTCAAAGAAGCCACAAGAGGTATGGATTAAATTCCAGAAGTGTGCCTTTGCACAAAGCCCACACAGCTGCCCTAGAAGCTGGAAAAAGCGGAATCAGAGTTACAGGAAGAGCAAATCAGTGAGGAAGAGGGACTTGGAGGTCACTCCAAAACAGGAAAAGAAAACAGGACTGATCGTGGAGTGGGGAGATAAGGGGTACGGGAGAGAGGCCAGGGGAGGGATCCTATACACAGATTTGCTCTGTCAGGGACGCTGGCAAACAGTCACTGGTGAAGAGCCTAGAACAAACTGAACAAAGGCAAGAGTCAAAGAATAGAAAACTTTTATGAAATGAAAGAAAATGAATAAAGATCAACAAATAATGATCCTGAGGAACTTCCTGAATTTCAAGAATGAAAAATTGCCTATAAAGAAATTAACCGAAAAATTAAGTTAGTTACACATGTTCAGTTTTTTTTAAACTTAAAAAAATACTTTTAAAAAACATTCTTTTAATTGAAACCTGAAGTCTGCAACTCAGTAGGTGTTACAAAAGGCACATACCTGTGTCACCACATCTAGGTCAAGAAACAGTTTTCCAGCCCCTCAGCAGCCCCCACCCCCAGTCACCTGCACCTGGCTCTCGAAAGCACACTATGGCCCGCAGACCAAATCTGGTTCTTATCTGTGAGCTAAAAATGACTTTTATGTTTTTAAATGGTCCAAAAAATATCAGAAGAAGAATAATTCATGACTCACAGAAAGTATATGAAGTCCGAATTTCAGTGTCCATGAGCTTTAATGGCACCTCGCCACACTCATGTGTTTATGTATTATCTATGGCTGATTTTTTGCTCCATCAGCAAAGATGAGCACTTGCCACAGAGACCACATGCACTGCAGAGCCTTAAATTTTTGCCATCTGGCCCTTAACATAAAAGGTCTGCCAACCCTGTCCTAAGGTGGTAACTGCTTTTCTAACTTCTAAAACCACACTGATCAGCTTGCCTGTTCTTGAAGCTCATATGTATCTGCCATAAATACATGTGCATGGATTTCTTTATATTTTGACTTTCTTGTTCAGTATATGCTTCTGAGATTTGTGTGTGTGTAGAGATACCTATAGTCTGTTCATTTTCATCGCTGCATGCTACTCAGTTTTATGAATAGGCTACAGTTTATCCATTTGACCAGGGATGATCATTTGGATTGTTTCCAATTTGGCAGTGATTGTGAATTATGCCCATACAAGATATTCTTCTGTATGTCTCTCAAACATATGCACATACATTTTCATATTTCTGTTGGTTATATACCTAATGATACCGAAATTGTGTTTGTTCAGCTCTAGTTGGTACTATTCATTTTCCAAAGTGGTTGTGACCATTTAAACTCCTACCACTGGTGCTCCACATCCTCACCAACAAACAGTATTGTCTTCTTGCCATTATGGTAGGTATGGCAGGCATATCTCATTGTGGCTTTAATGTGCATTTCCCTGATGACTAATGAATTTAGCACCGTTTCATACCTGTTCATACCTGTTCAAGCCATTCTCCTATTTCTCTGTTGTGTGTCTCTTTTTCTTATTGATTGGTGGGGGTTCTTTATGCTGGAAATAATTTTTTGTTGGATATGTGCATTGGGGTTCTCAGAATCTTAAGATAAACGTTTGACCCAGGAATTCTATACCCAGTTGCCATTCACACGTAAAAGCTTCATTGAAACATTTCCAGATATGCAAGAACTCACATTTTTTAGAGATGAGTCCGATGAGTAACAGATTGAGAAAGTTCTGTGTTATGAAGGGGCAGGCAGTGAACACTAAATGTATTCAAATGTAACCTCTAAATTTAAAGAACTGTGATAATTTTTTCCTAAAACAAAGGTGATATACTTACTTATACTTGAAATTATTTTATATTAAATATCTCTTTTATAACAGAGAGGAAGAAATATGTTCACAAGGATACCAACAAAAAGCAGGAGACAAAATGTAGGAGGAGATGGGAGAACTTGTAAGGGTGTTAATTTCTTTCTCTGCAAAAGTACATTTAGCGTCACTAAAGACATACTGTAGATTTTTCCAAATTACCAGGGGTATGGAGTGGAGAGTAAAAGAAAAATACAAAACCTATAACAAAAGATGGGAAAGAAAAAAAACAAGGAGACAAGCATGGAAAACATAAAATGACAGAAGATCATATGTAGGTTACAACACTAAATGTAAATAGGGTAAACTCACATATTGAATTTAAGATTAGAGCATTGAAGGGGCTGTGGGTGGGTCAGTTAAGCAACTGACTTCAGCACAGGTAGTGATCTCATGGTTTGTGAGCAGACAGCTCAGAGCCTGGAGCCTGCTTCAGATTTTGTGTCTCCCTCTCTCTCCCCCCTGCTCATTCTCTGTCTCTCTCATTCTCAAAAATAAATAAATATTTTTTTAAAAATTAGAGTATTAAACACAACAAAAAGGTTAGTCTTATTTTGCTACAAAAAAACAGAAGCATATATTGGTCACTGATTCAGAGTATGTACTACATTCTGTAGAACATTACGCCAGTCTAGCAAAGTATTGTCACCTGTGCGGCCCATTACTAAGGATAAGCCCATTGCTACACAGAAGATATGTAGAGATATATCTATTTATTTATATACATATACAATGAGATGTTTTTTCTCATTTATGTAAATATATAATGAGATATGTAGCCTTATGGATATATAAACACATATGTTAGGATAATTACATTTGTAAACATATACTAGTTTTATATCTAAGCATACTTGGTTTTAAGTTTAGGTTTTTTTCCCATAGAATATCTTTTCCCTGATGCAGACATATAATCAAGGAAAGGGATCTGTTTATCTCTATATTTAAGTCTCTCTGTAAATATATCTTACATGTTTTTTATATATGTAAAATCAGGGAAAGGGATAGAACTAAAAGAAAATGCTTCCGAAGGACTCTTTGGGCTGCTTAATGAACCTCTAAAAGGGAAAGAGTGATTTTGCTTTTGTTTGGTACTTGGAGCAATGTTTGCCCTTTGTGTTCTAGTGGCCTTCCCAGAGGAACTCGACCATCTGGTTTCCAGGTTGGCTTGGTTTGGGATCTTTATCTTTTTTCCTAGCTACTGGGTGGAGTTGCCAAGATATAGTTTGTATCTTCTCCTTGAAAATCTCCTTTCTCTGCCTTTAGCTGTGTAAGTTTTGAGCTGTTCTGATTTGGGGCAGAAGGTAGTCACTAAAATCTACTAGTTCCAGTGGAAGATCCTGCAGTCAGTCCATTACTTTGACTTTTTTCCAGACAATGGAAACTGGACCAGAGCCCAGAAGTTCTGGCATATTCTCATGTTCTATTTTTTATATACCATGTAGTCTCCTAGTGCCTATAAAAGAGTTTTTAGACCACTACCTCCAACACCCACATTCTTACATTTTCTTTCCCTCCCGTCCTCTGGTATCCCCCCACCCCCACGCTCCATATGTTCCCTTCTGGAATTCTCTCTGTTTTATGGCTCAAAATAGTGTATATTTGGAGCAAGTCATTTTTAATCCTTTGCTTGAAAATATTCGTTCATTCATGAAACATTTAAGCACTGATAGGTTGAGAACAGTACTAGGTGACCACATCTCATCTAATCCTTAACAGCTCTGTAATGTAGGAACATTATTTTAACTGATTTTAAGGCTCCTAGGGTTGTGTAGTTGGCCACAGTCACACTGTTTGGCAGAGCCTGGACAGCAGCTGCCTATTGAGTTCATATTATGCACCAAATACTGTACAGAGCCCTCCGTGTAGTTGAAGGCATGAATATTAGAGGCCGGGAAGGTAACTAGTCACATTTGCCCAGCCTCTCTGCAAAGTCCACGGTCGCTCTGCTGTGCCTTGCTAACAGTAAAACTGTGCTGTGAGGTGTGCCTTGATATTTCTGGTGTATGCAAGGTGCTCTGGGAATCCAGAGGCAAAGCAGACCTGAGAAGTGCACTGGGGTTTCACAGAAGAGGTGGCATTTAAACTAGACCTGAAGAGGAGAGTTCTTCCAAAGAGAGAAATAAAGGAAGGCGCTGTTGTCAGTGAGAAAGCACATTAAACACTCGGAGGGATGGCGTGGTGTGTGGCAGGAACGCTGCAGGCTGTTGTAGCATCTGGGGCCTGGGAAGTGTCACAGGTGGCTCCTGAGGGGCCTTGTGGATAGAGCTCTGGAATTTAGGTTCTTTCTTTTGTTTAATGCGGAGTCATCGGTGGGAAGTGGTATGATCAGATTTTTGCTTGGGGTGTATAAACTGGTGGAGTTGGGTAGGATAATTTAGGCAAGAGCCTGACCCAGGACACGAAGACGATGAAGAGGGTCCACGAGCGGAAGCCGTAAGAGGTAGGCACGTGTCATCAGTGCCTCTGCAGGGACTGCACGTACCATTGCAGACTATTTTTGT
This sequence comes from Suricata suricatta, assembly GCF_006229205.1. Classification (NCBI taxonomy): domain Eukaryota; kingdom Metazoa; phylum Chordata; class Mammalia; order Carnivora; family Herpestidae; genus Suricata; species Suricata suricatta. The sequence continues at coordinate 116,806,025 of NC_043703.1, forward strand.
GGGGGCAGGGGTGGGATGGGAATCAAACCGTTTTATTGAGGAGCTTCAGGGAAAGGTCAAAGGGCTAGGAGTTCAATGAGATCTGACTTCCTCAGTCTGGCCAGGATCTCCCCAGTTTCATAGTTGCCTGAAAGCATTCCAAACCCTTTCTTCTTTGTTTTTAAAGACAAGAACACACCTGAACTCATCTTCACAAACTTGCTCTTACACTTAGTGTGGGTAGTAACCCAAACACTGTTTTTACTTGCATTTGGTGTGTGTATACTAATGTGTGTGTGATTGTCTGTATATACTAACTATGGTATGTTTTACATGCAGTATTGAAATTTGCTTGCTTTTTTCCCACCTAAAATATGTTGGAGGTCATATTTTGTCAGTAAATCTGGAGCTGCCTGATTCCTTTTGATACTGCTCAGTAGTTCATTATATGGATGTGGCATAAAATATTTAGAATACATAATGTATTATGATGGATATTTTGTCATTACACATAAAGATGCAGGGAGTGTTCATATGTATAGTCATGTACATAAATATATTCATATACACTATATATATAATTTTGTACATATCCAAATTTCCAGAAATTCTTAGAAGATTTGAAATTCTTTGAAATTGCTGAGTCAAATGGATTCATGTGCTGTTGTTTAATATTTTGCTAAATTCCTCCCCATAACTGCCTGTTTTCCTATACCCTCATCAACACAGGATATTGATGGTAACTCATCTGAGAGGTAAAAAATCTGGTATCTTATTGTAGCTTTACATATGTTTGAACCATTTGCATTTCCCTTTTTATCCTTTTTAAAATTTTTCTCTTGAATTACTGACCTTATTTAGCTACAGGAGCTCTTGATATATTAAGGAAATTAGCCTTTTGTCTGGTATGAATTCCAGATATTTCTCCCCAGTGTGGTGTTTGTCTTTCAGCATGACTTTGGTTAGTTATTACTATAAATTTTTTTTTTTTTGGTTATGTTTATCAGGGTTTGGGCTGGGGGTTCAGAATTTCAGGTTATTCTTGGATAAGACTTCCCTTTTCCATGATTACTTTTTAAAACTCTCCCACTGGGGCACTTGGGTGGCATAGTCATTTGGGCATCCAACTCTTGATTTGGCTCTCGTCATGATCTCATGGGTTTGTGAGTTTGAGCCCTGCATCAGACGCTACACTGATGGTGCGGAGCCTGCTTAGGATTCTGTCTCTCCTTCTCTCTGCCCCTCCCCCACCTGTGCTCTTTCTCTCTTTCTCAACATAAATAAAAACTTTTCAAAAATATTAAAAAAATAAAAACTCTCCCATTGTTTTCCTTTCAGAACTTGCATCATCAGAATTTTTTTTTTTACTTAAATCCTCCAACTATTTGGAATATATTTTGAAGTAAGGTATTAAGTGTGGATCAGACATTTTCCCCAGTTGTCTTACTACCATGCACTGAAAAATTCATCTTTCCCCATTGATTTGAAATACTATTAGGGGGGTGCCTGGGTGGCTCAGTTGGTTGAGCGACCGGCTTCAGCTCAGGTCATGATCTCGTGGTTCATGGGTTCGAGCCCCGCGTCAGGCTCTGTGCTGACAGCTCAGAGCCTAGAGGCTGCTTCGGATTCTGTGTCTCCCTCTCTCTCTGACCCTCCCCTACTCATGCACTCTCTCTCAAAAATAAAAAATTAAAAAAAGAAAAAAGAAATGAAATGCCATTAGATAACTGGTTCTGTGTGGATCTTATCTACCCAGGTAGATCAGAAACTCTTAAAAGGCAGCAATCACATATTACCCTATCTTGTATCCCCCATAAATCTGAACATAATGTTCTGCATAAAATAGGTGTGACGGGGTTTTTTTGCATTAAAAAATTGTGAGTTATAGACAGTGGAAAGTACGCAAAACATTCATATACAACTCAATGAAAATGTATAGTGAATCCCAGTGTAACCGCAGCCTCGATCCCCGTGCACCTGCCCGGTTCACAGTCCTCTCCCACCCTCCAGAGGCAACAACTCTCTTGACTTGTGACAGTGATTTTCTTGTGTTTCTTTATAATAAGACTGAACCATATAAAATCACCATTGTTTGGAGATAAAAAGCCATTGAATGTCTGCAACTTCATATTTCAGCCTAGTAGTTTTACCACCTCTGTGTGGGTCTTTAAATAGAATAGTTTTGTTGAAGCTGGTTTTGGATATTATTTAAGTGTAATCTTACTGCTTTTGTTGTTTCCTGTGCGTCTTTCACTTACTGTGATGTTGCGGTGTTCAGCCATGGTGTGGAAGGTTGTGGATTCTCAGTGCTAGATAGCACCCATTGCACGACTGTGCTACATTTTATTTATCCATTGTTGCTGGATTATAGGTTTCCAGTTTTGACTATTGCAAACAGTGTTGCTCTAAAAATCTTTGTACCTGTGATTTGATATGTGTAACTAAGACTTCTTCTAGGACAGAATCAGTAAAGGGGGGCCTGCTGCCTAGTTTTTTGTTTTTTAAAAGCTCTTAATTTTGAGATAATGTTACCTTTATTGAAGAGTTGCAAAATTGGTACAGAGTTCCTGTATACCCTTTATCCAACTCTCCTAATGTAATCATTTTACATAATTATGATATGTTTAAAAATAAGACAGTAATGTTGGTACAGTACTGTTAAGTGCAGACTTGGGATTTCATCAGTGTTTCCACTGATGTCCTCTTTCTGCTCGAGGACCAGTGCGGGGTACCACATAGCATTTAGTTGTTGTATTTTCTTTAGACATAAAACAAACTCACCAACTATAGCACAGTATTTGTGGAAAGTTCTTTTTGTTTTTAGCTCTGTAGTAGCCAGTCAAAACTGCTTTCCAGAGCTACTATTCCATAGTTGTTTGGGTCTCATTTCTTTCACTGAGAAAAATTCATTTAAAATTCAACCATGTTGTGTGCAGCAATACTTTGGTCTCTTTAAAAATAATTATAGTGAGCTTCACATAACATAAAATTAACCATTTTAAAGTAAGCAGTTCTGTGGCATTTAGTGCAGTGACAGTGTGCAACCACTACCTCTGTCCAGTTCCAAAACATGTTCATCACCCCCAAACCAAACCCCATACTCACTCAGCAGTTACTCCCACATCTTTCACTCCTCCCAGCCTCCAGCAGCTGTCAGTCTGCTTTCTATTTCTGTGGCTTTACCCATTCTGGATATTTCATATGCATGGGCTCATATAGTATGTGGTGCTTCTTTCACTGAGCATAATGTTTTTGAGGTTCATCCTCATTGGAGCATGTGTCCGTTCTTCATTTCCTTCTTTTTTTCAATTGTAGTAAACTATATGTAACATAAGATTTGCCATTTTTGTACAGTGTTTTTGAGTGTACAGTTTAGTGGCATTAAATATACTCACAATATTGTACAACTATCACCGCTACCCATTTTCAAGACTGTCTCCTCCCCCTAAACAGAAACTTGGTACCCAGTAGGCAAAAAGTCCTCCTTCTCCACTCCTCCCAGCCCCAGGTAACCTCTTATCTAATTTTATCTCTATGAATTTGCCTGTTCTGGGTGTCTAATGTAAATGGAATTATGCAGTAGTTGTTGTTTTGTGTCTGGCTTATTCCACCCACCGTAATGTTTTCCAGGCTCTTCATGGTATAGCATGTATCAGAACTTCATCCCCTTTTGTGGTTGGGTAATATTTCCATTGTGCGGGTACCCCACATTTTGTCCGTCTATTGATGGACATTTGTATTGTTTTCACTTCTTGGCTCTTGTGAATCCAAGTATCTGTTTGAGCTGTTGTTTTTAGTCTTTTGTGTTTCTCCCTTGTAGCAGAGTGGCTTGCCTGGCCCAGTCTAGAACACACAGAGTGGTAGACTGAATTGCAGAGTGGTTACACTACAGTCTTGACAACACTTGATTTTACCAGAATTTTCTTTTTTTGCCAATATGCCCTGTGTGTTATGGTGTTGCACTGTGATTTTAATTTGTATCAATGATTCCTAATGGAGTTGAACACATTTTCACATGTTTATAAGTCATTCAAATTTCCTACTTTGTAATGTGCCCATTAATTTTCCTATCGGTGGTTTGACTTGCTAAATTAATGTTGATGAATTGATGCCTCCAAGTAACGTTTCCTCTGTGTTTCTGCAGAACAAATAGTGGAGAAAGATGAAGGTCCATATTATACTCACCTGGGATCTGGCCCCACGGTAGCCTCTATCCGGGAACTCATGGAGGAGCGGTGAGTGATGCACAAATGTCGAGGGAGAGCTGGGCAAGCTGTTAGCAGAGCATGGAATTGAAGCACCTCTCATTTTCATTGCCTTGTACCAGACCACATACAGAAGGGAAGCCAGGGTATCGAGACTCTGGAGGGTTGGATATGGGATTCTCACCCACAGTGCTTCCGGGTTTCTCTCTCTGTCTGCCGGTCTGCTCTCTAGATCTTCCCTCCCCTGGCTTTTCTCTCTCTCTTGAGATATTTTTACTGGTGAAGTGTGGTTAAATGACTCTAAGTCCCATAGTGTTTTCCTGAGGGCTGAATTTTACTGCTGGCTTTTCTGTGCTGTTGTTTATCATGTTCTTCTGCCCTCTCTATGGCCTATAAAGTCACAGAGCTAAAGACTTCATGTATGTCACATAATTTTTTCTTTCTTCTTTCTAAAACTACTTTATCAGTGCTATTTTGTACCTCCACTAAGAGGAATATAATGTCTCATCTTTGGCCAGTAGATGCCTATTCAGTGTTTACTGAGTCGTTCTGTGACCGTCCTAGGAGTTTGTCAAAGCTTTCTTGATTCCTCGTACGACCATATGATCTGGGCTCACATTCTACATTTATCCACGAAGCCCTGGTGCTTTGTACTGGGGGAAAAAGTATTCAGAAAACAAACTCTGGTACGAGGTTTGCTCATCATTTCTAGGCCATTTCAGTAGAAAGAGCTAAGCTGTATGTGTAAGTTTTTTATTTTTGTTCTTGATTAGTGATTAAATACATCGTGAGTTCACGTTGACACTTAGAATTCAAACTCAAGACTAAGGGTTTTTATTTCACAGCCCAGTTTTGTTTTTCTAAGCAGTTTGTATAGCTAGAGACTTTGAAATCTGTGTGTGTGTCCACAGCAGATATTAAATGCTTAGGAGTCCCAGTGTACAGAAAGGTGAAATAGTTTGATGATTGAGAACACGTGGACACTGAAACTAGACTTAAGGTCTAATCCTGGCCCTGCCACTTCCTGCTGAGTCCTTGGGTAAGTGACTCTACTGCTCTGTGACTCAGTTTTCTTATCTGCAAAATGGAGATAATGGTAAAAGTACATATATGTTGTAGGAGAGTTATGAAGATAAACTGAATTGATGTCTGGAAAGCACTTAGTGCTTGTAGGGAAGTACCACATAGAGGGTGTTTTCTCTCATACCATATGTACTGACTGAAATCTTGTACAAGCATTAGTACAGCAAAGGCAAAGACTATGCAGACATAAACATGTTTACGCTCATACATATATATCATATACATACAGATGTATGGAAGACGAAGTCATTTAGAGTTTCCTCAGATCTGGGAACCATATTTTGTTAAGCAGGGGAACCAAATGAATCCTGTCATCAGTCTATCACGGAACATGAATTTGAACTGAAAATAATATTGGCCTCCCTGAGTCAATAAATGGTAAGATGGATGGAGGACTGTGATCTCCCCTGAGGACTCTTGATTGTCCTCTACCATCTGGCAATATTTATATTCAAAGTAGCCCATCAGAAAAGCATTTGATCAAAGACTCGATCTGTAAATGCAAGCCTGCTTAAAAGTGGACTTCTGAGGCCAGGAGAATGGAACATTTAAAACAAGGTGTGTGTTGCATGTGCGCTCCTTCGTGTGCCAGCATGCCTGTGCATTGCGGTGCCAAGGTCAGGGCAGCCAGCATTTTGGCTGGTGACGTTCTGGTAAGAAATCTTTACGCTCTCATTTGCAGTCTGAGAGCTGCAGGCGATTCACATGTACAAGTTGACTTGGGGCAGTTTTTGTTTGTTTCTTGAAAATTTTATAAAATTTCTAGACAGCTCTCTAAATAACCTTTAGTTGTAGAAGAGTAGGGTTTTTTTTTTTCTTAATTTATTTTTGAGAGACAGAGAGAGGCAGTGCAAGCAGGGAAGGGTCAGAGAGAGAGGGAGACACAGAATCTGAAATACGCTCCAGGCTCTGACACAGGGCTCAAGCTCACGAACTGTGAGATCATGACCTGGGCCAAAGCCGGACACTTAACCGACTGAGCCACCCAGGCGCCCCAGAAGAGTAGGTTTTGAAACAAGGATTAAGAGATAGTGATAAAGTTGAGATTGGTCCATTCCCCCCTACCTCATTGCTTTAAAAATAATAGCCAACTGTAGAATCTTCAGAAACTGATCCAAGGGAGGAATTCCTGTCAAGACCAGGAATACTTGTGTTTTTCCTCAGCAGCTGGTTTATTTTTATATTAAGGACATTGTAAATTATGTAACAGATTGCATTTCCATCTTTGTTATCTGCTGGTAAGCTTAGAGCCAGATTTGTGTACCCCTATTGGGAGGAATGTAATTTTTCATTTTTGGCTCATAGGGACCTATTCAGGTTCACTCCTGAGCCCTTTTGACATAACCCTGAGAGTCTTCGTTAGCTTCCTGATTTCTCATATGATGAAATTTTCTAGGTTGTCTCTCAAAAAGACACACAAGAAAGACCCTACTGCTTGCATTCTTCATACCAACATCATGTCCATCTTTCCCCCCTCTTACTCTGATTTCATCACCTGTTTTTATCTTAATAAACATCTTTGTTTGCTTGTTTTCTTGTGGAACAAGGAGAGGAATGAATGATCGGTGAACATCACCAGGCTGGGGCTCTAATTTGTGAATGGTGCAGGCTATCTCCCTCTCCCTCTCTCTATGCGGGACCACTCTACCTCCAAAGTAAGGAAAGGGAAACGAGCTGAAATCAAGATGTTGGTGCTTTTAGCTTCTCTGGTAAAGATTTGGAAAAAGGAGGGGAGGTCAAATGCAAATCCTAAAATATTATCCCAACTTATTTATGGGTTCCACAGATGGGAACTCAGGCCCCCATTGACATACGTACTCGTGGTCAGTTGTCCAAACCCATATCTAAAAATGGTGTGCTGCACAGAGCCCCACGTCCTCTAACTGGGAAGGGGATTCTCTGCCACCTAGAAGTTCGCTAAATGTTTATTCTAAAACAGAATCAACAATATACTAGCAAATCCTCTGAGTTTAGGGGAACTAGTCTCTTCACAGTATGATAAAGGTAATACCCCAAAGAAGTACAACTCTAGATCAGTGGTTCTCAAACTTGAGCATGCTATAGAGTCTCCTGGAAGGCTCGTGACCATACAGACCCCTGGCCCTACCCCAGAATTCCTGACCCAGCAGGACTGGGATAAGACTTGAGAGTCTGTATTCCTCCCACATTCCCAAGTGATGCTGGTCTCACCCTTTGAGAATCACTTGCTAAGATGATCAGCTTATCCTTCAAGATAAGGTTTCAGCCTATTCTTTTAGACATAGCTTAGGGTCTACGACTTCATATGTATTCGGGAATGAACATTATCTAGATGTTCTAGAATACCATCTTAAGATCTTAATGCTAGGCCAGAGAGTAAGACATTTAAGAAAAAAGAACTAAATCCAGAGCTGATTGGTTGTCTTTAAGCACAGAGAAAGTTCTGGTTTAAAGAAAAACAAAAAACAGATATAGCTGATCAGACAGTACTTGGCCCTTTAATTTGCTCTTGAATATGAAGTCCAGTGCAGGAAGTGTCTCTGACGGTGGGATGGTAGGGAAGGTACTGGCCAGAAAGCTCACATCAGTGTCCTCAGCTCACCCTCCTGAGGGGAACACGATATCTGTTTGGTGTCCGTTTTGGTGAGAGCTGTGTGGACACCTCAGGCTGTTCTTCCCACAGCGACCCCAGGACACACCAAGTACCCAGGCTTTGCACTTGGGAGCCACTTCCTGATAAATGTTTGTGAAATTGAAAGTTTTCCAGGAACCAAACAAAAGCAGCACTATCTGGTCTTTTCCTCTTGAGCCAGGCCACACTATATAAACTCCCCGGAGTCCTGTCTCCAAACACATTCTATAAGGGACTAACATAGCCTTGGAATTTTAATGTGCTAATTATCAGAGAAACACTGCTCACATCTTCAGTGTGCTCCGTTTTACTCAAGAGCTCAGTGAACCCAAGGAAATCGTACATTAATATTTCAAAAAATGTGTTTTCTTTTCCAATTACCAAAATAAAACCTGTCTCTAAAAGTCTTTTTAAAAATTTAGAATAAAGTTCTCCAGCAACTATCCAGAAGAAACCTTTTTTAAAAAGTTTAACATTTACTCTTCAGTTTTCTCTAAGCATTTATAGATGCACATATGTATATAGAGAAATTTTAAACCAAATGCTTCCCCCTTCCCACTTAATTTCTTCCATATTGGTACACAGAATCCTGTCAAATCCTTTTTGATGGCTACATGGTTTTCCAACATATGGCAATTTAGTATATTTATTATAGTTTATTTAGCCAATTCTGTACTAGATATTTCACTTGTTTCTAATTTTTCAGTTGTTGGTGCAACAATGAACACCTTGTGCCTAAGTCTCGGTGTATCTGTACAGTTGTTTCAGAGGTGTGGAAATTCCTGGAAGTGGAGTGAATGAGATAAAGAACACCATGTCTCCCTTGCTACCCACAAGTAGAGCATCCCTTTGAAAACCTTCCTAAGGAGCTCCAGTGGCGCAATCGGTTAGCCCGCGGTACTTATATGAAAACCTTCCTAAACTGAAAATGGCAATAAAGCAAAGAAGCAGTTACCATTAATTTATATGGAAAAATGTTTGAGTGTTCTTGGACCCTCCAAAATAATCTCTTTTAGGCTTTTCTGATACCTTAAGATGCATCTTGCTAACAGCTGTGCAAAATAGGATAAAGCACAGATGCTCACAGACAGTTCAGATCTCTGGCGGCTGGACGCTGAGATGCTGAGTGCAGTTCCTGGGCCAGGAGCTTGGTGGCGCCACTCTCACTGCACTGCCTGGGGTGTGCACTGCCTCTGTAATGGCTTATTGCCAAATGAACACTGAACGCTATTTTTGCTCTTTGCCTCTTTTCGTAAAAGCAAAAATTCTCTTTGGATTTCTTCCGGTTGCCAAAAAAACAGGTACTGATGTAGGCCTTTCATAAAAGCAAAGTAGTGTAACATGAGCCTCTGAAAAGTGAGGGATACCTGTATGTGTTACCATCTGTGTATGTAGAGAATATGTTAATCGTAGTATGTATGATAAGATACCTTTCTATTAAGGTAGCATATTAAAAATAAAGGCCATGACCAGACTGGATTCATTACAGAAATATAAGGATAGTTTGATTTAGATACTCTGATAAAAAGCACATCTGTATTAACTGATCAAAGGGAAAAAAATAACATTCAGTCATCTGTGTCCCTTGTTACTAAAAAGTGCTTTTGATAAAAAGAATCAACTCTTGATTAAAAATCCTTAGAACAGGAGACCGTTAGTAGATGCCTTCAAACCAAGTCAGTCTCTGTCTGTTTCCCAAAGTCAGCTAGCTTCCTTCTCACTGATGAATAGTTGGCAACATTGGACAGTCGAGTCAGGAAAGAGGCAAAGATGCCCACCAGCACTTCGGAAGCCGTGGCTGGTACAGCGAGGCCAGAGACTGAAATAGGAGCATGAAAAGTGGACAGGAGGAGGTGACAAATGACCCTGTTCGCAGATGATATGATTTTGTGCCTGAAGCTAAAGAGCTATTAAAAATAAGATGATTCAGTAAGATATCTGGCTATTTATGTTGTTAAGGATTAATATTTAGCAAGCTTTTCCCTCATGCAGGAACTTCAAAGCACTTTAAATAGTGCCCCCTATGGATTATCTCATTTGTTCTCCTTCCAAGCCTGGGAAGTATGGGCCCTTTTTATCTTCATGTTAGATTAGGACACCGAGGCCTCGAGAACTTCAGTCATTTGACTATAGTGCTGTAGCCAGAAAGTGGCTGGGCCAGCACTCAAGCCACGGCTGCCTGTGGCACCATCGTTGTGTGTGGCCTCGGGCAGGTCAGTTCAGCTCTGGGGTCACAGACTGGTCACTTCTGAATTAGACAGTCTTGGAACCTGCGCGTGCGGTGGGGCAGGGCAGGAGTGTGTGTTTACTGCCAGGGCAGTCTTGGAGCCTGCTGGTGCTCGGTAGGGTCACGTCCCCGGCCTCAGCTCTCTGTCCACATCACGTTCAGATGTCAGCTGGCGATTGTTGAAAGAAAACAATAAGAATCCCCTGTTGATTTTCTTCTGTTTACTGACCATATAAATAACAGGGTGACTCCACTAACAAGGCTGGATACAAATGCCCATGTTTAGCCTTTGGTTTGAGCACCCTCCCTGGAGACCCAGAGATAATAATCAGGGACACTGTGCTCGATGACCGCCTCTACCCTGAGACAGAGCTGGTCAAAGATGGACCGGAGGCCCTGTGGACCTGTGCGTGGCCGCTGGGTCTCCAGAGGCTCTGAGCACAGAACACACGTTTAAACCCTGCTTCTCTGTTGACCCCACAGTAACTAACCCCACACTGAGGCTTGCCTTCTTACCATAAGCCGCTCTCCTCTGGGGCTTCACGGTGCTGACGGTGGCTTCTGTCTCCCTCACCAGGTATGGAGAGAAGGGGAAAGCCATCCGGATCGAGAAGGTCATCTACACTGGGAAGGAGGGGAAGAGCTCGCGCGGCTGCCCCATCGCAAAGTGGGTGAGTGTCAACCCTCGGCCAGGGCTGCTGCCTCACCTCCCTCACCGCAGGCCAGGCCAGGGGTGTGTGTGTGGAAACAGACATGTTTACTGTTCAGGGAAATGGTGGGAGCTTGCGTCTGTGCTGGGTTAAGGTCATTTTCCCCCAGCCTGAGCTGGCCTCATCTCATCTAAACACCAGCCCCTGGGACCCAAGGCTGGCCTCTGAAATGCTCTAGTCATTATACTTGGTTCATACTCTCCCTGTGGATCGGCGACGTGGTTGAGGGGAGGCTTAAAGATGTCCTCTTACTCAAGGCTGAGCCCCACAATGCACCGTTTGACTCCTCTGCCCGTCCGTGTGCTGGTGGCATTACTATCTCCAGTCCAGAAGAACTAGGCCTCCAGGCAGGTCGGGGACAATCTTGTATCTGCTTTACTTCTGAGCCACTGTTCCCTCTAAGGCAGCCTGAGTGTCCCAGCAGGGGGAACGGCAGTGACTGCAACCCTCATTTCACCCCCACCCAGTTTTCTGACCTTGCTCTTCTGGTCCTCGAGGAGACCTTTAGCATCACTGCAGAAGCTTGAGAGCAGCAGCAAGGTCGTCAGGTAGCTGTGAGCCCAGCACTGTGCTGGGGGCTCGGTATGGGGATTTGCCTCGAAAATGAAAGGCTCTGTCCTGATGCTCAAGCTGCTCATGATGTAAGAGATACATGAAATAAAATCACAGACCTCAGTGATCACATTCCAACTGTGAGATGCAGACTCAGTGCAGTAGAGTTCAGGGTCAAGGGATATGAATGGTGGGAGGAACATGAAATGTGCTGATGAGGGACGCTTGGGTGGCTCATTTGGTTAAGCGTTGGACTTTGGCTCAGGTCATGATATCATGGTTCACGAGTTTGAGCCCTGCATCAGGCTCTGTGCTGACAGCTCAGAGCCTGGAGCCTGCTTCAGATTCTGTGTCTCCCTCTCTCTCTGCCCCTTCCCTCTCTCAAAAATAAATAAACATTAAAAAAAATTTTTAAATAAATGGGCTGACAAGAGAGTAGAAGCATATCTGGCAGGGAGAGTCATGTGAGCAAAGATAAGAGGCTGTGTGAATATACAGCTCACTGAGTGAGGGAAGGGGAGAAGATGACCTTTGTCAGCCTGTGTCCATCTGTGCAAATGGCTGTTTTCAGTTCATATAAGCCGTGCCTTTGCACCTTTGTTTTTAATGAATATGAAAGGTGTCTGTACCTGAACTGACATCTTTTTTTTTTTAGCAATGTTCAGTCAGTATTGCAGAATTATATATAATAAAATAATCTGGAGCTACAGAGAGCCTTCACAGGTATGAAGAAATATAGTCCCCACCCTCCTGAAAGAGAGGTGTTACAGTGGGAGGTAGGCTATCCCTGTCTGCGGCTGGTCAGGGTGCAGTATTATCCCTCAGAGAACCCGTAGTTGTTGGAGAATTCCAAAGTCTTGGATGGGAAGCTGAAGATCCTCACACAGGTGGAGCCTAGGGACTTTTCCATCTTGAGAAACAGTTGGATCAAGGGTAGAAAGCAGCTGGCTGTGTAGGTGGTGTCGAAGAAGAGAGTGCGCATTTCCAGCCCCCAAGCTCTGGGGAGTCTCTGCTGGGGCTTAGGAAGGAGGTACCCTGGTGAGGCGGTGAGCTCAGTTCCTAGGGGCAGGGAGAGGGGAGCAGAACGATGAAGGGGGAGGAACTTGGTCTGCACACATTGGTCCTCCAGGGCCTGAGGGCAGATGCCCAGAGCAGAGCACACGTGGCATCTGATGTTTTGTCCAAAGTTTGAAATAGCTCATGGGTATCACCAAACCCTGGTGGGTGATGCCAGCTTTGAAAGAAAAGCCCAGATAGAAGGAAATGCATAGGGACCATGTTCCCAGAGGTGGGGAAATTTCTGTATCTGACGAGGGAGTCAGAAAGCAGATTGGTGGTTCCCATGGGCCAGGGGCCGGAGAGAAGGAAGAGTGAGTGGTAAGTGGGTCCAGGGTTTCTGTTTGGGAAGATAGGACACTGTGCAGGTGGACAGAGTTCTGGGGATGGTTGCAGAACAGGGTGAATGTACTTCTGCCTCTGAGCCATATGTTTAACTGCAGTGGTAAATTTTATGTCACGTGTGTTTTACCATGATTTTGAAAATTGAATTAGGTGCTCACATCTTTAAAAGGAGAGATTTCACATAAAAATTTAGATTTCTGTTTTCTTCTTGTTAAAATTGGAAGAGGTAGCTGCACTGGGCTGGAATCCCCACCAGGCAGTGGTTGATGGAGAGGAGGCCTGGCTTACCCATTTTGAAGGGGCCAGTGCTTTTGCACTTGGCTGTGGTCCACACCACCCCCAGTTGTCCATCTGGCCCACTTTCCTTATTTATCCTGCCTGCCTGGCTGCCTCTTTGGACAGCTCCTGCACTGACGTACTCATGACCAAGGGTGTCTTCAGCCCAGGCGTCTCCTGACCTCCAGACCCAGGTGTCAGGGTCTTACTAGAAATAGCCACTCGGGTATTCCCAAGTACCTCTGCCCTGGCGTGTTCCCAGTTAACTCATCAGCAAACAACCCACAACCCACCCACTGTCCTGTGCCACAAAAGTGGAAGTCCATTTAAGACTTTGCCCTGCCCCTCAGCCCCTAGAGTCAGATGGTCCCGAAGTCACCTTTCTCCTCAGTGGGTCTGGATGCATTCCTTTTCCTGTTTCATTCCCCACTGCCCTACTTAACCACTTTTGTTTGTGTTGTTTGTTAGTGGTCTCCCTGTCACTCTCCCCTCCACCCTGCCAACCACCTGCTCCCTTCTAGAGCAGGAAGCTATTTATGAAAGCTGCTTGTGTGGACTACTTGGTGGAATCCTCGCCTTGAGTGCTTGTCCCCTGCAAGCCCTTCCCAGTCTGCCCTCATCCCTCCCCTCTTCACAGGCCCTCATCTTAGCAGGTCACAGAATTAGTTGGGGCTCTTAGGGGAGATCAGCCACCTTGTCCCCCAGCTCCCGGGCCCTTTGCCGTGCCATATATTTTTGGACAGAGTTCTGGGTGTGCGAATTGGGTGAGAACTTGGCTGAGCAGCAGTGCAGAGCCCAAGGCCCTTGCTTTTTGTTTTCTTTAAGAGCCTTATTGAGGTATAATTCAAACACGCTACAGTGTATCCATTCAAAGTATATAGTTCACTGGTTTGGGGTATATTATTAATTCTTAAAAATTGTGTTAAAATATACATAACATAAAATTGGCCATTTTAACCATTTTTAAGTGTAGAGTTCAGTGGCATCAACTACATTCACTCTCTTTTTTTTTTTTGGTTTTTTTTTTTTAATCTTAGAGTGAGAGAGGGTCAGAGGGAGAGAGAGAGAGAGAGAGAGAGAGAGAGAGAGAGGGAGAGGGAGGATCATAAGTAGGCTTCATGCTGTCAGCACAGAGCCCCTTGCAGGGCTTGATCCCACGACCCTGGGTTCACGACCTGAGCTAAAATCAAGATTTGGACACTCCACCGACTGAGCCAGCCAGGCGCCCCAACATTCACATTGTTTTGCAACTATCACCACACTCTGTATTTTCAAAACTTTTTCATCATCCCATAGAGAAACTCTGTACCTGTCAAATAATAATTCCCCCTTCTTTCTTCCCCAACCCTGGCAGCCACTGTTCTACTTTCTGTCTCTATGAACTTGACTCTTCTACTCTATGAACTTGACTCTTCTAGGTACTCTCTATAAGTGGAATCATACAGTATGTATCTTTAGTGTCTGGCTTCTTGCACTTAACATGTTCTCTAGGTGCATCCATGTTGTCTCATGAGTCAGATTTTCCTTCCTTATTAAGGTTGATGACTATTCCATTGTTTGGAGAAGCCATATCTTGTATCCATGCATCCATTGATGGACACTTGGGTTGTTCTCTCTGTGTGGCTGTTGTGAACAGTGCTGCTCTGAACATGAGTGTGCAAACACCTGTCCCAGTCCCTGCTCTCAGTCACCTTGCATATATTCCTAGGAATGGCATTGCCTGGTCATATGGTAATTACACATTTAGCTTTTCGAGAAACTACTCAAAATTGTTTTCCACAGCCCTAAGGCCCTTGTTTTTTCATTAAAGTCAGATAGGTATGCAGCATTTTCTCTGCAAATATTTTAAGACTACATAAAAAATCTCTGAATATATTTTGGCTTACCAATTTATCTGTGTGTTTTTAGTCCTAAGTCTGTGTAATTCATAAATAATAACATATTTTGTAGTAAATATTTTTTACTTTGCTCTTAAAAATAACTTGTGTTTATTATTCCCATATATTAACGGTCTCTTAGCCTGTGTGGTTGCCGTTACCAGGTTGTGATATCCCGTGGACACTGCCCTAAAGACCTGCATCTCCAGGTCTGGTCGGCAGGGGAGGGGGTGGTATACGGTGTCCCGTGCAGAGAAGCGTGGGAGCATGGCTCCCACAGTTAGCAGTGCCTTCCCCACCCCGCACCCCTGCAGGTGATCCGCAGGCACACGCTGGAGGAGAAGCTCCTGTGCCTGGTGCGGCACCGGGCAGGCCACCACTGCCAGAACGCGGTGATCGTCATCCTCATCCTGGCCTGGGAGGGCATCCCCCGCAGCCTCGGAGACACCCTCTACCAAGAGCTCACCGACACCCTCCGGAAGTATGGGAACCCCACCAGCCGGAGATGTGGCCTCAATGATGAGTACGTGGGTGGGATCCCCACGTGCAAGGGTGGGGGTGGCTGGGCCAGGAGTCCATCCACGGGCCCTTGGGGAGCAGATGCAAGGGGAGAGAGACCCTGGGCCCCCCCCCCCCCGAGGGGGGCACTGGTCCCTCCCAGGGCCCTGTCTCTCCTGCAGTCAGGACTGTGATGAAAGAAGTTCTCCCACTATCCTGACCTGGGTTCTTCTGGTCCCAGCAGGAGAAGGGTCTCTTGACTTGGCTCAGCTTTGCTGTTGAACCTCAGATAGACTCTGAGGCTCTAATGGTGGGACAGCTGTGAGTGCCCACATGTCTAAGACATCAGTGATAATCATAAAACCTGCCCCTCTTGGGTCTTTTTCCACTTTATATTTTATTTTTTAATTTTTTTTTAACATTTATTTATTTTTGAGGGACAAAACAAGACAGGGCATGAGTAGGGGAGGGTCAGAGAGAGAGGGAGACACAGAATCCAAAGCAGGCTCCAGCCCCGAGCTGTCAGCACAAAGCCCAATGTGGGGCTTAAACTTACAGACTGCGAGATCATGACCTGAAGTCAGATGCTTAACTGACTGAGCCACCCAGGTGCCCCTTCCCACTTTTTAAACTAAAGTGTTTTTTTTTAATGTTTATTTTTGAGAGAGAGAGCATGCATGCATGTGTGGGGGAGGGGTAGGAAGAAGGAGACAGACTCGGATGCAGGCTCCAGGTTCTGAGCTGTCAGCACAGAGCCCGACACGGGCTCGAACCCACGGACCGCAAGATCATGACCTGAGCCCAAGTTGGATGCTTCACTGACTGAACTACCCAGCCCCCCACCCCCACTTTTTAAGTTAGTTTTACCTAGGAATACAGTTTGAAGAGGTTTCTTTTTAAGTTTTTATTTAAATTCCAGTTAGATAACCTACAGTGTAGTATTCGTTTCAGGTGTCCAAGTCTGAAGAGTTTTGACAAATGTTTATAGTCACGCAGCCACCATGAAGATCTATAACCATTCCATCATCCTCTCTAGTCTCTCCCCACCCCCCCACCTCCCCACCCCGCCCTGTGCTGCTTTGTAAGCAGGTTCCCTTCTGCCCTTGGTAACTGCCACTCTTGCTTCTTGTCCCTATCAGTTTGCCTTTGCAAAAATGATGTATAGACGGAACCATATGGGGTGTAGCCTCCTGAGTCTGGCTTCTTTTTCCCTGAGCATAGTGTTTCTGGGCTTCGTCTGTGGAAGTGTGTAGCTCATTCTTTCTTATTGCTGAGGAGTCTGCCACTGCTGGATGCCTCACAGGTCATTTATCCACTCCCCAGCTGAGGGGCATCTGGAGCATTTCCAGATTTGATTCGTTGTTGATTATAATGTCAGTGTTTGTTTATTTAAAGGCCTCATTCACACCTAGGCCTGAAGGAAGCAGGTGTGTTCAAACCCTGTAGTCTATGTCTCTTCCCTGATTGTGTCGTCTGTGTTGGAACCTATCATGATATTAGTGTTAAGGCAAAATGTAAACCTTACGGGGGTTTTGTCTAGATTCTTCCCACTTGCCTCAAACAACCCGTGAGTTTCTCCCAGCAACAGATTCTACAGATTTTCTTTTTTTTTTTAATGTTTATAATTGAGAGAGACAGAGTGTGAGTGGGGGAGGGGCAGAGAGAGAATGAGACACAGAATCTGAAGCAGGGTCCAGGTTCTGAGCTGTCGGCAGAGAGCCCGACGTGGAGCTTGAACTCACACACCGTGAGGTCATGACCTGAGCTGAAGTCAGACACTTAACCAGCTGAGCCACCCGGGTGTCCTCCCTTCCAATAGGAGATTCTTAGACCTTTAGGCTCAGGGGTAAGAGCAGAAAGGGCTGCTCAGAGTTGATGCTGACTCTCTACACAAGGAAATTTGGGAAAGGAGTTAAAGGCGGGAAGAGATGTGGTCCCAATCACTGGGAGGCCATGAGTGCCAGGCCTCAGCAGAACCTCCCCCTGATGTAGGAGGGCGATTTCAGAACAAAAAATGTGTCTGTATGCCTAATGTGTGACGTGTGTTGCAGCCGGACCTGCGCTTGCCAAGGCAAAGACCCCAACACCTGCGGTGCCTCCTTCTCCTTTGGTTGCTCCTGGAGCATGTACTTCAACGGCTGCAAATACGCCCGGAGCAAGACGCCTCGCAAGTTCCGCCTCGCAGGGGACAACCCGAAGGAGGTGAGCAGAGCTCCGGCTCGTCCCACCCCACCTCCTGTCTCTGGTAGTGCGGTGGCGGGTGGGTTAGCACACCCCGACTCACATGCGCAGATCATGCACCTGGCTTTATTTTTTAACTGACCTTATCTTGCCGTGAAGTAAGGTATGTGGGGTGTGGTATGGAGGGGTGTGATGAGTGAAAAATGAAACCTGACCAATTAGGGGCATGTCAGACTCTCCCAGCTTAACAGTCTCATTAAGGTAAATGGTCAAATTCCTCACCAGAATTTGACCTTTTTCAAGGGTCATTTCTCTTCATTCTTTCTAAGAGGTATTTGCAGGGGTGGGAGGAATAGTAGGAAGAGGAGCCTCCAGGCCCTCAGCTGATTTCTGGGGCCAATGCTGGGCTTCCCGAAGGGACCCTCATCCCGCCTGGCAGCCAGGCACATGTCTCTGTGTGGTTATCCATGGGTGCAGGCCCTTGCTGGGAGCCAGGCCTGTCTTTTAGGTTCCGGACCAGTGTCCACAACAGCCTCCTGTCTGCAGCCTCCTGGTCAGGTCAGGCTGCCTTCTGCC
The DNA here is from genome assembly GCF_006229205.1 of Suricata suricatta. Classification (NCBI taxonomy): domain Eukaryota; kingdom Metazoa; phylum Chordata; class Mammalia; order Carnivora; family Herpestidae; genus Suricata; species Suricata suricatta. The sequence goes on from NC_043703.1 coordinate 116,824,201, forward strand.
CTGCCCCTTCCCCTCTGCTGCCGTGCTTGTGAAGGCCGTCCCTGGAGGTGGTGTCCACACGGAGTTCCTAATGTAGAGAAGGTGCAGGCCTGTCTGGGCTCCTGCCATCTCCCCTACACCTTAGCCCCTCCCCACTACCTAAGCTCCTATGAGGAAGGGTACTGGGTCCCTTTGTGGGGATCTAGGCAACATCTTGATGCCCAATTCTACCTTCCACATCTCCCTGAGCTCCTGTACAAGAAGGGTTTCTTCCTTTTCCATGGGTGTGGGGACTCCCCCAGGGCACATGTTTTTCTGCTCTGTATGTAATAAACTTCTATGCTTGGAGCACCCAGTTCTGCTTTTCAGAAGTAAAAGGAAGCATTTTTAAATGCAGAACCATTTTGTCCCTCAAAGTGTGGCTTTTAGACTATTGCACAAGCTAGGCTGATAGTCCGATTTGATACTGGACTTTTCTCTTTGGTGGTGTCCGCCCTCCCCTGGAAGCAAGCAAATGCAGATGTTTCAATGAAGAGAGGAGCCCCAGGGCTACGGGAACAAGGAATGACCAGGAGTGAAAAGACATTGCTTTACTTTCTCACACGTACTTCCCCTGTTCCATCAGCTGCCATTTCACTGCACTTACTTAGTGTGAGGACTCTGGCCAGCACCTCACAGTATGCATCTCCATTAACCTCACCGCACCCCAGGATCTAGGCCCTGTTGCTACTCACCTTCCAGATAAGGCAGATGGCTTGCCCAGGGCCATGTGGCAGTAATGGTGAAGCCAGGCCTGGGTTTTCCCAGAGCTCACAAACCTCAACCCTGTGCTGTGCTGGCCTTGGGCCCACTGTGTTGGTGGCAGCCTCTGGACTGCAGCCAGAGATAGCAGCTGGTGGTGGCTGGCAGCTCTGGCCACCCAACTAGACAGACCGCTGAGCCATTGGTCTTGCTCTTCCATCTCTACTGCTGTAAACTTGGTTCTTTTCCTCTTCCTTCATCCTCCTCTTTGTCACTGCCAACTCTTCATGCCTGTCTATGCTCAAGGCCTTGTAGGAACACACACACACACACACACACACACACAGCTCCCACCAGCCCTACTTGCCACCCTCAGAGGGCGAGGGAGAGGCTGTGGATACCTGAAACCCTTGGCCAAATGTAGCTGGGGTGCCGCTGCTGTGCCTGGGGCGACATTATCCAGTGGAACTTCTTCTGTGAAGATGGAAATGTTCTTTGCAAAAAACATGCATACAGCACAGGAGCTTCATGTAACCACAAACACTTGAAATGTGGCTAGTAAAACAAGGACTGGATTTTTAATTTTTTTAAGATGTTTATTATGAGAGAGAGTGTGAGTGGAGGGAAAGGCAGAGAGGGGGTGGGGAGAGAGTCCCAAGCAGGCTCCATGCTATCAGCACAGAGCCCTACACAGGGGCTCAATCTCACAAAGGGTCAGACCTGAGCCAAATGAAGAGTCAGACATTTAACCAAGTGAGCCACCCAGGGGCCCCAATTTTATTTCATTTTAATTAAATTTAATATATATTTCAGTAGCAGCACAGGGCTCATGACTAACACACAATAGCACAGGTCTAGAGAAGAGCGTCCCTGGATCATGACAGGCTCTGGGCCTGGCTGGCTATGGAATTCCTGGCCTAGATTTTGACCGCCCCTCTGGCTTCATTTACCTGACTGTAACACCAGAAGAAAAAGCCACGCCCGTTGCTCCTGCTTTTCCCCACCTACTGCATCACACCTCTGACTTAGGGTATTGAGCCCTCAAAACCAATAGCCGGTTTTATGTGTTCTGAGCGGCACTGAGCTGGAGCCTGGAAAAGCAGTCGCTTAGCAGTCAGGATGGCTGGACCTGCAGGCCATGGCTTTTTCTGAGCTTCTGTGTCTCCAACATTAAAACAGACATGGTAGGGGCACCTGGGTGGCTCAGTTGGCTGGGCATCCAACTTCAGCTCAGGTTATAATCTTGTGGTTCGTGGGTTCGAGCCCCGCATCAGGCTCTGTGCTGACAGCTCGGAGCCTGGACCCTGCTTCGGATTCTGTGTGTGTGTGTGTGTGTGTGTGTGTGTGTGTGTGTGTGTGTGTGTCTTTCTCCACCTCTCCTCAACTCTCTCTCTCTCAAAAATAAATCCATACATTAAAAAAAAAAAACAAAACCAGACATGTTACCCTATGCCTCCCAGACAGAACCTGTAAAAATACCTGATGGCACTTCCCACCTTCCCAGCAACCCAGCAATGGTTCTAGAATGGAGGTTAACTTCCAGTGTGTAGAGTGTGCCAGATGGGGCTGCTCTGGATATGTGTGACTGCTCTTCTCTCCACAGGAAGAAGTGCTCCGGAAGAGTTTCCAGGACCTGGCTACCGAAGTCGCTCCCCTGTACAAGAGGCTGGCCCCCCAGGCCTATCAGAACCAGGTACTAGGGCTTGAGCTTCTCTCTGTCCCTGTGTCGTCTGTATCTCTGTCTGTGCTCCCTGAAGTCAGGAAATGGGAGAGTGGGCATCTTTGCGCTCCTCATGGGAAGAGCTCAGCTAGAGATAGAGCAGTGGTGTAGGTCTTTGATGAGATCCTTTCTTTATACCGAGCCAACTGCATCTCTCCCCTATCCCTTACTCTCATGCCTTCTCCCCATAGTAATCTGTTACCTCCCCTGGTCTGGCTTCTCCTGGGGAGGCTCAGGTTTCTCTCTTCTGTCCCCCATGCGTCTCCCAGATGAGGCGAGGGGGTCTTGAGGTTACCCAGAAGGAAATAGTTTCTACGGAGGCTTCAGCCAGAAAGCCTATCTCTTGCAGGCCCTGGGCAAGGCTCAGTGGTCCTTAACCTCCCTCCCTCGGAGACCCAGCCCCATGTCCCCAGCACAGAATCTAGGCCACTGACCTCAGGTCACACAAGCAGTTCTCTTTGGCTGTCCACACAGGTGACCAATGAGGAAATCGCGATCGACTGCCGCCTGGGGCTGAAGGAAGGGCGGCCCTTCTCGGGGGTCACAGCCTGCATGGACTTCTGTGCCCACGCCCACAAGGACCAGCATAACCTCTACAATGGGTGCACAGTGGTAAGGAACCCTGGACCTGTCCAGAGCCCCCTGTGGGATGGTCCTGGGAGGGGGACTGCTTGATGCGGACAGGTGGGCCCAGAGGAGGGAGGTGGCCTGCCAGACTGGCGGCCCCTGCCACTCCTCTGAGAAATGCACGGACTGGAATGCTTGGACAAGGCCAGTCTCGTCTCCGCATCTTAGGTGGATGCTGTGGAATGCAGGCTGCTGGGCACCTAGAGTCCCTGAGTTAACCTAAAGACTATTCCAGGCCTCTGTGAACACTTGGATTTAAATCCAGACCACCTCTGGATTCATCCATTGAGCAAACGTTTATTGTGCCCCAGGTGCTGTTCTAGAGTTGGGGAATGAAATGGACCAAGCCCTGCTCAAGTATGCAATACAGTTAATGTCTGGTAGTGTTGAAGGCCGTGAGGAAGAGATAAGGGGTAGAGTGATAGTAGATGCTGTTTGGGGTGCCATGGGCAGAGAGGCCTCTCTGAGGAGGGGTCCCTGAGCTGAGACATGAATGAAGCAAGAGAGTAAGGGAACTGAGTGTCGGGGGTGGAGTGCTCCGGGCAGAGGGACCAGGTCACAGTGAGCCCAGAAGGTGGGCAGGGCTGTGGGTTGTGCTCCAGGTGTGATGGGAAGCTGGGAGTGGTAGGATCTCCTTGATAACGCTAGAAGTGTTCTCTTGCTCCTGCAGATGGAAAAGAAGTATGTGGAGATGGGGTGAGTGGGAGAGAATCAGAGGAGAAAGCCAGTTATGAGGCTGGGACAGTGTCTGAGCTGGAGGTGACAGGGCTTGAGCAGGAGTGAGGGTAGGGAGGGGGGTGATTGGATGGACTTTGGGTGATTTTGAAGATCCAGCCAGCCAAGGGAGGTTGCTGATGGACAGATGCAGGATGTGAGAGGGAAGGACTAGAGAGCCACCCAGGGCTTTCTGCTTGAGCACCTAGGCAGGTGTCGGTGTGATACGCTGAGATGTAGAATCACCAGAGAAGGACAGTTTGGGGGTGAAAATGAAGAGTTCTGTTTTGAGATTTCCGCCAGATATCCGGGTGGACATGTGGAGCAGGCAGGGGAGCAGGCTGCCTGGAGAACACGTAGTTCATGGTTTCAGCCACAGGGCTAGATGCCGTCACCAGCAGAGTGAGTGCTGATGAGAAGAGGGGAGGTTTGGGCTTGAGTGGAGACCCCCTTGAAGGGATAGTGTCAGCCCTCTGCTTTGCTTTCTAACTAGTCCTGGGCAGGCAGGGCTCCCCTGGGAACTGCGGAAGAGGCAGGGGCACCGGCCATTCACCTGGAATGGGGCTCCCAGAGCCTGGGTGCCACTGGGGTTTGCTGTGGGGGGTTGATGGCCAGCACGAGATTTTATTTCTCTACCTTGTCCTCCTTCCCCTGTGTCCAAGGCTAGAAGCAACGTGAAGCAGGCCCCTGTCCACACTGTATTGTGAGGGTTTCTAGCTGCCACACACAGAAAGGGAGGGACGTCCAGGATTAGAAGAGGGACAGGGAAGGAGGAAGAGGCATCAGGAGATAGGAGCATAGTGAGGTTATTTTGATCCTGGAGGTTCATTTGGAGTGAAAAAATAAACTTTTTCCAAAATGAACAGTGTTTTTTAAAATTAAACTATTTATTGTCTAAAAAAGTAAACAGTATAAGAAAGTGTAAAATAAGAATTACCTGAAATCTCAGGAACCTAACTAGTTTGCATTGGGACCATCCTTCCAGGCACCTGAACGTGCACCCGCGTGTGTGTGTGTGTGTGTGTGTGTGTGTGTGTGTACATGTACAGCTGTGTAAATTTTACACAGATATGATCACAGTATGTATGTGCTGTTCCATGACCTGCTTTTTGTAAGAATATGTGACGGACAGCTCTGTGTGTCACTGGATGTAGACTTACTTCAACAAACTGTAAGGCTGTATGTATGGCTCTGACCACTTCCGCTGTGGATGGACAGTGAGTGCCTCCAGATGCCCCCTTTGTAAACCAGAGCGGGGGTCCATCCTTACCACATCTTGGTGCGGTGGGGAAATAATCCCCTTGAGGTCCCAGGGTAAGGGCAGGTATGGGCTTAGGCACACTTCTCCGGCTTGCTTGGCAACACAGCGTTCTCTCAGTTTCTTTAGTCTTTGCTCCCGAGGGGCAGTCGTCTCACTGTAATTTGTGTTTCTTTTATGACTAGAGAGGTTGAACATCTTTTTCTCTATTTCTTGCCCATTTAAATTTTATCTTTGTGACTACCTTTGATGTCCTCTTTTTATTTATTTATTTATTTATTTATTTATTTATTTAAAACAAAGATAGCCCTGTCTGTTGACATTGGTAAGGTATCTTGTTAGGGAGAGAAATCTATGTCCTATCTCATCCTTTGCTTTTTTTTTTTTTTTTTTTTTTTACATTTATTTATTTTTGAGAGACAGAGACAGAGTATGACCAGGGAATGGGGCAGAGAGAGACAGAATGTGAACAGGAGAGGGGGCAGAGAGAGAAAGAGACACAGCATCTGAAGCAGGCTTCAGGCTCTGAGCTAGCTGTCAACACAGAGCCCAACACAGGGCTTGAACCCACGGACCATGAGATCGTGACCTGAGCCGAAGTCAGACACTCAACTGACTGAGCCACCCAGGCGCCCCCACCCTTTGCTTTTTACTATTGCTGTATTGTCTATCACATTGGGTTTTAGGAAATGATGGGAAGCAGTGCTGGTGGTCAATCCAACCCAGAAAGCCTGTGGGGTCCGGTCAGAGTAGGTCACGTCTGAAGAGCCACACATACTCTGGGAAGAAACACACTTGGTAGAGCATCACAGCAGAAGGGAGGCTGTAGATGAAAGCATAAATATGGCTGACCTCATAAAAATGTACAGTTTCTATTCAGTAATAAAACAGCGTTATCAAAATTGGAAAGGCCTGTACAAACTGGAAAACAGCATTTGTAACAAGTGACAAAGTGAATGATAACTTTCATAGACAAAGATTACATAAATGATAAAAAAATGAAAGTCTAGGAAAAAAATGGGAAAAAGACATAACACTTACCAAAAAAGAGAGCTGTATTAAAATATACCCAAGGTTTGTTTTAATGAAGTATGATAAGATAGGAGGACACAGGCTTGTCAGGAGGGCAGAACTTTATACTCACAGATCCTGAGAAGCATGTGCCCCCCAGACCACAGGGGAAGCACCAGGATTGGTCAGGAGGCAGAGGAGGGAGTGGGGGAGGGTGGCCCGGGGCAGTTGGAGATTTGGTGGGAAGGTAGGCAAGCTGTGTAAGCTGAGGATTGGAGCGTTTGAATAGTTTGGGCTCTGGGCCATCGGGTGGTCCCCAGTTGTCCTCCCTGGCCCCGGGTGATGGAGGGCATGGGGAATATTTGCTTGGTATGTGAGAGTTTGATGAGAGAGAGAGTTGGGGGTGTGGGCCCTGGATTGGTGGGTTTGTATATCAGAGTGTACCTGAAGGGGGGTCATTTGCTCTCTCTAGGAATTACCTGGTCATGGGGGAAGGACACCCCTCCAGGGTCAAGGCCTCAAATGCCAGAACATCTAGAACACAGAAAATAAAATAGAATCAACACAAGAGTTAGAGTAAACTTGACAGAAAAAAAAAAATTAGCCCCATTAGTAATCAGAAATGCAGACCAGCAGGGAGCTACATTTTGATAATGAGTAACATGGTTTTCAGAAGTTAATGGCAAAATTATAAGCTAAAGTATAGGAAAATAGAAGCTCACCTTCGGCTAGTATGAGTGAAAAACAGGATAATCATTTTGGAGGGCAGTTTGGCAACATGTAGCCATGCACAGCGTTTATTCTAAGGAATTATGTGTTTTAGAAAAATAGCTTTAAGGTACTGTAAATACTGTTTATGACAGGAAAAAGTTAGAAACAAGTTTTAAGGGCAATGAGGGATTCATTAAATGAATACATTGATACAATAGGATAATATGCAAGTTCTTAAATCATATTGGAGGAAAATAATGCGTAAGAAAATATACATACTATGTTTTAAAAATTAAGTTATTATCAAACGTGTATGTATAATGTGCTCCTACTTCATTACCAAAAAGTGTGTATATGCATATATGATCAAAGTGTTTATAGGGATTATTTCTGGATGGTGGGATTATGGAGATAATTATTATTTCCTTTTTGCTGGCCTAAATTTTCTATAACAAGCACATAGTAGTTTTTAATAAAAAGTATTTTAAGAGGAAAAGGAGGCTGAGTGTTCAGGGCAAGGAGTATAATGGTGGAAGGCCTGAGGCTCAGCAAGGGATAAAGGACAGTGACAATAAGTCGGCTAGTGGGCAAATCATGGCCACCAGGCCTGACCCGGCCCCTTTCCAGCCCTGTGACCTTGGGCCAGTCATCTCCCCTCTCAGCCACATGAGGGTCCCAGGAGACCAAGGGAACGGATGTCCTTTGAAGCTGTAGAGCAGATTCTGAATGTTGGGGACATTGTTCCTCCATGAACCAGGACAGCTGTGCTCTTAGACACTAGAAACCTGGATGGCTGGTGTTGGGATTGTGGGGGGGGCGGTGAGCGGGGGATCTTGCATGCGGATGCTCAGCCTCTTCCTCTGAGTGCTGGGCTCCCCCAATGCCATGCACCCTCCCTCTCTCTGCCTCGGGCAGGTCTGCACCCTGACCAAGGAAGACAATCGCTGCGTGGGCAAGATTCCCGAGGATGAGCAGCTGCACGTGCTCCCCCTGTACAAGATGTCCAACACAGACGAGTTTGGCAGTGAGGAGAACCAGAATGCCAAGGTGGGCAGCGGGGCCATCCAGGTGCTCACCGCCTTCCCCCGTGAGGTCCGGCGCCTGCCCGAGCCTGCCAAGTCCTGCCGCCAGCGGCAGCTGGAAGCCAGAAAGGCGGCGGCCGAGAAGAAGAAGGTTCAGAAGGAGAAGCTGAGTACTCCCGAGAAGATCAAACAGGAAGCCCTGGAGCTGGCCGGGATCTCCACTGACGCAGGTGTGGAGGGAGCAGGTGTCAGCAGCGGTGACCCTGGCGGGGCAGGGTGGGGAGGGTTGGGTCCCTGGACAGTCCTCTCACTGCCCCTCTTCCTGCCTTGAGATAGCACTGCAGACTAAAGTCCAGGCCTCTCTCAGCCACGTGGACCGCACGTTACCTTAACTTTCAGTTGGCGCAGTATCCACAGCAGCCTTAGGACACACTAGTACCTGGGGGTGGGGGTGGGGAGCAGAGGAGCAGCAGAAGGGGAGCTGGCCTCCTCCAGCCTGAGCCGCTGCCAAGTATGCCTCGGCCTCAGGCACGTGGTGGTCTGCAGTAGGGGCAGCTCTCATTTACCCTGACCTTTGTCCCGCAGAGGCCAGCATTGGGGGCGGGATTCAGCGAGGACTTGTGGGGTTTGCCAGGAAGGAGAAGTGCTATGCGGGCTTTCCCAGCCCTTCAGTGGGGCCCCGATACCCTTAAGGGAACAGGGAGGTTGCACCCTCGGTCCTCTCGCCCCAGGCATTTGCGGGCTGGCCTTCCCCCTGCTCCTTCTCTGTGTTCACTCCTGTGTTCCCCAGGCCTGGCTCTGAAGGGTGGACTGTCCCAGCAAGGCCTGAAGCCCTCCCTCAAAGTGGAGCCGCAGAACCACTTCAGCTCCTTCAAGTACAGCGGCAACGCAGTGGTGGAGAGCTACTCGGTGCTGGGCAACTGCCGGCCATCCGACCCATACAGCATGAACAGCGTGTACTCCTACCACTCCTACTATGCACAGCCCAGCCTGAGCTCCGTCAATGGCTTCCACTCCAAGTACGCTCTTCCGTCATTCAGCTACTATGGCTTTCCATCCAGCAACCCTGTCTTCCCCTCGCAGTTCCTGGGTCCTAGTACCTGGGGACACAGTGGCGGCAGCAGCAGTTTTGAGAAGAAGCCAGACCTCCATGCTCTGCACAACAGCCTGAGCCCGGCCTACGGTGGTGCTGAATTTGCCGAGCTGCCTGGCCAGGCTGTTCCCACGGACACCCACCACCCCACTCCTCACCACCAGCAGCCTGCTTATCCAGGCCCCAAGGAGTATCTGCTTCCCAAGGCTCCCCAGATCCATTCAGCATCCAGGGACCCCTCTCCCTTTGCACAGAGTTCCAACTGCTACAACAGATCCATCAAGCAAGAGCCAGTAGACCCACTGGTCCAGGCCGAATCTCTACCCAGAGACCCTGGTAAGATGAACAAAACACCTTTGCCGGAGGCTTCTCAGAATGGGGGACCCAACCACCTATGGGGACAGTACTCAGGAGGCCCAAGCATATCCCCCAAGAGGACTAACGGTGTGGGTGGCAGCTGGGGTGTCTTCCATCCTGGGGAGAGCCCTGCCATCATCCCTGACAAGCTCAGTTCTTTTGGGGCCGGCTGCCTGACCCCTTCCCACTTCCCGGATGGCCAGTGGGGGTTGTTTCCTGGCGAGGGGCAGCAGCCAACCCCCCAACCTGGAGGACGGCTCCGAGGCAAACCATGGAGCCCCTGCAAGTTTGGGAACAACACCTCGGCCTTGGCTGGGCCTGGCCTGACTGAGAAGCCTTGGGCAGTTGGGGCCGGGGATTTCAGCTCTGCCCTGAAAGGCGGTCCTGGGTTCCAAGACAAGTTGTGGAGTCCCCTGAAGGGAGAGGAGGGAAGGATTCCAACCCCCGGGGCGAGCCAGCGGGACAAAGCCTGGCAGTCCTTCGGCATGCCCCTGGGCTCCAGCGAGAAGCTATTTGGGGCCCTGAAGTCGGAGGAGAAGCTGTGGGATCCCTTCAGCCTGGAGGAGGGGGCTGCTGAGGACCCCCCTAACAAGGGGGCGGTGAAGGAGGAGAAGAACGGTGGGGCCGAGGAGGAAGAGGAGCTGTGGTCTGACAGTGAACACAACTTCCTGGATGAGAACATCGGTGGTGTGGCCGTGGCCCCTGCTCACGGCTCAATCCTCATCGAGTGTGCCCGGCGGGAGCTGCATGCCACCACGCCCCTGAAGAAACCCAACCGCTGCCACCCTACCCGCATCTCGCTGGTCTTCTACCAGCACAAGAACCTCAACCAGCCCAATCACGGGCTGGCCCTCTGGGAGGCCAAGATGAAGCAGCTGGCGGAGAGGGCCCGGGCGCGGCAGGAGGAGGCTGCCCGGCTGGGCCTGGGCCAGCAGGAGGCCAAGCTCTATGGGAAGAAGCGCAAATGGGGGGGCGCCATGGTTGCCGAGCCTCAGCATAAGGAGAAGAAGGGGACTGTCCCCACCCGGCAGGCGCTGGCTGTGCCCACAGACTCAGCAGTCACCGTGTCCTCCTACGCCTACACGAAGGTCACTGGGCCCTACAGCCGCTGGATCTAGGTGCCAGGGTGCCAGCGTACCTCAGCGTCGGGCCCGGCCCGAGCTGCCTCTGTGGTGCTTTTGCCCTCACACCTGGGGGCGGGTTGGGGGTGCAGAAGTCTTTTTATCTATATATACATATATAGATATGCATATATATGTATTTATGGTCCAAACCTCAGAACTGACCCGCCCCTCCCTTCCCCCCACTTCCCCAGCACTTTGAAGAAGAAACTACGGCTGTCGGGTGATTTTTTTCGTGATCTTAATATTTATATCTCCACGTTGGTTCCCCCCCCTTGTTTGGGGGGTGGTGGCTTTTATTTCCTCTTGTTTTTAAAACTCTATCCTTGTATATCACAATAATGGAAAGAAAGTTTATAGTGTCCTTTCACAAAGGAGTAGTTTTAAATTCCATTTAAAATGTGTATTTATTGGATTTTTTAAAAAGCGACAATAGTAATGGTAAAGGATCGGCAGGAAAGGCCAAAAGCGCTCCTTCCTGCCCAGTCTTGCTGGGCCCGGCAAGCCTGGCCCTCTTGGGAGCTGACAAGGTTCTCGCAGCCATCTGCCCCTCATGAGCCAAGTGCAGATTGTAGCCACCCGGTCCATCCCTCCTGACAGATATGCCTTCCCTTCAGGGGAGGGATCCCTCGGGACAGCTTCTGTCCTCTCCAGTAGGATGGGAGAATCTGTAGAAAGACCTCTGGGGTCCCTTTTCCAGTCACCGGCTTGGCGTCGGGGACAGGGTGAGGGGCAGGTGCACCCCAGGCCAGGCACCTGAGATGCTGGTGTAGATTTCCCCAGAAACCAGGTTGGAAGTAGACAGCTTCAAGCTTGCTAGTCTCCACACTGAATCCTCTCTGTCTGTTGTTTATCAAGTCACATGATGTCATGGTTCCCTAGGCAGCACCTCCTGATGGAGCTGGAGTTGAGAGGCTCGTAGGAGCCCATTTCCACCGGGGTTGACAAGCCAATGAATATTGGGCTGAAGGAATTTGTCTTAGTGGCAGTTTTTTAAAAAGTCTATGCTGATACTGAAAAAGGGCTACTGTATCTCTAAAAACAAGAAGTTGAACCCAAGCTGTGAAAAGCCAGCGTTGTGCCGTCGCTCCGTGCACAGTGCTGTGCAGAGTCTGGTGCTGTAGGCGTGTGCTGGGACTTGCTTGACCCTTGGGCAGGTCACATCCTGCGGGAGCTCAGCGCACCAGTGTAACAGCAGTTAACGCATCTCTCTCTATTCCTGGATTTCCTCATTGGTCAATGGTGCAGGCCTCACACCCAAGCCCGCCCCCTCTGTGCTCTCAGCGGTAGGGGTGGGCTGACACGTACCAATTTTAAAATGCAGGAGTCAGACATTTTCAGCAGGTAGCTATGATTTTCTGAATTGATGCCATTTCTCCATTTGATCATTTTCTCCTCTCCTTCCTTCCCTTTCCACCTTTAACTCGCCCGTTCTAAAATTCTGGTGCATTCGTTCAGTTCTTTGAAATGAGAATGTGGTGCTTAATTTTTGCGACGTTGTTGAGAGAGGTTGGGCCTAACTGGCGGAAGCAACCTTTGTAGACAGCAAGTCAGACTTCCCAGAGTGTTTGTTTTTCCTGTGGTATTAGCAGAATTTCCATCAGGCTACCCATGTGGATGTGTGTGGTGAACGGGAGGCTTCATCGTGACACAGAGGGGGTGGATCGTGGCCACACAGTGAAAGGACAACCAAGCCCTGAGATAAATGTCAGATATTTATTGAGCAGTTTTTTTCTTTTCAGATGTGGGTCTTTGTAAAACGAGTTTAACAATCAGATGACGATGCTAAAGGCAAGTCCCTGAGCTTCCAGGTGCCTTGTGTAAGAGCTGAGAGCCCACCCGCTGGCTGCTCGCTGTAACTGTTCAGAAGCACTGGCGGAGAGTCGCTGGAAGATGTCCTGAGCATTTATGTGGTCTGGTTTTAACTGTAAATAGTGAAAGATTTTTTTAAGCACTTTTGCCTAGATTTAAACAGCAACTTGAAAAAAAAAAAGTATGTTTTAACACGTAATTGTGGGAGAAATTGTAAATAGTAGCTGAATATTTAACGTGCTTTGTCTATCCTTCACTTTTACCATATTCTGTAAAGTTGCATTTATTTTACAGGACAAAAATGAAATATTATTGCTTTTGAAATAAATACCCAAGAGCTTATCAGGATTTAGAATTATTCAGAACTCAGATTTATAGGAAAACCTCTGACCTTCAGTGTGACAAGCTAAAGGAAGCAGAGTCTTTAATAAGCATGCTAATTTTCTAGTTTTGAGGAAAAGTTGGGTCCTTTAAATGCTATTTTGCTTATCGCATCCGTACTTTTATGCAGGTCTCATTTGACTCCGTGCTTAGGTAGATGCGGGGGTGCCTTGAAAACTTCATTTTAAATGATCTTAAGCAAGAAATACAATATTTTACAAAACATTTGGAGAATGTGACCGTCTGTATGACCCGGGAAAGCCCCAGGTTGGCTGTTGGTTTGGAAGGTCCCGAGTGTAACCCAGGTGATTCTGATCCTTGGCATGTGTGAATCTTCCTGATGTGTGTTAACTATACTCTTCCCCTCGTCACCCTTTGGTAGCAAAGCCATTAGATGAAAGGAGAAACCAATACAAGCTAAAGGCATGTGATGTCTGTCCCCGCAGCCCCAACAGCCTCTGGTTCGTGAATTCCTAGACTAGCAAACAGGCTGCTGAGAGGTGAGTCAAGAGGCAGTCTCCATTGGATATTCCCATTCCCCTCAGAATGGTGTTTCAGAAATTAGGTGGTGCTGTGGCTATGCTCGAGCCCGTGCTGATTTTTACACACTACATGTATAACCTACCTCAAATCTCAGTCATTAAAATTAGCATGCTTTAGACATATATTTAAAAAGTAACTATGCACAGCTCTTTATCCCCCCTTGCTGCTGAAGGTTTCTTAAAGAGAAAAATCAAATTTTTATTTTTTACTGGCACTATCATTTTTTAAGTCCTAAAGATGATTAACAGACGTTTTTATCATGAGAAGAAAAATAAAGCCATTGCAACTAAAGAACCTAACAGCATGACCAAGGTTTAGAGTTACTATTCTAGCAATGAGAAATGATGGAGTCCTCTAGTCAGCTCCCCAGTGTGCCCTGTCCACAGATACCATCCACATGAAGTGTGACTGTGTGGTTCCTCTTTGGTTTTTGTCTCCCCTGCCTTGTGCATGCAAGGGAAGTGCTTGCAACGTTCTGTGCTAAGAGATTTTTAAAATAAAAATCGCTTTGCAGCAGGTTCTCACAAAATAACTGGTGCTAGCTCAAGAAACCGTTATCTAACCATCAGAGATCTTGACTAAAGTTGTTTCATGGATTTTTGAGGTTTTGTTGTTTTTGTTGTTGTAGTTTGTTTCTTGGCAGGGCCTGAGTTTCCCACACGTTGGCTTAGGTGACCGTGGTGTGCATGGAAAGAGATCATACCCTGCTTCCTCTTGGTCCTTCCACCAGCCTCTTTTGGAAATGGGAGTTTGCAGAGCAAGGGATTTTTAAAGTGCTTAGGCGAGGAAAGAAGTAGCAGAGCCTCTAAGTGCTTTGTACCGAATAGCAGTAGATGCGTGAGGACGGTTGATGATCAGTAGGATGGTAACCTGATTTCATGGAGAGAAATCCAGCCAGACTGTAACGTTTAACCACCACCGGATCTCAAACCAAGGCAATGCTGGTGGAAAATGTAAGTGATGTCCCTGACGTGCCTCAACCAGTCTCTTTCCTTTTGTTACTGAAGTGTGTTTTATGGACTAGGAAGCATTTTTATGAACTGACATAGTCTAAATAAAATGGTGCTATGGTGTTTTAATGTGACTGTCCCTGATCCTGTCCTGCTGAGGTGCTATCAAGGTTCTGAAACCACAACCAACCAAAAACAAGGTGGGCTCCAGTCTCTCTTGGCTTCCCCCCCCCCCCTTTGGTGCTGTCTCCTTAGACCTCTGTTTATCGTGCTAAAACCTGCTCTGAGCAGTTTTCCTGTTTTGTTTTATTACTCTTCCCTTGGTGGCCAAAAACCGCAAGGCAAGTTCCGAAGGCAGCCAGCTCCCTAACTGTACTGGGAGTGGGCCTTCCCCGCTTGGCAGGTGCTCTAGTTACACAGCTGTCCTCTTGGGCCTAATGAGAAACCAAGGGTGAGGGCTCCCCCTTCCCCATTTTTGAGGAAGGGGAGTCTGGGACTCCTGCCTCTTCTAAAATGGCAGGCATTCTCATAGCCAGGGACGCACTTTTTCCACCTGCAGGGTGCCAAACAGACACCTCTGAGGGTCTCCAAGGCGCTCACGTACGGAGGCGGTCCAAGTGGCCCTCCTTCCTCTCCTGGCGTTGGCCCCACTGTGGTGGGAAGCGGGCTCATTCCTTTGCTATTCACAGCCCCTGCCCCAGTGTCGCTTCTGCCTGTCGCTGGTAACTCCTCACGTTCGAACTAAAGGAAGGAGATTTCTTTACTCACTTGATGCCACTGAGGCTGCTTTTTAGTTGGTGCTATTCTAAATTTCCTCTCGGGTCCACAGAAGTTGACGTTTTGAAAACAGGAAGCTCCATTTTTTGTCATCCACTGTCACAATAATTTTTTTAAATACCTCAAAAACAGGACATTGTGACAACTTCAGTAAAGTAAATTCCTTGAGGGTCTGATACCTGCAGGTTGTCCATCTGATGACTTACTTGACCTTGAAGAATCTGGGGTTATATTATTTTCCATTCTTCAGCCGTTAAAATGGCAGAACATCTAAAGGAAGAAGTGGGGTTGACTTATTTCATTCTCTTTGTAAGTTTTGCTTTTGAACAAAATGTGAATCTCCTATGCCCATCTCACTGAGCTTTTTCAGGCATTGTTGTCATTTGAAATGACTTCCTCAAAACCTACTGAATCAGCCAGCTGCATGTGCTGTCGGACATGGCCAACCTCGACACGCCCTGGCCCCAGACTGTTCTTGAGGTGCATCCCCCAGCACAGGTTATACAGGCTCGCACCCACGCAGAGCGTTTCCACGTGAGACCCTCCCAGCCCTTCCTCCCGCAGAGCTGCCGACAAGAGCAGAGCAATAGGCTTCTTTCCTGAGCAGAGGCCGTGGCACAGAAATGCAAGGTCTAAAGTTGCTTTTTGCCTAAGAATCGGTGAGTGATTTGGCCTACTTCCTCATTTGCTTCTATTCTGATATCAGGGATGCTTTTTGTAGTGGTATCATGTGCGCTCTTTTCTCATTTTGACTACCCGTCGTCATTCAGGGATAACTCATCACTATTCATATGGGGATTTGAAAAATACTATTTGGCTTCTTTGAACGTCCAAATTTTCTTGATTCCAGTGCTTTTTGTTTTTGTTTTTGTTTTTTTGAGGGGAAAAAGGAGGAGAAAAACAGGAGTGATGTCATTTCTTTTTCACATATTCTAATTATAAAAGCAAATAAGGGCAGGTCATAATTGTGGCATATTAATGCATTAGACTTAATCTAGAACCCCTGTAGCTTTTTGCTGTGTTTTATTTCTTCTCTCTTTGAATTCCTGTTTGGTTACTTGGCTTCCAATGGAGGTGAACTTAACAACCATACTTGAATATTCCGTCTTGACTTTGTAACTGTGGCTACTTGAAATGAAGTTTATCTGGGGTTGATGGATGAATGGTAGGTTTTTGCAATGTCTCAAGGCAATAGGATGTGTATTATTAAACTGTAGATATTCTTAGTACAGTAAATTTATGCTGATAATTTTATTTTGTATAATTTTTACCTTTCTGTTAATATTTTTTTCCTCCCACTTTATTGGTTTGCCTCCTGAGCTACCCCTCCTTACCCTCCCTTATCCCCCAGTGTTTCAGTAAATTTAATTTAGGGTGCCTAGAAATTGCAAGTATGTATCCTTTTTTGATTTGTATTTTATTATAATTTACACAAACAACTGGGTTTGTGAACTGTATTACTCCTGGTATCTTTAAAATATTGTGGGTGTTTTAATAAATTTTATATTTATTTTTTGCACTCAAATTCAGAGTGGGTCCTTTTTTCCCCTCACCTCAAACCAGGCCCAGATTGTGGTATCTGAAGTATCCTATAATCTCACCCTCCCACTGTAGGTTGTAGATGCACCAACAAAGTCCTCACTAATAGCAGCAGTAGGGCCTGTCCTTGTCTCTTCTTGCCACCTGCATGATGTGCAAGGGCCATGAGCTTTTAGAGCTGCATAGAAAGGGGCAAAATAGAGATGGCCTTTTTCTCATATATAATTGTTTCCCCCCTTTTGATCTTTTTGTCCCTTTATCAATCCATTTGGAGACTGATTAAAATTGTTCACTTCTGATGTAATATTTGCTAAAGGATGGCTGAATACTGCTTCATTCTGATGGCTCTGAGCACCAGGTCTAGTAGAGAGGACCAAATATGGCCATCCTTGGGGAGGAGCATTCCCATCAGGTCCCATGCCTGGAACTACCTCTTTTAATCCAGATTGCCCATCCTGCTGCTACAAAAGTGGTTCTAAAAGGTAAGTCGATGGCAATACAGGCCTACCTCAAAAAGCAAGAAAAACCTCAACCTAACCTTACACCTAAAGGAGCTAGAAAAAGAATAAGATAGAAAACTGCGCAAGGAAGGAAGTAATATAGATAAACCTCGAGCCATGCTTATCAAAAATAATAAAATTACTAATGAAAGTGGAAAAATACTGCCACAGAAATACAAACAATTTTAACAGAATACTAGGGAAACCTATATGCCAACTATTTGGACAACCTACAAGAACTGGATAAATTCCTAGAAACATGTAACCTACCAAAACTAAAGAAAAAATATGAAAATTTGAACAGCAATTACCAGCAATGAAATTGAATCAGTAATCAAAGAGCTCCCAACATACAAATATCCAGGGCCAGATGGTTTCATGGGAGAAGTCTACCAAACAGTTAAAGAATTGATACCAATTCTTCTCAACTATACCTAAATACAAGAGAAAGGAAAAGTAGGTTCCAGAGGGAACATACAGGCCATATAATGAAGAACCCATGGCTTTCCCTGCTTAGATCAGGAACAAGACAAGGATGTCCACTCTCACCACTGTTATTCAACATACTACTAGAAGTGCTAACCATAGCAAGTAGACAACATTAAGAAATAAGAGGCATCCAAATGGGTAAGGAAGAAGTGAAATTCTCACCGTTTGCAGATGACATGATTCAGTGTATAGAAAACTCTAAAGACTCCACCAAAAAAACTAGAACTGATCAGTGAATTCAGTAAAGTCACAGGATACAAAATCAATATATAGAAATCCATTGCATTCCTATACACTAATAATGAAGCAGAAAGAGAAATGAAGAAAACAATCCCATCTACAATTGCACCAAAAATAAAATATCTAGAAATCAACTTAATCAGAGACAACACTAATGAAAAATTCAGGAGGATGCAAAGAAATACATTCCATGCTCATGGATTGGAAGAACAAATATTAAAATGTCTATCTACCTAAGTAATTATTAATGCAATCCCTATCAAATACCAACAGCAGTTTTCACAGAACTAGAACAAAAAATTTTTAAATTTGTATGGAACTACAGAAGACCTTGAATAGCCAAAGCAATCTTGAAAAACTGGAGATATCACAATCCCAGATTTCAACTTCTATCACAAAGCTGAAGTAATCAAAACAGTATGGTACTGACACAAAAATAGATTATAGAACACAATAGAAAACCCAGTTAATAAACCCACAATTATACAGTCAATCTTCAACAAAAGAGTCAAAATATGCAATGGGAAAAAGATGGTCTTCAAGAAATGGCATTGGGAAAACTGGACAGCTACATCCAAAAGAATGAAACGGGACTACTTTCTTACACCATACAAAAAAATAAACTCAAAATGGATTAAAGACCTAAATTGTGAGGTCTGAAATAAATAAAAATTCTAGAAGAGAGCACAGGTTATAATTTCTCTGATATCAGCTGTAGCAACATCTTCCTAAATGGGTCTCTTGGGGCAAGGGAAATAAAAGCAAAAATAACCTATTGGGATTACATCAAAATAAAAATCTTCTGCACAGTGGAGGAAGCAATCAATAAAACTATAAAGGCAACTGACAGAATGAAAGATATTTGCAAATTACATATTCTATAAGGGGTTAGTAGTATCCAAACTATATAAAGAACTGATACAACTCAACACCCCAAAAAAAAAAAATCCAGTTTTTCGGAAGACAAACAGACGTTTGTCCAAAGACATACAGATGGTCAACAGACACCATGAAAGGGTGCTTAACGTCACTCTTAATGAGAGAAATGCAGATCAAAACCACAATGAAATATCACCTCACACATGTCAGAATGGCTAAAATCAAGAAGACAAGATACAAGAAGTGTTGGCAAAGAGGTGGATAAAAAGGAGTCCTTGTACACTGTCCATTGAAATGCAAACTGGTGCAGCCTCTGTGGAAAACAGCATGGAGCTTCCTCAAAAATTAAAAATAGAATTACCATATGATCCAACAATTCCACTACTCGGTGTTTACCCAAAGAATACAAAAACAGTTATTTGAAAAGATATATGCACCCTATGTTTATTGCAGCATTTTAAAACAATAGCTGAATTATGGAAGTAGCCCAAGTGTCCACCTACTGATGAATGAATAAAGAAGAGGTGGTGTGGTACACACACACACACACACACACACACATACACACCCTGGGATATTACTCAGCCATAGAAAAGAATGAAATCTTACCATTTGCAACAACATGGATGGAGCTAGAGAGTAGAACACTAAGTGAAATGAGTCAGAAAGACAAATTCCACGAGTGAAATCATATAAGAAGCAAACCAGCAAAGGAAAAAAAAGACAAACCAAGAAACAGACTTAATTCTAGAGAACAGAGTGATGGTTACTAGAAGCCACTTATTATGACAAAAGGATGGGGGGATAGATACACAGTCCTGGTGGTGGCTGGATGTGTGAAAAAAGGAGAAACTGAATTGAGGAAAGGAAAAGAGAAGGATCAATGGAAGAGTCCCCTTCTGCTTGAAACATGTAACTCAACTTCAGAGTCTCAGGCTGACAACCAAGCCAGCAGTCCATAAAGACTTGAGCATTCGTTTTAGTGGCTGCCACCCTCCTATTAGGTCACCAGATAGAAAACCTCCTCTCCAAGGGCATCTGGGTGAAAGTACATAATCATAACAAGCTGCCAGATGATAGGCTCATAAGGTTGTCCTCTCCATTTTTTTCACTTGCAAATGAACCCTCAGGAACTGCCTGGGCACACAAGGCCCTCTAGGTATCCTCATACACATTTGCATGTTTTACAAAAGTGAGATCACCTTGTGTTTGGTCACCTGCTTCTTTCCACTTGACAGTTTGAGTTTGAAGGAGGCCTAGTCCTGTCTCCTCTCCAGCCATTGTCATATTGGCTGCATTTGTAGGGCTTGAGGAGAGGGCTAGGAGATTCCTGCCTTAGGAGGGGCTAGCTGACTCCAGGGTAACTATAATTATGCTTTCATCTCTTTTTATACAATTCTGTGTTAAGTATAGAAAAAGTATAGAAAAGTTAGAAGTTGTTTTTTTAATTTGTTAATGTTTTATTTATTTGAGAGAGAGAGAGAGACAGCGTGGGCAGGGGAGGGTCAGAGAGAGAGGGAGACACAGAATCCAAAGCAGGCTCCAGGCTCTGAGCTAGCTGTCAGCACAGAGCCCGACACAGGGCTCGAACCCACAAATCGGGAGATTATGACCTGAGCCCAAGTCGGACATTTAACCAACTGAGTCACCCAGGCACCCCAGAAGACATAAGTTTTTAAAAATTACCTGAAATCCTACTGTAAGAGAAGCACATATTGGTTGGATTTTCTGAGCATGTAAACATATATATATACATTTTGATAGAATAATGCAAGAATATTGTTATCTTTTTTCACTTAATGTATTTTTAAGCATCAACAGAACCACATGGTTTATAGAGTTGCTATAGAAGGTGGAGAAGGGTCAGTAAAGTATCCTCCAGACTAAGAAGGCACTCAAAAATCAAAGCAAGCCCCTCCACACCATTTACACAGAGTTTATTCAGGGTTACTTCCTGACAGTGGGGATCAGGAAGATGGACAATCCATACACTACGCAGCTATTCTGTGCCCCGTCTGGACCTTAACACACAGCTTGTATAAAACAAGAGAATCACTGTGGTGAGGTCAAAGGGTAATTACCTAAAGTGGGTATTCCAGAAGGAAAGTTTCCAAATTCATTCTTGGAGGCCAGTATTACCCTGATACCATATCCAGAGAAAGACACTACAAAAAACACAGGCCAATATTTCTGAGGAACATGGATGCAAAAATCTTGAACAAAATATTAGTAAACTAAATCCAACAATATATTTTAAAAAATTGTATACCATGACCAAGTGTGATTTATTCCCAGGATGTAAGGGTGATTCAATATTTGCAAAACAGTGAATGTGATATATCAATAAGAAGAGATAAAAACCATATGATCATTTCAATTGATGCAGAAAAGCGTTCAACAGCGGCACCTGAGTGGCTCAGTTGGTTGTGTCTGACTTCAGCTCAGGTCATGATCTCACAGTTTGTGAATTCAAGCCCCAAGCACAGAGCCTGCTTTGAATCCTCTGTCCCCCTCTCTTTGCCCCTCCCCCACTGGCACTCTCTCAAAAATAAATATTTTTTTTTTAAAAAGCCAGGATTTATGTGTGTCAAGCATTGACCCAAGGATCTTTCTTTAAAAAAGAAAAAGCATTCAACAGTGTACAACATCCATTTGTGATAAAAACTCTCTGCAAAGTAGGTCTCGAGGGGGCATACCTCAACATACTAAAGGCCATATATGAAGAACCCACAGCAAACATCCTACTCAATGGTGAAAAACTGAGGGCTTTTCCTGCTAAGGTCAGGAACAAGACAAGGGTGTCCACTCTCACCACTTTTATTCAACATACTACGAGAAGTCCTAACCACAACGATTAGGCAACATTAAGAAATAAAAGACAGCCAAATGGGTAAGGAAGAAGTAAATCTCTCACTACTTGCAGCTGACATGATCCTAGGTATAGAAAACCCTAAAGACTCCACCAAAAAACTACTAGAACTGATCAGTGAATTCAGTACAGTCACAGAATACAAAATCAATATACAGAAACCCATTGCATTTTGAAACACTAAAATGAAGCAGCAGAAAGAGAAATAAAGAAAACAATCCCATTTACAATTGT
The DNA here is from genome assembly GCF_006229205.1 of Suricata suricatta. Taxonomy (NCBI): domain Eukaryota; kingdom Metazoa; phylum Chordata; class Mammalia; order Carnivora; family Herpestidae; genus Suricata; species Suricata suricatta. The sequence goes on from NC_043703.1 coordinate 116,845,768, forward strand.
ACCAAAAACAACAACAACAAAATACCTAGGAATAAACTTAACTAAGGAGGTGAAATACCTGTACTCTGAAAATTAGAAAACATTGATGAAAGAAACTGAAGATGATGCAAACAAGTGAAAAGGCATTCCATGCTCATGGATTGGGGAAGAGAGCTCTTGTTAAAATGTCCATACTACCCAAAGTATTTTTCAGATTTAATGCAATCCCTATCAATATACCAACAGCATTTTTCACAAAATTAGAACAAATAATCCTAAAATGTGTGTGGAACTACAAAATACCCCAAACAGCCAAGGCAATCTTTAAAAAGAACAAAATGAGGTATCACAATTCCGATTTCAAGATATATCACAAAGCTGAAGTAATCAAAATAACATGGTACTGGCATAAAAATAGACATGTTAAGTCAATAGAATACAATTGAAAAATCCAGATATAAACCTAAAATTATATGGTCAATCAATCTTTGACAAAGCAGGAATGAATATACAAGGGGAAAAAGATTGTCTCTTCAACAAATGCTGGGGAAACTGGACAGCTACATGCAGAAGAATGAACTACTTTCTTACACCATACACAACAAACTCACGATGGATTAAGGACCTAAATGTGAGATCTGAAACCATAAAAGTCCTAGAAGAGAGCATAGGTAGTAATTTCTCTGACACTGGTCAGAACAACATTTTTCTAGATAGGTCTCATGAGGCAAGGGAAATAAAAGCAAAAATAGACTATTAGCACTACATCAAAATAAAAAGCTGCAGCACAGCAAAGGAAAGAATCAACAAAACTAAAAAGCAATGTACTGAATGGGACAAGATATACCATAAGGAGTTAGTATCCAAATTATATAAAGAACTGATATAGCTCAATGCCAAAAAGCAATAATCCAATTTAAAAATGGGGAGAAGGGGTACTTGGGTGGCCCAGTCAAGTAAGCATCTGACTCTTGATCTCAGCATGGTGAGTAAAAGTCCTGCACTGGGCCCAATGCTGGGTGTGAAGCCTACTTAAAAAAAAAAAATGAGAAGACATAAACAGACATTTGTCCAAAGAAGACCTACAGATGGCCAACAGACACATGAAAAGATGGTCAACATCACTCATCATCATTTGATAAAAATCAAAACCACAATGAGATGTCACTTCACATCTATCAGAATGGATAAAATAAACACAAACAACAGGCATTGGTGAGGATGTGGAGGAAAAGGAACGCTTGTGCACTGTTGGTGGGAATGCAAAGTGGTGCAGGCACTCTGGAAGACAGTTTGGAAGTTCCTCAAGAAATTAGAAGTAAAACTACCATATGATCCAATTACACTACTAAATACAAAAAATACTAATCTTAAGAGATGGATATATATGTACCCCTATGTTTATTGCAGCATAATTTGCAATAGCCAAATTACAGAAGTAGACACTACAATAGAAGAATGAGCTAAAAATATGTGATATATATCTGTGTGTGTATATATATATATATATATACATATGTATCCCATTTTTATACACACACAGAGGAATATTATTCAGCCATAAAAAATGAAATCTTGCCTTTTGCAACAATAGATCTACAGAGTAAGATACTAAGCAAATTAAGTTAGAAAAATAAATACCACATGATTTCACTCATAAATGAAATTTAAGAAGCAGAACAAAGGAATATAAAAGACAAACCAAAAACCATGACTCTCAGCCATAGAGAACAGAGATGTTTACCAGAAGGGAGGTGAGTAGGGGCAGGAATGGTTGAAATAGGTGAAGGGGATTAAGAGTACACTTCTCTTGATGAGCAATGAGTAACCTATAGAATTGCTGAATCACTATACTGTCCACCTGACACTAATTTAGCACGACATGTTTATTGGAATTAAAACAAAATAAACTAAAAACAATATAAGATAAATAGAGACACTCCCAAGAAGACCATCTCAGTCCTTCCTGTAGCCTATAGGCTTTCCTTCTGAGGCCTCCTACAGCCACCAGGCCTCAATTATGACCCCAGTCTGATGTTATCCAAAGCCATGTCTAGCTCTGACCTCCCTCATGAGTTTAGGCTGCTGGGTCGCTCTGGGTAGCTGTTTTGCAGGGCTGAAGTCTTACCACACCAAAAACTTGGTCTCGACTTTCTGCCATATTTTCTTTTGGCTGTTGATGGCCCTGTCATTCTCCTGGTCATACCCAGACACCTACGAAGTCTGGATTTTACCCCCTCAATGTCCTCAATCCTGCCTCCTTACCAAAATTATTAATAGCTCACACCTTGCAGTTGAAGAGGGTGTGCACTGCACAAGTCTTGGGGGGGAGGGTAACCATTCATATGGACTACCATGTGGACCTTCATCATTGGCATAGACTCCTCTCCACCATGGGAAAGGGCATGCTAGAAGAGGGCCACAGCAGTGCTTTCTAAAGCTGATGACCCAGGGCAAAGGGCCTCATAACTTGGTCTAAAAATGAGACCTTTCAGAAGATTGACTTGCCCAAAACCATCCAGCTAGGAAGTAGCAAAACCCAGACTAAAACTCAGGTGGGTCTAACACCAAATCCTATGTGCTGTCCAACCATACCCCTGCTTCTTCTGCACCTTAGGAGCCGTGTACCCAAAGGACACACAGTGTTCTCACTGGTAGGAACCTACCCCTGAGCAGAGCTTAAGGCGTGGCCAGCAGCCTGAGGGATCTGTGAGCACAAGAGGCACAGGTTGCAACAAGGTGGCTCTGCAGGAAGACTTGCATTCTCACGCTTTTCAACAAGTGTTGATATTTGAAATCCTGCTGTCTAGCCTCCACTTCATG
>NC_043703.1:116849069-116850234 GCF_006229205.1 Suricata suricatta
TCCTTGAGAATCTCAAAGCTTATTAGTAGCATATTTATACTTATGATCCAAGTATTCTGTTTCCTACTTTATTGCATTTTGAAACTTATTATCTTAAGTTCATTTTACCCTTTGGCAACAGAGCAACAACAGCCAAACAATCAGCGAAAGGATTTAGGAATAAAAGGATAAAGGGACCAAGAATCCAAAAGGAAGGTGTAATAGAGAGGTGGCCAAATATTCTCCTGCCTCGTCATTGATTTTGCTAATAGAAAACTTACTTTTACAAAATATAGAGTCCTGCACAGTTCCATACAACATAGCTTTTGAAAAAAAAAATCCTAGAATTTGAATAATCAAGGCTATTTATTTGTTGTTCAAGATTTCCTTTGCTTTGTTATTCTCTCTGAGTTTCTATAATCCCTAGACTCACTTTCAATAGCCTGTTCAACTTCTTAATCTTCTTCTCTATTCTGATGCATTCAACAAATATTGTGACTCTAGTATATGCCAGATTCTTTTCCATTTCTTTATGAGATATAACTCTTCTCTGGGTTGTATTTACTACTAAAGCTGCATCACAGGGTAGAGGATGGAGGGAGGTTATTTTTAAGAGAAAGCCCAATGATTTTAATAGAAAACAGAATGACTCCTATTAGGTTGGCATTTATAGGAAGTACAGACTGAGATGCTGAAAAAATATTTTCCCTGTTATTTTTGAATGCATGGACCAATAGAATAGAATAGAGAACCCAGAACTGGACCCACAAGTATATGGCCAATTAATCTTTGACAAAGCAGGAAAGAGTGTCCGATGGAAAAAAGATAGCCTCTTCAATAGGTGGTGTTGGGAGAGCTGGACAGCAACATGTAGAAAAATGAAATTAGACCACTTTCTTACACCATTCACAAAAATTAACACAAAATGGATAAAGGATCTGAATATGAGACAGGAAACCATAAAAATTCTTGAGGAAAAAGCAGGACATAGCCTCCTAGACCTCAATCGCAGCAATTTCTTCCTCGACACATCCCCAGAGGCCAGGGAATCAAGAACAAAAATGAACTACTGGGACCTCATCAAGATAAAAAGCTTCTGCAAGGCAAAGGAAACAATCAAAAAAACTAATAGGCAACCAACAGAATGGGAAAAGATAGTGGCAAATGGCATATCAGATAAAGGGCT
>NC_043703.1:116850334-116855821 GCF_006229205.1 Suricata suricatta
TATATCACTCAGGTCTCTGATTCTCCTTTCGTGCTCCTGAATCATTTTCTCTCTCTTTTTCTCGGCCTCCTCTTTTGCTATAACTGTGTCTTCTAATTCACTTATTCTCCTCTCTGCTTCTTCAATACATGCATTGGCAGCCTCCAACTTATTATTCATCTCATTTAGAGCCTTTTCTAACTTGTCAGAGCTATTTTGAAGGTTCCTAGTCTTTGTATCAATATCTTCTCTGATAGCTTCCATGTTTTTTTCAAGCCCAGCAATTAATTTTATGACAATAGTTCTAAATTATTGTTGAGTTATGTTGCTTATGTCTGTTTTGAACATTTCTGTAGCTGTTATTTCTTCCTGGAGTTTCTTTGGAGAAGAGTTCTTTCGTTTCGTCATTTTGGCTAGCTTTCTGTCTTGTCAGTTTTAAAAGCTCATTCTGGGGGCGCCTGGGTGGCTCAGTCGGTTAAGTGTCCGACTTCAGCTCAGGTCATGATCTCACAGTTCATGAGTTTGAGCCCCGCGTTGGGCTCTGTGCTAACAGCTCAGGGCCTGGAGCCTGCTTCACATTCTGTGTCTCCCTCTCTCTCTGCCCGTTCCCTGCTCACTCTGTCTCTCTCAAAATAAAATAAAGACATAAAAATAATTAAAAAAAAACTCATTCTGCACTGTGCGATTATTAGTATTCCTCTATAGAAGGAGGCTCTTGGAGTGTCTAGGGTCTGTCATTTCACGAGATTTTTTTTTTTAAATGGTGTCTCTCGGTTTCTCTTGTCGTGCCTCTGATTAATTTATTTCCCTACTCAGCGATATTTGGGGTTTTCCACTATGTGTGCTTTGGGTTGTTTCTTGAGGTAGCCCTGAAAAGGAAAACAGACAGACAAACACACAGAACACAAGCACACAAATGTACTGATAAAGAAGCAAACCTAAGGGGGAAAGAAAAAAAGGAAAAGGAAAGAAAAGAGAGGAGAAAAAAGAAAAAAGAAGAGGAAAAAACAAAAGGGGAAAGAAAAAAAAAGCAGTTGGGGATTGGGGGGACAACGACAGTCAGAGATAAAGGACAGTCTGAGAGCTTAAAACCTGCAGTGGGGGTTGAGGGAAATAAAGATGGATTAAAGGAAAACTATCTGGATGGTAAGAGTTGATCTAAGCACAGCAGTGCCTAATTGTTGGTCTTTCCCAGATTCCAGGGGGAAAGGGAGAAAGGAAGGAAATAGGAAGATAGTAAAGAGAAGACAGGGGACGATTAAAAATTAAAAATATTAAGAAAAAAAACACTTAACGGTAATAAGCACAAGCACAGCAGCTCTCCAGCACCGATGGGTGTGGCTTGGTGTAGGTGGGTGGGGTCCCAAGGGCTGCTCTCTGAGGCTCCGCCTTGGGGGATGCGAGGAGAAGAATGGCGATAGGCGCCCCAAGTGTCCCTCAGACCATGCATTCTAGCCACTCTCTGGAGTCCAACCTTCTTGTGCCTCGGGCGGATCTAATTGTTTCTGTTTTCTAAGTTCTGTCCGGTTTCTAAGTCCTCGCCCGCACACTCAATGTTGCCACCACAGTTGAAATCGCCTGCAGGTGGGCGGCTTTCTGTTCGGGATCGAATAGGGGGTTTGTGAAGTCAGAGTTCTCCCCTGGCTCCACCTGAAGTCGGTGAGCTGCCTGGTCCGACTGAAGAGGCAGATCTCTCCCTCAGCGCTCAGCAGCCCTCAGTCCCGGGCTCAATCTCTCCTCTGCAGGGATTGCGCTGTGAGTGATTCGGTCTCTACTTCTCTTCCCCTTGTCTCTCTCCTGCCTTGCCCGGCGGTACCGCGCCCGGCTGTGAAAGTCTGTGCGCCCCTGGATACCCGGCGCCCCGCGTGAGCGGCTGTCGGGAATCTGTGCGCCTGCGGTCTCTCGGCTGCCCCGCTCTGTGCCGATCCCCGCGGACCTGTCCGCCTCGGGGCTCCCGGCCTCCCCGCCTGGCTAGGAGCGGTCCGCCTAGGGACACGCGGGTTTCAGCGGGCCCAGCCAATTAAAAAGTTTTAAATGTTTATTTTTTTATTTTTGAGAGAGAGAGAGAGAGAGACTGACTGACTGACTGACTGACTGACTGACTGAATGAATGAATACATGGTGAGGGGTAGAGAGAGAGAGAGGGAGACCCACAATCTGAAGCAGGCTCCAGGCTCTGAGCTGTCAGTACAGAGCCCCATGTGGGACTTGAATTAGTGAATCGCAAGCTCGTGTCCTGAGCTGAAGTCGGATGGTTAACTTGACTGAGCCACCCAGGTGCCCCGAGTAGCATTTTATTTAATCACCAATTTATTTGTGCTCTTTCCAGATTTTTTCTTATGGTTGACTTCTAGTTTAATAGTGTTGTGGTCAGAAAAGATGCATGGTATAACCTCAGTCTTTTTGAATTTGTTGAGACTTGTTTTGTGGCCTAACATGTGATCTGCTCTGGAGGATGCTCCATACACATGTGAAAAGAATGTGTAATCAGAACGTTTTGAGTATATGTTAAATCTTGTCCAATGTGTCATTAAGAGCCAATGTTTCCTTGTTGATCTTCTGTTTAGATGATCCATCCGTTGATGTATGTGGGGTGTTAAGGTTTCCTACTATTATATTACTATAGATGGCTTCTTTTATATTTGTCTTAACTGGTTTGTGTATTTGGGTGCCAATTGTTGTATATTTTTATCGGATTGTTCCTTTTAATGTAATGTCTTTATCCCTTGTTACAGTCTTTCTTTTAGAGTCTAATTTATCCAATACAAGTATTGCTATCCAGCTTTTCTTTTCAATTCCATTTGCATGATAAATGCTTTTCTATCCTTTTTAAAACATTTATTTTTGAGAAAGTGCGCATGCACCCACATGAGCAAGGGAGGGGAAGAAAGGGGGAGACAGGATTCTAAATGGGCTCTGCACTAACATCAGGGAGCTGGATGTGGGACTCAACTTTATGAACCAAACCACGAGATCATGACCTGAGCTGCAGTTGGATGCTTGACCGACTGAGCTAATCAGGTGCCCCCCACTGCTTCACTTTTAATCTGCGTGTGTCTTTAGGTCTGAAAGGAGTCTCAGGTAGGCAGCAAGCATATAGAGGTGGTTTGCTTTTTATCCATTCTATCATCCTATGTCTTTTGATTGGAGTGTTTAGTCCATTTACATTTGAAATAATTATTGATAGAAATGTATTTATTGCCATTTTAATTTTTTAAAGTTTACTTACTTTGAGAATATGCACACACGCGAGAGAGGGAAGGAGCCAGAAAGAGAGGGAGAGAGACAGAAAGAGAGAATCCCAAGTAGTCTGCAGGCTGTCAGCACAGAGCCTGATGCAGGGTTCAAGCTTATGAACTGTGAGATCATGACCTGAGCCGAAGTCGGACACTTAACCAACTGAGCCACCTAGGCGCCCCCAGAAAGCAATTTTTATAACAAAAACAAAACTACAAAAGTCACAATCCATTTGGCCAATTGAAAGTTACTCTATCCTAAACATTTTGGAAAACACTAAATAGTCACATCTTAGACAACCACACCAAAAAAAAAAAAAAAAAGGTGCTCTGGCATTATTAAAAATAAAACCAGTGTCCTGAGTTAGAGGCATCGGAGAGTAGTAGCTTCACCTGGACAGGAGGAGTTTGAAGGAGGATGTTGTCTAGGGTAAGGTTTGGTAGACATATTGTTTATTTATTTGTTTATTATTTATTTATTTTGGGGAAAGCACAAGCAGGGGAGGGGAGGAGAAAAGAGGACAGAGGATCTGAAGCCGGCTCTGTGCTGCCAGGCTGACTGCAGCGAGCTGTTTAGGGCTCAAACTCACAAACTGTGAGATCATGACCTGAGCTGAAGTCAGAAGCTCAATTGACTGAGCCGCCCAGGTGCCCCTGGTTTGGTGGATTTATAAACAAGATTAGATAGGAAAGGCTTCTCCGCACACATCATTAACCTGTGAGCATGTGATTCTTAACCTGTGAAACAAAGGAAGAAAACTTTTTATAAACAAGCTGAGATTGTCCTTCTTTTATTTAACAGACAGCCGCTGGAAGAAAAAGAATACTTTGGGTGGTAGTGGAAAGTTCTGGTGCCTTGAAATTGTTTCAGTACTTTTTCTAATACTTCAGGCATCGACTAGCGGAACTGAAAATACAAAATATCTTAAACCGTTCGGTCCGCGTCTCACATCTTCCTCTGTTCTCAGAGCTGAGGCTACAACGTAAACTAATGATCATACATTTATGCAACAGCTGCCTGCCCCACCAACCAACTGAGCTATTTTCTGACTCAAATTTGCACAACTCTAAAGAAAAAAAAACTTCAAAGAAGAGGATGTTTTTCAAGGCAGGCTTTTTAGAAGCAAATGTTGACTTGCCCTGTTTTAGGCTTTTTCAGTGTTTATTTTGGTTTCTCTGGTAGCTAACCGTTTGGTAATGAGCTCATCATCTGGTATAAGGTCAGATTTTTACATCTTCAGTGTCCCCTTCCTTTGGTTAAATGCGTGGAACTGGTAATCTATTGCTGAAGAGGAAAGAAGCATTTCTGGCTCATTAAAATAAACCCACATGGTGGGGTGTCTGGGTGGCTCAGTCACTGAAAAATGTCTGACTCAGGTCTGATTTCAGCTCAGGTCATCATCTCATAGTTTGTGGGTTTGAGCCCCATGTCAGGCTCTGTGCTGATAGTGGGGACCCTGCTTGGGATTCTCTCTGCCCCTTCCCAGCTTATGTGTTCTCTCTCTCTTTCAAAAATAAATGAGTAAACTTAAAAAAATGTATATATCCTCATGGTTTGAGGATTAGCTAATTTTCTTGCTACAATACCTCAAAAAGAACTGAATTCCCTTGAAGAAGTCTAGATCAAGATGGGTGGCTTTATAATATAATGTCAGTAAAGACACGATTCAACAGATTATAATTACAAAATTTAAAAAATTATATAGTTGTAAGTCAGGTTGTCATTAAGTCTACTACATTTCACTTTGGTAGCTCTTGTAAAATGTAAGCTGGAGTGCCTGGTGGTTCAGTGGGTTAAGCATCTGACTTTGGCTCAGGTCATGATCTTGTGGTTCATGTGTTCAAGCCCCACAATGGGCTCTGTGCTGGCAGTGTGGAGCCTGGAACCTGCTTCAGACTCTGTGTCTCCCTCTCTCTCTGTTCTTCTGCTCATAGTCTCTCTCTCTCTCAAAAATAAATATAAACATAAAAAAATTTTTATATATAAACATACATACACACACACCACATCTTCTTGATCCATTCATCACTTGGTGGACATTTAGACTCTTCCCATGACTTGGCTATTGTTGACAGTGCCGCTATGAACATTGGGGAACATTTGCCCCTGTGCATCAGCACTTCTGTATCTATTGGGTAAATCCCTAGCAGTGCTATTGCTGGGTCATAGGGGAGTTCTATTGATAGTTTTTTGAGGAGCCTCCACACTGTTTTCCAGAGCGGCTGCACCAGTTTACATTGCCACCAACAGTGTAAGAGGGTGCCCATCTCT
>NC_043703.1:116855921-116857069 GCF_006229205.1 Suricata suricatta
TTGACAATAAAATCTTATGGAGAAAAAAAATTTTTTTAATAAAAAAAGATGGATTTTAATGGCAAGAACTTTTCTTCATTAAATGGTAGGGGTCCTCAGGAGGATGAGGAGCAAGCCCTCTGGCCGTAAGAACTCTTGAGACATTATTGCCGGTCACAAAATGCACTTATGCAACACTGTGTCTCCAGGTCATACAATTTGTGAGGGACTCAGGCCCTTGCTGGGAGCGTACATGTGATGGTCAGACAGCAGGAAAAAAAATTTGCTACTTTGGACTCTAATCCAGTTTCTCTTGCTAAGATGAGGTTTTACACTGAAAGCTGCCAATTGCCAATTGATAACAGTGTCCACTGATATCTGAGAAATCTTTTTTCTTTTGGCAGCATCCGTATAGGACCAAAAAAAAAAATAAAGTTGGAGTCTACCTTTTAACCATTATTTCTGAACCAAAAAAAGATAGCATCATGGGAGTGCAGAAGATTTCATTCAGCTCTCATTTACATATAGTGTCTACCATAAATTAGACAACATCAGAATGTTATGCTGTGCAACTTAATAAACTCACGTATGCTAGTTCCATTCCACCATCATCCACTTAGGGGAAATCACAAACAAGATAAAATCTCACCCTCCTTGAGCAAAGGAGTAAATGAGGAAATCCTTATATTGGTAGTAAACACTCGTATGTTTACTTAAATGCAGCCAAGATTATTGCTAGCATAATCACGATGAACTGACCATCTATTTGATCCTAAAAAACCAATTGGAATCTGGGAAAGTTTGGACAATTAACCTGCTGATTTTTACTAAAATCTGACATCAGCTGACCTCTCTCCACCGAACAGACATGGCACATCAGATGTTCTCTTGCTGTATACACACGTTTATAGGCAAACAGTGTTTGTCTACTGCTCAAGCACCCTGATTCTGTTTCAGCTGGAGGCTTTGTGGCAAGAGTGGCCGTACTCAGCTCGCACCTCCTAGGCTGGACTAGAACAAGAATAGAGTGTGACAGTAACCATAGTCACCCAGGGACACTTAGCCTATTCCTTGTCAAAGTGCAGATTTTTAAATCGCAGGCATCTTTAACATTTTTTTTTTTTTAGTTTATTTATTTTTGAGAGAGAGAGAACAGGGGAGGACAGAGA
>NC_043703.1:116857569-116859311 GCF_006229205.1 Suricata suricatta
CAGGGAGACGCTGCCATGTCACCTGGCTCCTGGGTGCCTCGTGATTCAAGATGCGCCCATTAGAGGCATTCCCTGGCTTTCATGGAACTGGAGCTTGAAAGGAAAGTCTGCCCTTCTCTCGGCTAGGACGTGAAGTATGAAAGTTAAGAGCTACCTATAGGCAGTCCAGTCAGTCATATACTGGCAGTATATGGTGAACACCAATCTATAGTAAGTATATCTAGGGGCGCCTGAGTGGCTCAGTCTTGTTAAGCATCTGACTTTGGCTCAGGTCATGATCTCATGGTGAGTTCAAAATTTTTTCCAAAAAAACCCCATATCTATAATAAAGCTGATCTGCAGAGAGAAGCAGAGGGGTGTGATGTATCCTCGACGTTTAGCTGGACCCCGTCCTTTCTGCAGTCTGGCTTTTCAATGCCTCCTCCAATATGTGCCGTGCTCCAGTGTCCAGCCAGCAGTGCACAAGCGTGCTGGTTAGCTATCACCCTATAGCTTACCCCAAAACTTAGTAGCCTCAAACAACAAATATTTGTTATCTCACAGTTTCTGTTGGTCAAGAATTGGGTGTCGCTTGGCTGAGTGGTTCTGGCTCAAGCTGCCCTCAAGATGTCAGCTGGGGTGACAGTTGTCTTGAAGGCTTAACTGTGACTGTGACTTGGAAGGATCCACTTCCAAGATGGCTTACCCAAATGGCGCTTGTTTTGGCAGGTTTGGTTCCCTGCTGGCCACTGGCAGGCGCCTTTCATTGGCTGTTGGTAAGAGGCCTCAGTTCCTCACGTGGACCTCTCCGCAGGCTGCCTGAGTCCCCTCACAACATGGCAGCTACCTTCCCCCAGAGTGAGCAATTGGAGCGAGAGCAAGGAGGAAGCCACAGAGCCTTTTATGACCTAGTCTCTGACGCTGCACCTTGTCGTTTCTACTTTAGTCTGTTCTTTAGAAGCAGATCCCTGTGCCCAGCCTACCCTCAATTAGGGTCCACATGAGTACTCAACATGTGTCTAATTCTGTGATCTCTCAGTTCTTCCTGAACCCTACTTCCTCTGGTCTCTGGGACTCTGTTCTTTTTTTGTTTTGTTTTGTTTTAATATTTATTTATTTTTGAGAGAGAGAGAGAGAAAGACAGAGCATGAGTGGGGAAGGGGCAGAGAGGTGGGGGGGGGACACAGAATCTAAAGCAGGCTCCAGGCTCTAAGCTGTCAGCACAGAGCCTGACATGGGGGTCGAACTCGTGAACCATGAGATCATGACTCGAGCCCAAGCCAGACGCCACCCAGGCACCCCTCTGGGACTCCACTCTCAGGCTTTTCCTTACTATGCCCCCTAAAAGCACCTCTTTCAGAGGCGCCTCTGATCCTCAGTTCTGTTTCATCCTGGCTTCTTAGCTCTTATACAACTGAGTGAATCTATTCCATGTAAAAGGTGGTTATTCTTTGGCAGGACACCAATCCCTCCCCCATACTGTGGGGAAAGAGAATATTTTTAAACCAAAAAATGGGGACATGGTATATGAACAGAATATTTAAAATTTGTGCTGCTCCAAAACTCCGGCCCGAGGTTGTTTTAAATACATCCTTTCATTTCTTAGGGATCTTTCATTTCTAAGAAATGATAGGAACACTGGTTTCCCTGGCGGGCAGCTTTGTGAAAGGTAAAGAAGGAGTCTGCAGGAGGTCACTTGCTATCGCCATGGTGACCGGGTGCCGAGGACTGTGCGAGGCAGTGGACATTGTCTCTCAGCAGGC
>NC_043703.1:116859411-116860647 GCF_006229205.1 Suricata suricatta
AGGATGATTGGGTCAATCAGGCAATTAGAGAGGAAATTAAAAAATATATGGAGACGAATAAAAATGAGAATACAGCAATTCAAATTCTCTGGGATGCAGCAAAGGCAGTCTTAAGAGGAAAGTTCACTGCAATACAGGCCTACCTCAACAAATCAGAGAAAGCACAAACTCAAAACCTAACAGAGCACCTAAGGAAACAAGAAGGGGAGCAGCAAGAACACCCCAAACCCAGCAAAAGAAAAGAAATAATAAAGATCAGAGCAGAATTAAACAAGATAGAATCCACAAAAACAATTGAACAGATCAATGAAACCAAGAGTTGGTTTTTTGAAAAAATAAAATTGATAAACCTCTAGCTAGGCTCCTCAGAAAGAAAAGAGAAAACATGCAAATAGACAAAATCATGAAGGAAAATGGATCTATTACAACAGATCCCTCAGAAATACAAGCAATCATCAGAGATGACTATGAAAAATTATATGGCAACAAACTGGACAATCTAGAAGAAATGGACAAATTTCTAAACACACATGCACTACCAAGATTCAAATGGGAAGAGATAGAAAAATCTGAACAGACCCATAACCAGTGAAGAAATCGAATTAGTTATCAAAAATCTCCCAACGAATAAAAGCTCAGGGCCAGATGGATTCCCAGGGGAATTCTATCAGACGTTTAACGCAGAGTTAACGCCGATCCTTCTCAAGCTATTGCAAAAAATAGAAATGGAAGGAAGACTACGGACTCATTCTACGAGGCACATATCACTCTTATTCCTAAGCCAGGAAGAGACCCAATGAAAAGAGAGAATTACAGGCCAATATCCTTAATGAATACAGATGCAAAAATTCTCAACAAGATACTAGCAAATCGAATTCAACAGCATATAAAAAGTATTATACATTATGATCAAGTGGGATTTATTCCTGGGTCACAAGGCTGGTTCAACATTCGCGAATCCATTAATGTGATACACCACATCAACAAAACAAAACAAAAAAATCATATGATCCTGTCGATAGATGCTGAAAAAGCATTTGACAAAATACAACATCCCTTCTTAATAAAAACTCTCGAGAAAGTTGGGATAGAAGGAACTTACTTAAATATCATAAAAGCCATTTATGAAAAGCCCACAGCCAATGTTATCCTCAATGGGGAAAAACTGAGAGCTTTCCCCCTGAAATCAGGGACACGACAGGGATGTCCACTCTCACCACAGCTGTTTAACATAGT
>NC_043703.1:116860747-116862732 GCF_006229205.1 Suricata suricatta
CTTATTTAATACATTCCGTCAGGGACAGAAATTACATGCTGTTTTTTTTCCCCTAGGAAGTGTGTCTTGGGTTTTTCCCTTATTATTTTCTTTACTTTTTTTTTTTCTCTCTTCTTTTTTTGGTGGTGGGGGTGGTTATGTTTAAAAGAAGTTGCTTTTATAGCACCAAAGACTTAATCATCCATTTCCCATATAAAAGGTAGCTACTTTTTTGCATAGACCTCAAGTATATTGTAGTATAGAGGTGGAATTTAAGGAAAGGTATTAAGCAGGCTATGTTTTAGCTTATGGGCAAGTAATAAATTGTATCATTTATATTGAATGTATCATAGATAAGCTGCTATATAACGATTGCCACCTCAGATAGCTGTGAAATTAGGTGATTAACTAGTTGTTACTTAACCTTCCAACTGCTGTATAAGTCTAATTACATGAAACAGAAGTTGGGGGTTTGATTTTTTACTTTGCTTTTCTGTTTGGAGTGTCATTGTAACTACTGTATTGTAAATGATGGAAAATAAATGCATGTTAAAAAAAATAAAGTTAAAAAAAAAGAAAGAGAAAGAAGACTAAACAAAACCCCAAAACAGTAGAAGGAAGGAAATAATAAAGATTAGGACAGAAATAAACAAAATAAAAATTAAAAAACAATAGAACAGATCAATGAAACCAGGAGCTGGTTCTTTGAAAAGATCAACTCAATTGATAAACTTTTAACTAGACTCATTGGGGTCTCAAACAAAATCAGAATGGAAGAGGAGAAATAATCATTGACAACCACAGAAATACAAAGAATTGTGAGTATATTATGAAAAATTATATCCCAACAAATTGGACAATCTAGAGAAAAGTGGATAAATTCCTAGAAACATATAATCTTCCAAACCTGAATCATGAAGAAATAGAAAATCTAAGCAAACAAATTGCTACTACAAAATTGGATTGGTAATCAAGAAACTACTGCTGGAGGGGCCAACGTGGCGAAGAAGGGGTGGGGGGTCTGAAGTTCCCTTGTCTCTTAAACAAAGCAGTGTTAAAACTAAAGGACTTAACTCCAAGAGTCCAGGAGGCAAAGAGACAGTTGCTTCCAGGGCCCCACTGAGACAACCTGACAGGCCACAGATGTGTGATTGCTAACTGGGAGAGAGAAAACAGAGGAAAGGGACCCCCTTCTGCAAAGAGGCAAAGGGAAGAGAAAGAGAGGCTGGGGAAACATAGGACTGTATCCGGACAAGAGAAAAACTATGGACCGGGAAGGAGAAAGATCCAGTCTCAAACTGAGGGGCTTTCTCCCAACTGGGGCTGGCTGCCCAGATCATGTACTGGGGACAAGAGGGGCCAGGCCTGGGCTCGGTGGCTAGGTCAGGGGTGCAGTCCGCAGAAGAACACGATTCCCTCCCCAGAGTGCTGTGGGATAGGAAGTCTGCCTGCATCCATCAGCCAGAGAGCAGCACTCCCCCAATACTGGGCACATGGAGCAGGAGTTTGAATCCCAACCAAGTGCCAGGGCACAGGAGTCAGCAGAGTGTGACAAACATAGTAAGGCTGGCTAGAACAGAGTGGTTTGGGACACCTGGTCTGTGGAGGAGAGACTGGGGTTTCACCCATTTTTCTCCCCACCACCAACAAGGTGGGGCTTCAGGGATCAGACAGCGGTGCTGCAATGGAGGCAGGACCCACTTACACCAAACCACACCCCTCTGCCCCTGGTAACTGCACATCTACTAGAGCGGGATTGAAGCTAACAAACCAGACAGCCCCTCCTGCAGACCAGCCTGGTTGCGTTGCCCGGTTTAATTCTGACATTTCTTATTATATAGATATATTCTTCCTTCCTTTTCTCCTTCTTATCTCTCCCCTCCTCTAGTCTGGTTACTCTGGTTGTTGGTTTGTTTAAGCAGACATATTTAATACATTCTCTTGATACATGTTCCACACCTCCTTCTTTATCCTCCCCCCCCCCTTCCCCCCCCCCCCCCCCCCCC
>NC_043703.1:116862832-116871525 GCF_006229205.1 Suricata suricatta
TGTGTGTGTGTGTGTGTGTGTGTGTGTGTGTGTGTGTGTGTGTTTGCATATTTTTGTTTTCTGTTTGTTTTGCTTTCCAGGGCTACTTCAATGAACGAATCAAAGCACACCTGGTGGAGGGTTCAAAGCATCACTACAAGTAGGGAAATAAAGTAACCAAAGTCGCAACAAGAGTGAGCAAGTAACATTCTCCAAAAAACACCTCCCGAAGGGCCAGGCCCTGGACAATGTATGACCCCTCTTTAATATAGTAGTGCTTGCAGGTCCAGGGCACATAACAAGCTTTTAAAACTCGTAAGGGACAGAAAACTAGCCAAAATTATGAAATGGAAGAATTCTCCTCAAAAGAAATTCCAGGAAGAAATGACAGCTAAAGAATTGCTCAAAGCATTATAAACAATATAACTAAACAAGAATTTATCATAATAGTCATAAGATTAATCACTAGACTTGAAAAAAGAAGACAGCAGAGAATCCATTGCTGCAGAGATTAAGGAACTAAAAAATAAGCATGATGAATTACAAAATGCTGTAAATGAAGTACAAAATAAGCTAGATGTGGTGACAGCAAGAATTGAAGAAGCACTGGGGAGAGAATACATGAAATAGAAGATATAATTATGGAAAAAAATGAAGCTGAGAAAGATAAAAAAAATTCTGGATCATGAGGGGAGAAAGAGAGAACTAAGTGATTCATTGAAATAGAACAATATTTGTATCATAGGAGCTCCAGAAGAAGAGAGAGAAAGGGGCTGAAGGTGTGCTTAAACAAATCAAGCTGAGAACTTTCCCAATATGGGGAAGGAAAAAGATATTGAAATCCAGGGGGCAGAGAGACGTAACTTGAATTGACCTTCTGCACGACATATCATAGTGAAACTGGCAAAATACAAAGATAAAGAGAGATCTCTGAAAGCAGCTAGGGATAAGTGGGCCTTAACCTACAAGTGTAGACACATAAGTAAGTGTAGTAGGAGACCTATCTACTGGCAGGCTAGAAAGGGGTGGCAGGAGATTTTCAATGTGTTGAATAGGAAAAATATGCAGCCAAGAATTCTTTATCCAGCAAGCCTGTCATTCAGAATAGGAGAGATCAAGGTTTTGACAAATAAAAACTGAAGGAATTCATCACCACTAAACCATCCCTACAAGAGATCCTAAGGGGGACTCTGTGTTTCAAAGACCACAAATGACCAGAGACATCACTACAAGCATGAAACTTACAGATAAACAATGACTCTAAACCCATAACTTTCAATAGTAACACTGAATATGAATGGACTAAATGTGCAAGTCAAAAGACATAGGGTATTAGAATGGATTAAAAAACAAAAACAAAAACAAGACCCATCAATTTGCTGTCTACAAGCGACCCATTTTAGACCTAAGGACACATTCAGATTGAAAGTGAGGACATGGAGAACCATCTGTCATGCTACTGGAAGTCAAACGAAAGTTGGAGTAGCCATACTTATGTCAGACAAACAAGATTTTAAACTAAAGACAAGAACAAAAGATGAAAAAGAACATTATATCATAATTATGCAGTCTATCCATCAAGAAGAGCTAACAATTATAAATATTTTTGCACTGAATTTGGAAGCACCCAAATCTATAAAACAATCATAAACATAAGCAATCTTATCGGTAAGAATGTGGTAATTGCAGGGGAATTTCATATTCCACTTAAAGCATTGGACAGATGATCTAGACAGAAATTCAATAAAGAAACAATGGCCCTGAATGATACAATGGACCAGATGGACTTGACAGATATATTTAGCACTTGTTATCCTAAGGCAGCAGAATATGCATTCTTCTCGAGTGCATATGTAACAGTCTCCACGACAGATCAAATACTGGGTCAAAAAACAGCCTCAATATATACAAAAGAATTGAGATCAAACCATGCACACTTTCAGATCACAGTGCTATGAAACTTGAAATCAACCATAGGAAAAAGTTTGGAAAACCTACAATGGTTAAAGAACATCCTACTAAAGAACGAATGGGTCAACCAAGCAATTGAAGAAGAAATTAAAAATATGCAGAAATAAATAAAAATGAAAACACAACAATCCAAACCCTTTGGGATACAGCAAAGGTAGTCCTAAGGGGAAAATACATTGCAACACAGGCCTATCTCAAGAAACAAGAAAAATTCCAAATACAAAATCTAACAGCACACTTAAAGGAATTAGAAGGAGGACAGCAACGAAGGAGCACAAGAAGAGAAATAACAAAGATTAGAGCAGAAATAAACAATATACAATAAAAAAACAGTAGAACAGATCAATGAAACTAAAAGTTGGTTTTTTTGAAAAGATAAACAAAATTGATAACCCCCTAGCCAGACTTCCCAAAAAGAAAAGAGGATTCAAATAACAAAATCATAGATGCAAATGGATTTATCACAACCAATCCCTCAGAAATACTAGCATTTATCAGAGAATACTATGAAAAATTATATGCCAACAAACTAAACAACCTGGAAAAAATTGACAAAGTCCTAGCCATCAACACACTACCAAAACTCAGGTGGGAACAGAAAATTTGAACATAATTAGTGAAGAAATTGAACCAGTTATCAAAAATCTCTAAACAAATAAGAGTCCTGGACCAGATAGCTTCCCCGGGGAATTCTACCAGACATTTAAAGCAGAATTAATACCTGTCCTTCTCAAGCTATTCCAAAGAATAGAAATGGAAGGAAAACTTCCAGACTCATTCTATGAAGCCAGCATTACCTTGATTCTTAAACCAGACAGAGACCTCACAAAAAAGGAGAACTACAGATCAATATCACTGATTAACATAGATGCAAAAATTCTCAGCAAGATACTAGCAAAGAGAACTCAACAGCATATAAAAAGAATTATTCACCATGATCAAGTGGGAGTGATTCCTGGGCTGCAGGGCTGGCTCAATATTCACAAATCAATCAATGACACATCACATTAATAAAAGAAAAGAGAAGAACCATATGATCTTGTCAATAGATATGGAAAAAGCATTTGACAAAAACACATCCTTTCTTAATATAAACCCTCAAGAAAATTGGGCTAGAAGGAAGATACCTTAACATCATAAAAGCTGTATATGAAAAGCCCACAGCTAATATCATCCTCAATGGATCCTCAATGGGTCCTCAAACTAAGAGCTTCCCCCTCAGATTAGGAATATGACAGGGATGTCCACTCTCACCACTGTTGTTTAACAGTATTGGAAGACCTAGCATCAGCAATCAGACAACAAAATGAAATAAAAGGCATCCAGATGGGCAATGAAGAAGTCAAACTTTCACTTTTCGCAGATGACATAATACCCAACATGGAAAACCAGAAAGACTCCACCAAAAAAAACCTCCTAGAACTGATACATGAATTCAGCAAAGTCGCAGGGTACAAAATCAATGTACAGAAGTTAGTTACATTTCTATACATGAATGAAGCAACAGAAAGAGAAATAAAGAAACTAATCCCATTTACAATAGCACCAAGAACCATAAAATATCTAGGAATAACCTAACCAAAGATGTAAAAGACCTGTATGCTGAAAACTATAGAAAGATTATGAAGGAGGGGCACCTGAGTGGCTCAGCTGGTTAAGTGTCTGACTTTGGCTCAGGTCACGATCTCACTGTTCATGGGTTTGAGCCCCATATCAGGCTCTGTGCTGACAGCACTGAGCCTGGAGCCTGTGTCAGATTCCGTGTCTCCCTCTCTCTGCCCCTCACTCACTCATGGTCTGTCTCTCTCTCTCCCTCAAAAATAAAAAGAACATTAAAAATATTTTTTTAAAGAAAGTTTATGAAGGAAATTGAAGAAGACACAAAGAAATGGAAAAACAGGGGAGAGGCCAAGATGGCTGAGAAAAAGGGAGTTCTGTAAACTTTGTCCACCACATCTATCGAACTGAGGACAAGACTCTTACCTGCAAAGTGGGAGAATATACAGACTCCAGAAAGAAGACAACCTCAAAGATGCCTGAGTGGAGTGAGTGCGAACTGGGGAGATTGGAAAATGGGCCAGCCTGAGAGGAGCAGGGGAGGTTGGAGTCCCAGCCCAACACAGGGAAAGCACGCAGAGCCCCTGAGAGACAAAGGGAAGAGAAAGAAACTGAACATGCTCATAGTACTGTCTCTAGAGAAGAGATAAAGAACGTTTAACCTCGCATGGAGAGAAAAACTCTCCATATATAACCGCTGGGCAGCCCAAATCCCAAACCCGGGTGGCACAGGGAAAAAACAGCCCCCACCCCTGCACCATCCCAGCAGGGAGTCAGCGGCAGTGGCGGCGGCAGCAACCCCGGGGGGCATGCACTCGCCTCCTGAAGCGCACCTCACCTCCAGCAGTGCACCGCACCTCCAGCAGTGGCAGGGATCTGCCAGCACCAAGAGAAACTGCTCCCTCCCCCTATGAGATCCTGGCTGAGATGCCACTGCCAAAGCGAGTACATCTCATCTGCGGTAGCATAAAAGTGCATGGACTAGGATTTTGAAACAAGGCGGGCCTGGAAAATACAGCTTGGCTCAGCTGTGGCACAAGGAGATCAGACTCATAAGAGTGGCTTGTAGCACTTAATTCTAGCGGTGCTTGGGGTGACACCATTCTAATCTCTGCAACCACGAAGGCAGGGCCTCTGAGAGCAGCGCCCGAGACCTACCTACACCAAACCACAGCTATCCGCGAGGGGGAGCTGCTGCTTTTTTTGTACTTATTATTATTACCTTTTTTACTTTCTAAATTTTTTTAAATTTTTACTCTTTATTTTCCTTTTTCCTTTCTCCATCTCTTTTTTTTTCCCTTGCCATCCAGATATATTCTCTCCTATCTCATCCTTACCTCTCCCTTCAACTGGTTATACATTTTTAGACTGTCCATTGTCCTTTGTTGTCTCTGCCCCCTCTTTCTTTTTTCTTCTCCACTTTTCTTCTCTTTCCTCCTCCTTCCTTTTCTTTTCTTCCTTTCCGACTTTTAATTTGTTTGTTTGATTCATCTGTGTGTTTGCGTGCTTCTATTCCCTGTGTGCTTGTATGTCTGTTTTCCTTTTCAGGGCTACCCCAAGAAACAAGTCAAAGTACACATGACGGAGAGTCCCAAATATCACGGAGTAGGGAAATAAAATAATCAAAGGCACAACAAGAGAAACTGAGAAACACCCTTAAAAGAACCTTTTCTGAAATGACAGGACCTGGACAGTCAATAAGCCTCCCTTAACACAGCCATACTAACAGGTGCACAGTGTACAACAAGCTTTTAAAACTGACAAAAGACAAAAAACTAGCCAGAATGACAAAACAAAAGAACTCTCCCCTAAGGAGACTCCAGGAGGAAGTCACAGCCACAGAACTGCTCAAAACAGATCTAAACAATATAACTGAACAAGAATTTAGAACAAATGTCATAAAATTAATCACTGGCCTTGAAAAAACCGTCAGCAAACCTACTGATACAATGACTAGGGACTTTCAAAGAAGGTGTAATGAGTTTTTTTTTTAAAAAGGCTATAAATGACGTGAATAATAAAATGGAGGCAGCCATCTCACGGATTGAAGAGGCAGAGAGAAGAATAGGTGAATTAGAAGACACAGTTACAGAAAAAGAGGAAGCCATGAAAAAAAGAGAGAAATTGATCCGGGAGCAGGAAAGGAGAATTAGAGACTGGACTGATACAATCAAACAGAACAACATCCATATCATAGAAATTCCTGAAGAGGAAGAAAGAGAGAGAGGTCCTGAAGGAGTACTAGACCAAATTACAATGGAGACTTTCCAGAATCTGGGGAAAGAAATAGACATTCAAATTCAAGAGGCACAAAGAACCCCCTTAAGATGAAATTTGAATCGACCTTCAGCACAACATATCATAGTGAAACTGGCAAAATATAAACATAAGGAGAGAATCCTGAAAGCAGCTAGGGATAAAAGGACCCTAACATACAAAGGGAAACCTATCAGAGTGGTTACAGACCTATCTAATGAAACTTGGCAGGCCAGGGAAGAATGGCAGGAAATCATCAATGTGAGGAACAGAAAAAATATCCAGCCAAGGATCATTTACCCAGCAAGCCTGTCATTCAAAATAGAAGGAGAGGTAAAGATGTTCCCAAATAAACAAAAAATTGAGAGAATTCATGACCACCAAACCAGCCCTACAAGAAATCCTAAGAGGGACTCTAAGAGGGAAACGTTGCAAAGAATACAAGGTACCAGAGACACCACTACAAACATGAACTCTACAGAGAACACACTGAAACTAAACCCACATTTTAAAATAATAACACTGAATGTAAATGGACTGAATGCTCCAACCAAACGACACAGCGTAGCAGAATGGATTAAAAAAAACAAAATCCATCTATTTGCTGTCTACAAGAGACTCATTTTAGACCTGAAGACACCTTCAGATTGAAAGTAAAGGGATGGAGAAATATCTATTATGCGACTGGAAGCCAAAAGAAAGCCAGAGTAGCCATATTTATTTCAGACAAACTGGATTTTAAAGTAAAGACAGTAACAAAAGATGAAGAAGGACATCATATAATAATTACATGGTCTCTCCATCAGGAAGAGCTAACAATTATAAACATCTATGCGCCAAATTCGGGAGTGCCCAAATACATAAAACAGTTAATCACAGACAGAAACAATCTTGTTGATAAGAATGTGCTGATTGCAGGGGACTTTAATACTCCACTGACAGCAATGGATACATCAACCAGACAGAAAATCACTAAAGAAACAATGGACCTGAACGACACATTGGAACAGATAGAATTGATAGATATATTTAGAACTCTGCATCCTGAAGTTAGGAAATTCACCTTCTTTTCAAGTGCACATGGCACATTCTCCAAGATTGATCACATACTGGGGCATAAAACAGCCCTCCGTAAATACAAACGAATTGAGATCATACCATGCACACTTTCAGATCACAATGCTACGAAACTTGAAATTAACCACAGGAAAAAGTCTGGAAAACCTTCAAAAATGTGCAGGTTAAAAACCACCCTACTAAAGAATGATTGGGCTAATCAAGCAATTAGAGAAGAAATTTAAAAATATATGAAAATGAAAACACAATAATCCAAATTCTCTGGGACGCAGCAAAGGCAATCCTAAGAGGAAAGTTTATTGCAATCCAGGACTATTTCAACAAACTCAAAATCTAATAGAGCACCTAATGGAACTAGAAAGGGAGCACCAAGAGCACCCCAAACCCAGAAGAAGAAATAATAAAGATCAGGGCAGAAATAAACAATATAGAATCCAAACAAAACAGTTGAGCAGATCAATGAAACCAAGAGTTGGTTGTTTGAAAAAATAAAAATTGATAGACCTCTAGCCAGGCTCCTTAGAAAAGAGAGAACACCCAAATAGATAAAATCATGAATGAAAATCGATCTATTACAACCAATTCCTTAGAAATACAAGCAATCATTAGAGATTACTATGAAAAACTATATGCCAACAAACTGGACAACCTAGAAGAAATGGACAAATTCATAAACATACATACACTACCAAAATTCAAACGAGAAGAGATAGAAAGCATGAATAGACCAATAACCAGTGAAGAAATCAAATCTGTTCTCAAAAATTTCCCAATGAATAAGAGCCCAGGGCCAGATGGCTTCCCAGGGGAATTTCACCAGCCATTTAAAGCAGACCCAATACCCATTCTTCTCAAGTTATTCAAAAAAAATGAAATGGAAAACTTCCAAACTCATTCTATGAAGCCAGCATTACCTTGATACCCAAATTAGACAGAGAACCAGCAAAAAAAGAGAACTACAGACCAATATCCTTAATGAATACAGATGCAAAAATAATCAATAAGATACTAACAAATCGAATTCAATAGCATATTAAAAAAATTATCCATCATGATCAACTGGGAGTCATTTCTGGGTTACAGGGCTTGTTCAATATTCGCAAATCCATCAATGTGATCCATCACATTAACAAAAGAAAAGATAAAAACCATATGATCCTGTCGATAGATGCAGAAAAAGCATTTAACAAAATACAGTACCTTTTCTTAATAAAAACCCTTGAGAAAGTCGGAATAGAAGGGTCGGAATGTTACTTAAACATTATAAAAGCAATTTATGAAAAGCCCACAGCTAATATCATCCTCAATGGGGAAAAACTGAGAGCTTTCCTCCTAAGATCAGGAACACGACAGGCATGTCCACTCTCACCACAGCTGTTTAACATAGTGCTGGAAGTCCTAGCATCAGCAATCAGACAACAAAAGGAGATAAAAGGCATCAGAATCAGCAAAGAGGAAATAAAACTTTCCCTTTTCGCAGATGACATGATACTCTACATGGAAAACCCAATCGACTCCACCAGAAGCCTTCTAGAACTGATCAATGCATTCAGTAAAGTTGCAGGGTAAAAAAATCAATGTACAGAAATCGGTTGCATTCCCATACACCAATAATGAAGCAGTGGAAAGAGAAATCAAGAAACTGATCCCATTCACAATTGCATGAATAACCATAAAATACCTAGGAATAAACCTAACCAAGGATGTAAAAGACCTATATTATGAAAACTATAGAAAACTTATGAAAGAAACTGAAGAAGACACCAAGAAATTGAAAAACATTCCATGCTCATGGATAAGAATAAACATTGTTAAAATGTCACTATTACCCAATGCAATCTACACATTCAATG
>NC_043703.1:116871625-116878768 GCF_006229205.1 Suricata suricatta
AAAAAAAAAAGACTGCCTCTTTAGCAGGCGGTGCTGGGAGAGCTGGACAGCAACATGCAGAAGAATGAAACTAGACCACTTTCTGACATTATACACAAATATAAACTCAAAATGGCTGAAGGACCTGAATGTGAGACAGGAAACCATCAAAACCCTTGAGGAGAAAGTAGGAAACAGCCTCCTTGACCTCAGCGCAGCAATTTCCTATTCAACACATCCCCAAAGGCAAGGGAAATGAAAGCAAAAATGAACTATGGGGACCTCATCAAGATAAAAAGCTTCTGCACTGCAAAGGAAATAATCAAGAAAACTAATAGGCAACCAATGGAATGGGAAAAGATAGTTGCAAATGACATATCAGATAAAGGGCTAGTATCCAAAATCCCCAAGGAACTCACCAAACTCCATACCTAAAAAATGAATAATCCAGTGAAGAAATGGGCAGAAGACAGAAACAGACACTTTTCCAAAGAGAACATCCAGATGGCCTACAGGCACATGATACGATGCTCAGCATCACTCATCATCAGGGAAATACAAATCAAAATTACACTACGATACCATCTCATGCCAGTTAGAGTGGCTAAAATGAACAAATCAAGAGAATATAGATGCTGGTGGGGATGTGGAGAAACGGGCACCCTCCTACACTGTTGGTGGCAATGTAAACTGGTGCAGCCGCTCTGGAAAACAGTGTGGAGGTTCCTCAAAAAACAATCACTAGAACTCCCCTATGACCCAGCAATAGCACTGCTAGGGATTTATCCAAGGGATACAGAAGTTCTGACACATAGGGGCACATGTACCCCAATCTTCACAGCGGCACTGTCAACAATAGCCAAATCATGGAAAGAGCCTAAATGTCCATCACCTGATGGATGGATCAAGAAGATGTGGTGTGTGTGTGTGTGTGTGTGTGTGTGTGTGTGTGTGTGTACATATATACATATATATATATATATATATATAATGGAGTATTACATGGCAATGAGAAAGAATGAAATCTGGCTATTTGTAGCAAAGTGGATGGACCTCGAAGGTGTCATGCTAAACGAAGTAAGTCAGGTGGAAAAAGGACAGATAGCATATGTTTGCATTCATAGCTCTAACAGGAGAACCCTAATGGAGGACCATGGGGAGGGGAAGGGGGAAAGAGTTGGGGAGAGAGAGGGATGCAAAACTGAGAGACTACTGAATATTGAAAACGAATAGAGTGGTGGAGAGGGAGGGGGAAGGGAGGTTGTGGTAATGGAGGAGGGCACTTGGGAAGAGCACTGGGTGTTATATGGAAACCAATTTGACAATAAACCATTAAAAAAATAAAAATAAATTAAAAAAATTTTTTTAAATTTTATGGAAAAACATTCCATGGTCATAGATTAGAAGAATAAATATTGTTAAAAAATCAATAGTACCCACAGCAATATACACATTCAATGCAGTCCCAATAAAAATTGTATGAGCATTCTTCTCAAAGCTAGAACAAGCAATCCTAAAATGTGTATGGAATGACAAAAGACCCCAAATAGCCAAAGTAATATTGAAGAAGAAAACCAAAGCAGGAGGCATCACAATCCCAGACTTTAACATCTCTACAAAGCTGTAATCATCAAGACAGTATGGTATTGGCACAAAAACAGACACACAGACCAATGGAATAAAGAACCCAAAATTGGACCTACAAATGCATGGCCAACTAATCTTTGACAAAGCAGGAAAGAGCATCCAGTGGAAAAAAGACAGTCTCATTAACAAATGGTTCTGGGAGAACTGGACAGCAACATGCAGAAGAATGAAACTAGACCACTTTCTTATACCATATACAAATGTAAACTCAAAATGGATGAAAGACCTAAATGTGAGACCGGAAACCATCAAAACCCTAGAGGAGAAAGCAGGCAACAACCTCTTTGACCTCAGCCGCAGCAATTTCTTACTGGATACATCTCCAAAGGCAAGGGAATCAAGAACCAAAATGAACTATTGGGACTTCATCAAGATAAAAAGCTTCTGCACAGCAAAGGAAAACAATCAACAAAACTAAAAGGCAACTGACACAATGAGAAAAGATATTTGTAAATGACATGTCAGATAAAGGGCTAGTATCCAAAATCTATATATATATTAAAAAAAAAAAGTACCAAACTTCACACCCAAAAACCAAATAATCCAGTGAGGAAATGGGCAGAAGACAGGAATAGACATTTTCCCAAAGAAGACATCCAGATGGCCCACAGACATATGAAAAGAAGCTCAATGTCACTCATCATCAGAGAAATACAACTTAAAGTCACACTGTGATACTACCTCATACTGGTCAGAGTGGCTAAAATGTACAAATCTGGAAACTACAGATGTTGGTGAGGATGTGGAGAAATGAGAGGCCTCTTGCAGTGTTGGTGGGAATGCAAACTGGTGCTCTAGAAAACAGTGTGGAGGTTCCTCAAAAACTTAAAAATAGAACTACCCTAAATCCATAAATAGCCTACTAAACATTTACTCAAGGGATACAGGAGTGATGATGCATAGAGGCACATGTATCCCAATGTTTATAGCAGCACTTTCAACAATAGCCAAATTATAGAAAGAGCCTAAATGTCTATTGACCGATGAATGGATAAAGAAGGTGTGTTTTGGGGCACCTGGGTGGCTCAGTCGGTTAAGCCTCCAACTTCGGCCCAGGTCAGAGCTCACGTCGTGGGTTCGAGCCCCGTGTCAGGCTCTGCTATCAGCTAGCTCAGAGCCTGGAGCCTGCTTCCGGTTCTGTGTCTCCTTCTCTCTCTGACCCTCCCCCTCTCATGCTCTGTCTCTGTATCAAAAATAAATAAAACATTTTAAAAAATTAAGAAAAAAAAAAGAAGGTGTTTATTTTAATACACAATGGAATACTACTTGGCAATGAGAAAGAATGAAATCATGCCATTTGCAGCAGTGTGGATGGAACTGGAGGGTATTATGCTGAGTGAAATAAGTCAGTCAGAGAAGGACAGATGATATATGTTTTCACTCATATTTGGGTCTTGAGAAACTTAACAGAAGACCACAAGGGAAGGAGAGGGGAGGGGAAAAAATAAATCGAAATGGAAGGAAAACTTCCAGACTCATTCTATGAAGCCACCATTCATAAAACAGAGCAAACATAAATTGAGAGGGAGGTAAACCACAAAAGACTCCTAAATACAGAAAACAAACTGAGGGTGGATGGGGGTGTGAAGGAGAGGGGAAAATGGGTGATGGGCATTGAGGAGGGCACTTGTTGAGATGAGCGCTGGGTGTTGTATGGAAGCCAATTTGATTATAAATTATACACATAAAAAAAGAAACTACCAAAAAATAAAAGACCAAGACCAGATGGCATCACAGGTGAATTCCACCAAACTTTTAAAGAGTTTTATTTTTATATAATTTCTACATCCTATGTGGAGCTCAAACTTACAACCCTGAGATCAAGAATTGCACATTCTACCAAATGAGCCAATCAGGCACCCCTCTACCAAACATTTAAAGAGTTAATACCTATACTTCCCAAACCATTCCAAAAAATAGAAGGAGAAGGAAAGCTTCCAGATTCATTCCATGAGGCCAGCATTAGCCAGGTACCAAAACCAGAGAAGGATACAACAAAAATAAAGAATGACAGGCCAATATCTCTGGTGAACATAGATACAAAAATCCTCAACAAAATATTAGCAAAACCGAATCCAATAATACATTAAAAAAATCATTTACCACAATCAGAGTGATTTATTCCTGGGAAGCAAAGGTGGTGCAATATATATAAATCCATCAACATGATATATCACAGCAGCAAGACAAAGGATAAAACCCATGTGATCATTTCAATTAATGCAGAAAAAGCATTCTATAGTGTACAACATCCATTTATGATAAAAAACCTCTGCAAAGTAGATCTATAGGGAACATACCTCAACATAATAAAGACCATATATGAAAAACCCCACTTAACATCATACTCAATGTGTAGAACTGAGAGCTTTCCTCCTAAGATCAGGAATAAGAATGTCCCCTCCCACCACTTTTATTCATCACAGTACTGTAAGTTCTAGCCACAGCAATCAGACAAGAAAAAGGAATAAAAGGCATCCAAATTGGTAAGGAAGAAGTAAAACTTTCACTATTTGTATATGACATGACACCAAATACAGAAAACCCTAAAGATTCCACCAAAAAAACTACTAGAACTGATCAATGAATTCAGTAAGGTCACAGGATACAAAATCAATATACAGAAATCTGATGATCTCCATATACTATAATGAAGTAGCAAAAAGAAAAATTAAGAAAACAATTCCAGGTGCCTGAGTTGACCATCTGACTTTGGCTCAGGTCACAATCTCACAGTTTATGAGTTGGACCCTTGTGTCAGGCTTGGTGCTGACAGCTCAGGGCCTGGAGCCTGGTTTGGATTCTTTGTCTCACTCTCTCTCTGCTCCCTCTCTGCTTCTCCCCTACTCATGGTCGGTTGGTCTCTTTCTCAAAAAAAAAATTTTTTTTAAATGGGGCGCCTGGGTGGCTCAGTTCGTTAAACGTCCAGCTTCGGCTCAGGTTATGATCTCACAGTTCATTGGTTCGAGCCCTGCGTCAGGCTCTGTGCTGACAGCGAGCTCAGAGCCTGGAGCCTGCTTCAGATTCTGTATCTTCCTCTCTCTCTCTGACCCTCCCCTACTTGCGCTGTCTCTCTCTGTCTCTCAAAAATAAATAAAAAACATTTAAAAAATAATTTTAAAAATTAAAAAAAAATTTAAAGAAAGAAAACAATCCCATTTACATTTGCACCCAATATAATAAAATACCTAGGAATAAACTTAACTAAGGAGGTGAAAGGCCTGGACTTTGAAAACTAGAAAACACTGAAGAAAGAGATTGAAGAGGAGACAAAAGAAATAGAAAGACATTCCATGCTCATGGATTGGGAGAACAAATATTGTTAAATGCCCATATTGTTAAAAAGCATTCTACAGATTTAATGCAATCCCTATCAAAATACCAACAGCATTTTTCACAGAACTAGAACAAATAATCCTAAAGTTTGTATGGAACTACAAAAGACCCCAGAAAGCCACAGCAATCTTGGAAAAGAAAAGGCTGGAGGCACACAATTCCAGACTTCAAACTGTATTACAAAGCTATAGTGATCAAGACAGTATGGTACTGGCACAAAAACAGACACGAAGACCAATGGAACAGCACAGAAAGCCCAGAAACAAACCCCAAATTATATGGTTGATTAATCTTTGACAAAGGACAAAAAAATATGCAGTGGGGAAAAGGCAGCCTCTTCAGTGAATGGTGCTGGGAAAACTGCGTAGCTACATGCAAATGAATGAAACTGGGCCATTTTCTTAAGCCGTATACAAAACACCCTCAACACGGATTAAGGACCTAAATGTGAAACCTGAAACCCTATCATTGGAGAGCATAAGCAGTAATTTCTGACATCAACCATAGCAAAATTTTCTAGATTTGCCTCCTGAGGCAAGGGAAATAAAAGCAAAAATAGGGGCACCTGGATGGCCAGTTGGTTAAGCATCTGACTTCTGCTCAGGTCATGATCTCACTGTGCATGAGTTTGAGCCCCGCATCGGACTCTGCTGACAGTGTGGAACCTGCTTGGGGTTCTCTCTCTCTCTCTCTCTGCCCCTCCCCTGCTCACATACTCTCCCTCTCTCAAAATAAATAAATGTAAAAAAATAAAATCTTTTCAAAAATTAAAAAATAAAAGATAAAAGCAAAAATAAACTATTGGGACTATATCAAAATAAAAATCTTCACAGTGAAGGAAACAACAAAACTAAAAGCCTCCAGAATGGGAGAAGATATTTGCAAATGACAATCCCGTAAGAGGCGAGTATCCAAAATATATAAAGAACTGATACAACTCAACACCAAAAAACCAAATAATCCAATTTAAAAATGGGCATTAAGAAATGAACAGACATTTCTCCAAAGATGACATACAGATGGCCAACAGACACCTGAAAAGCTTCTCATCATCAGGGGAACCACATGAGGTATCACCTCACACCTGTCAGAATAGATCAAATAAAAAACACAGGAAACAACAAGTGTTGGCGAGGATGTGGAGAAAATGAACCCTCATGCACTGTTGGTGGGAATGCAAACTGGTGCAGGCACAGTAGAAAACAGTATGGAGGTTCCTCCAAAAACTAAAAATAGGGGACGCCTGGCTGGCTCAGTCAATAGAGGCATGCGGCTCTGAATCTCAGAGTTATGAGTTCGAGCCACATATTGAATCTAGAGCTTACTTTAAAAAACTAAAAATAGAATTACTATATGATGCAGTAATTTCATTACTGGATATTTACCCAAAGAATATGAAAACATGAATTTCAAAGCTATATGTACCCCTGTGTTTACTGCATTATTTACAGTCGCCAAGTTATGGAATCAGCCCAAGTGTCTATTAATACACGAATGAATAAAGAAGAGGTGGTATATATACACAATGGGATATTATTCAGCCATAAAAAAAAGGAAATCTTGCCATTTGCAACAATTTGGGTGAATTTAGAGAAAATAATGTTAAGTGAAATTAATCAGAGAAACAAATACTATACAATTTCACCCATATATGGAATTTAAGAAAACAAATGAATAAAGAACAGAAGAGATAAACCAAAAAAACAGACTTTTAACTATAGAGAACAAGTTGATGGTTATGAGCGGAGGTGGGACGGGGGAGAGAATCAAGAAATAGTTGAAGGGGATTAGAGAGTACATTTATCATGGTGAGTGAGCATGGAGTAATGTGCAGAATTATTGACTGAGTTTTAATCTGTAATACCATATCAATATTAGTTCATTTACTGTAACAAATGTTAAGAGTAGGGGAAATGTAAATCTAAATTAGTTCTAAAAGGTTATATAAACTGTCCTAAACACTTTATTTAAAAGTTTGAGGGGCGCCTGGGTGGCTCAGTTGGTTAAGCCTCCGATTTCAGCTCAGGTCAGATCTCACGTTCGTGGGTTCAAGCCCCGCATCAGGCTCTGTGCTAACAGCTCAGAGCCTGGAGCCTGTTTCTGGTTCTGTGTCTCCTTCTCTCTCTGCCCCTCCCCGTCTCATGCTCTGTCACTCTCTGTATCAAAAATAAATAAAACATT
>NC_043703.1:116878868-116880511 GCF_006229205.1 Suricata suricatta
GGGGGGGGGAAAGAGGTGGTGGTGATGGTGGAGGGCACTTAAGGGGAAGAGCACTGGGTGTTGTATGCAAAACAATTTGACAATAAAATATTATGGAGCAAAAAAAAAAAAGTTTATTTTTACTCTTTCATCCATTCACTGGTTATTTTGTGTTGTGTTTTTATAACTCTTGGGCAGGTGCCCTGTTCCCTGAGGCAAGAAAAGGTTACAGATGCTTAGGTTCTAAATAAACTGTGTTTGAATGAAGGTCAACATAATTGAAAAAACTGGCATCTTTTAGTTGTACCCTTTTCTCTGCCTTCTAAAACAAAACAAAACAAAACAAAATTAAAGTGCCAAAATGTTCTTTTAAATTCAGTTGTCAGGGTATCTTACTATGACCTAAGAAATGAGGTCAATTTCCTAAAAGGAGATACCTAAGATAGACTTAATTATAGCAGCATTATTAGAGCAAATCCACATATAAAAGATGTCAAAAGTCGGGCTCATCTGGCACGGGGAGAATTGTAAGATATGGATGGTGTGGCTTAAGGTTCTGAGTTGCAAATAAGAACCAACTTTTCCGACTCAAGCCGAAGGTTTCTGACTCCCACATGGCCCCTTCCCCGGAGGCGGCTTACCTTGAGGGAGTGAGAAAGCTCAGGGTAGCAACTCCAAACGCCAATCCCAATCGCGGTGGTCCCAGCTGGCTGAGGCCTGGCTCCTTTTTCCTCTGATCTGAAGACCGGATTCCGCCTGGGGCAGATGGGGGCCCGGGAGTTTGGGGGACAGCATGGAAGTTCTCCCACTGTTCACCCGGTGGAATTAGGGGGTAGGGCAGCCACCCACCTCAGAAGGGTAGGGGCTGGAGGTGAGCTGATAAACTGAGGCAGGTGCAGCAGCTCTCTGAAAGGAGAGGGGACAGCTAGGGCAGACCTCACCCAGTTTGGGAGCCGAGGTAGGGGGCTGGTTCTGATTCACTCAGCTCTAAGAAGCGCCCCGCACTTCACTTCTGTATTTAATGGCCTGCTCTCTGCCTCGTGGACCTGGGGGCGCCCCAGGTGTGAGTATTTTTAAACACGCCAGGTGGTTCTCATTCGCAGCGGGTTTGAGAATCCCTGTCTTTTATTCCCCAGTGTAGGCTTCCTCTTAACTCAGATTTGCCAATGCCCGCCCCGCCCCCCCCCCCCCCCCCCCCCCCCCCCCCCGCGTGGCATCTCCAGGGCCATTTTCGCAACTTTTGGTTCTCCTAGATTCATTCTCTCCAGATTTCCTGATTTGAGTGCCTAGATTTGTTTGTCCAGAGCTTTCCACTAGCCACGAGCTGTTCTTTTGTACTTACCCTTTCCAATTTGGATTTCCTAGAAAGAGAATTAGATTCCCTCACGCTTTGCCACCGTGAAGTGGATGGGTGGGGCTTTGTGGACCCAGGTCCAGTCTGGAGCTGCTGGCCTTCTCAACCCCCGGGGCTGCTAGTTGGGCAGTGTCAGCAGGGAGGTCACAGGTACGCCTTTAGGACTGAATGGGCCTGGGGGAGGGCCGTGGGCGGGGCCATGTCCCTTAGATTGACTTTAGGTGGTCAGCAAACACCTATCTCAGGATGCTTTGGATTTTCCACTGGAGAACTGTACGTGATAGGGGGGTTGTTGGTTTTTTGTTTTTTT
>NC_043703.1:116880611-116887683 GCF_006229205.1 Suricata suricatta
TCCGGCCCGAGGTTGTTTTAAATACATCCTTTCATTTCTTAGGGATCTTTCATTTCTAAGAAATGATAGGAACACTGGTTTCCCTGGCGGGCAGCTTTGTGAAAGGTAAAGAAGGAGTCTGCAGGAGGTCACTTGCTATCGCCATGGTGACCGGGTGCCGAGGACTGTGCGAGGCAGTGGACATTGTCTCTCAGCAGGCTGTCCAGGAGGGAAGTGGGGGTGGGAAGGCAGGAGCCACACTGTGAGGGTGGTGAACACAGTAGGGCTCTCGGTTGCAAGTGACAGACACTGACCAGGCTGATGTGAACAGAAAAGAATCTAGTGAAAGGACATGGGACAATCACAAAATTTCTGGGAACGTTGGTGAACCAGCTTTGGAAAAGGGGCAGGAACAGGAAGGCTCTGTTACCAAAGTCCATATCCTGGTGCAGATCCAGACACCGTGACTGCCACCATGGACCCCAGAGACAGCAGCGTGTGGCGCTAACTCTGCCGCTGCTGGTACCCGGAGCAGCCCCGGCTTCTTCGCTCACTTGCCCCCAATTCAGAGTCCACATCCATCTGATGGGCTGAGTATAGACCACTGACCTGTGCCCATTTGCAAGGGAGCTAGGAAGGCAAACCTCTTCCGCTTCTGTTGTGGGAGATGGGCTGCAAAGGGTGGGGATCTTCAAACCGGAAGAAGACCTTGATCCTGGCATCCAGACTCCTCAGAGCCCACTCCAGGGAGTAAGAAAGTGAAGGTCTAAATCATTCTTGTAAGAAGCGTGGAGGGAAAGGGAAAGAGTGTGAAACTGAAGGAACAGTAAAACCAAAGGATTTTTTTCCTTCTCTTTTTTTCCTTTCTTTTTTAGTAAGATTACGGGGCCTTAACAGCAGTGTCCTAGGGGAATAGTTTCATAGAGGAGATGAAATAAGAAAGTTCTTGACACGAGAGAATTAGCTTGCGCTCCATTCCACCTCTGTAGCACCTGGACAGGACTGTCCAAGGATGAGGCCACGTTGGACAAAAGGAACTAGACGTGTCATCAATGACTCTCCAAAAGTTTCAGTAGTCTGTTGCCTTTAATTAACCTCTAAATAGAGAACATATTGTTCTATAATTATAATATGGAAATGTCTATGAACAAAATAGATAAATTCTTTGTCAAATGCCTGGGAAAGAATGGTGCCAGCCAAGTTCATCCAAGGTCTTAAGCAGCAGCATCTACGCAGCCAGAACGTGGTCAGTGTTTGGGGATGGAGGTAAATATCCGCAATCCGTGCATCCCTTTGATTTCTTCTTTTAGTGCCTAGGTAAGTAGAAGAGCATCATTATTTGTTGTGCATTTGACACTGAATATAAGTCTCTGAGAGAGTATCTGCACATAGCTCTATATTTGTAGGAGGCTTTGTCTAAACGGTTTTGCCCTTTTTAAGAAAGGTTTTTTATTTTTTTAATTAATGTCCAATGACGCTCAAAAATGAAGTTATAGAAGGCATATAGTTAGGTTTCCTCCACACCTCTCCTCCACACACACCCCCCATTCCCATCTCCATCCCCAAATAGAGAACTCTTATTAATTTCTTGTGTGTCTTTGCAACCATTGAAATATGCATGTTTAGGCTAATACGAATATATATCCACCCTACTACCTTTTAATTGCACAAATGGTAGCATTTCAAACACATTGTTCTACACTTCCCTTTCTCCACTAGCCACTAGAGATCTTAATTCTGTCCTGCTGGTAGACCTACCAATTTGCGTGGCAGGGGAGGCAACATTTGTGCGGGTGCAGGCAGGGAGGAAGGGAGCCCTGGCGGGAGGTCTGATGTGGGCAAGGGTCCAGATGCAAAGACAGAACAGTGGGCAGGGGCCAGGGGAGGGTTCATTCAGAGTAGGGTGGGGAAAGGCCTGGAAAAGCAGTCTGGGACACCTGAACTTGATATACAAAGAGCCACAAAGGGATTCCTATGACCAGAGCTGCGCTGTACAGAAATTACACCAGCTCACAACATAGAAGACCTTCCAGACACACACCTGCTGTGGCGGAGGGGCAAGTTTACAGATAAAGGCCAGGGGTCAAGGCTGATATAAATTCCAAGTAAAGTAAGCATAGAGTATGAATAAACCGGGTCTTAGTCTGGTTAAATCTGATGTTCCAGACTCCTAGGGTTCTGTCACTGGGTCTGGGGCAGCGAGAGCAATTCTCAATCATGCCATGCCTCAATTTACCCCATCTGGTAAAGCAGTCCAAAAAAGTGCTAAAAACAATCTTCAAATCTACAAAAACATCTATTTTTTACAAAATATATTTAATATGTGACAATAACAGGAAACACTGGTAGCTGTAGCCAAGAAAATATACAAGGAAATGCAAAATAACTATTTGGGGGCTTGTTTTCAATCCTGAATAAAATTCCTATTTACCCACAGTCTGATTCCAGGTAGTTCCAGACGGTATTTTGCTCAGGTCCTGAATGCCGTTTGCATGAGTGCAGTATTGCATATTCGTTCCTAAGACTGACAGTTAAGTACCATCCCCACTCGTCAGGGCCCCTCCACATGCTGGAGATTAATGGCAAAGGAGCCTTGTTGCTTCTACTGACCTGATTTACCATCTGGTGCTGCTGGACAGTTCTCTTCTCCTTAAATTCTTCAGACTCGACCTGGATTTCATACATAGCCCCGCAGCCTCCTGAAATAAACATGACTCAAAGTGTTTCAATTATTAACTTACAGCAGCCACAGTCCCATAGGTCCTTAAAGTACCATACAATCCAAAGAAGATCTGAATATTATTTCAGCAGAAAGTTGCTAAGACTGTTAGGAAAACATCATGGCTTCCAACGGACCACATCCTCCCCGTGGGCTGCCTCGATCCAAAATGTGCTCTTCCTTTTTCAAGGCAATTGCACTGTCCAGGATTATTACTTGTGGGGTGCAAAAGATAAGGCACAATGCAGAGAAAACCTAGGCAGTGTAGGTTTGCCTCATATTTCTTTTTAATAGGCCAATGATCCCCATAGAAGAGGATGGGACAGACCGAATTTCAGTGTTCAGCCTTCCCAAGCACCAGCAATCGATATTTTTTAAAATGCAAAAAATACACTACAGTTTGATTTGAAAACGGTATAATACTAACCAAAAGAAAAAAAGGAACAGAAGCATAAGCTAGACAGGGACTGATGGCAATGTGCTACCCGACCACGAAACAACAGGGGCAGGAAGGAAAATGTCCCCTGTGCTGTTCACACCCGGCCGTTTTATGAAAAGTGCAATTTACT
The DNA here is from genome assembly GCF_006229205.1 of Suricata suricatta. Classification (NCBI taxonomy): domain Eukaryota; kingdom Metazoa; phylum Chordata; class Mammalia; order Carnivora; family Herpestidae; genus Suricata; species Suricata suricatta. Next base: position 116,883,879 of record NC_043703.1, read on the forward strand.
CAACAGGCTTTATGTGCCCTAGGAGTCCAAGCTTTGGTTAATCTAGTTTCTCGGCCTTCCAGACTCCATTCAGGGCTAGGCAGAGCAAGACTGAAGGTCAAGTTTCCACTCTGCCTGACCTGGGCCTGGGGCAGGTATAGGCCTGGGATCCTTGGATTAATTTTTCTACAGTTCTTTTAATGTTTTACTTACTTTTGAGAGAGAGAGACAGAGAGAGAGAGACAGCGCGAGCAGGGGAGGGTTAGAGAGAGAGGGAGACACAGAATCTGAAGCAGGCTCCAGGCTCTGAGCTAGCTGTCAGCACAGAGCCTGATGCGGGGCTTGAAACCACAAACCGTGAGATCATGACCTGAGCTGAAGCTGGACGCTTAACTGACTGAGCCACCCAGGCGCCCCTAATTTTTCTCCAGTTCTGAATAAAAACTACTTTCTAAACTTTCTCCCAATCCTTGCAGATGTTACACTCTCAGAGAAGCCAGCGAGGCCTCGCAGCACCACCGGGCAGCCAAGACACATCTGGATGTGGAGAGACGCAGGTCGACACCCATCTTACTACCTCTGCTAAGCAGTTCCACACGCATGTCAGGAGAAACACCCTATCTTCCCTTGGTGCACAAGCGGCCTCCCCAGCCTGCTCCTGACACACAGCCAGCCTGAACTTCTGAGGTGCCAGTGGCGGCTGAGAAAGGGCCTGGCCGGGGCTGCTCTCTGGGCTCAGGACAGTCTGCCCGTGTCCTGGTGCTGGTTCCAGTTCTATCACCTCCTTCCAGTGAGGGCCTGGGTGGGGTCTTTGGCCTTTGGGGGCTCAGCTCCTCGTGGGGAAAGTGAGGAAGTTATTTTCAAAAGGATAAAATCCTCTGGAGTCCTCTCCAGCTCTGATATTCTAGGATGTCAGAAGAATGTGGAGAAATTAATGTCCATCTCAAAGTCAAATTAAAGACTGTGGACCTGAGGAGTGTCTAGGTGGCTCAGTCAGTTAAGCATCCAACTCTTGATTTCCGGCTCAGGTCATGATCTCACTGTTCGTGAGTTCAAGCCCCGCAGTGGGCTCTGCCCTGACGGTGCCAAGCCTGCTTGGGATTCTGCCTCTCTCTCTCTCTCTCTCTCTCTCTCTCTCTGTCCCTCCCCTGATTGCTCTCTCTCTCAAAATAAATAAAAATAAACTTAAAAAAAAAAAAGACTGTGGGACCAGAGCCCCAGAATGACAGAGAGGGACCACAACTGAGCCAGGCCAGGCTAGCGACCATGAGTCCTCCCACTGGGGCCTTGTCCTGACATACAGTTTCCCTGTGATGCTGCCACAGCCCACCTCCACCCTATCAGCTGGGAGAGGCAGGATTCCATCTCTCCAACAGCCACAACAGCCACCAATGGCAAGTTCACTCTGCCAAGCCCCCTACCCTCCACCCCACCAGAGGGCAAAATCCTACCCAACCCTGTGGGAAAGATGAGACAAAACGTTACCTGAAATGTCGGTGACCTTGATAGCTGTAGCTCGAGGAAACTTTTCTTTGAGAATTTGGGTCACCTTGAGCTCCCCCTCAGTCTGCGAGGCAAACATCCGCTGGGCACCATGGAGAAGAGGGAGCTGCCGCACAACAGAGGAGAGTCATAGCTGACAAGATGATGCCACCCCTGGCCCGGCCGGAGCCACTGTGCGGGCCCTGCCCACCACTGCCCCGCCAGCAGGGCCCTGGGCTACATCAGAGGGGCTGCATGGTGTCAGATGTCCACTTATGGTCCCCAGAACACAGAATAAACTTCTGAGGGAGTAAGTGGAGGTGGGGAGAGGAACTGTAGGTAACTCACTTTGACTCCAAAGATACTAAACTCCTCATGATACTGCTGTGAGAGAGACACTGTCATGATTTCAGTTTTAGAGGTGAGGAAACTGAGGCACTAACTGATGATCTATTAGTGAGATGCAGAGCCAGGAGAGGCCGGGCAGCAGGCCTCAGATGTGCCTCGCTAGGCCAGCATGCCACTGACCATGCACTGGTGAGACAAACGCCACCTATCCCACAGGCCTGATCAACACTCCCCGCCCTCCTGTGGGATGTAGCCTTGCTCCCCAAGCCAGCTACACTTTGCGACATGTACTAATTCTTACTGGCAAGGAGGAGTGGAATTCAATTAAATGACCGGAAGGAGAAACATTTTTACATTATTTACCATTGGCAGCAACACTCCCCCCTGCCCCCAGTGGCTACCACAGGGAGCCAGTGCTTCTGATGGGAACATGTCTCAACCCTTAGGGGAAAAGGAGCAAAAAACCAGGTCTGCAGGCCAGCCTCTTGTCTGGGTTGGGCACATGCTGTAAGGGAGACTGAAAATAGAGCATGGCAGGCCTTCAATGTCAAGCTAAACGTTTTGGAGTTTGTTAGGCCTCTTGATACCAAAGTGACCTGCACAAAACAGTGCAGTCCAGAAAGGTGCCCGGATAAGAGGCATTACAAAGGGAGTAGCACCAGGGCCTGGGACTGGAGAGGGATGGCAGGGGGAGACACAAGCGCTGTTCATCCAGTGCTGGTGCTGAAGGTGCCATCCCTTCACCCTCAGATCTTTCCTGATGGTCCAGAGCAGGGTCCTGTTAGAGAATCTAGAAGCATTTTCTTTAAAATGACCTGTACACTGGCTCTTTCACCTGCTCATTTCACAGGCCAAGACTGAGTCTGTCCTGTTACTGCAGCCTACCAAATCTGGACTACGGCACACCCTCAGGAGGATTTGGGGATGGATGGATGAATGAACAAATGGATGAACAGAATGAGTATGCCATTCAGGGCATGCCTACTGTACCTGCAAAGAAATTCTAGCAGGTAGTTGAAATACAGGTCAGAAAAAGATCTAGAGTGAGACTGAATGGAGGGACAGAAACTCGATGTTGTGGGCCAGGCTAAGGTTGGGGGTGGAGGAAGGGTTACAGGGTGGAGACTTTTCTGAGGACAGAGCCTGAGGGGTGGGGGTGTGGGCAAAGTAAGAAGGTAACCAGAGGGCAGGCAGAAGCAATCATCGCTAAGGGGTGAGGGTGGGTAGCACTGCTGATTCTTTGGGAGAAGTCTTTCCTCCATTTTAGCTAATCTGTGAATAGCCGCCTCTAAACGAGCAAGCTGACAAAATCCCTAGAATTCTGATTGTCCGAGGTGAAAGTCACTAGCTTTCATACTTGGTGGAGGTGGGTTCAAAGGCAGCAGAAGAGAAGGAAGAAAAGGAGAAAGAGCAAAGTGGATGAAGTGAAGAAAGAATGAATCAGAAACGAGGAGAGAAAACTAGAGCGTGTGGTGAGTGCCCTCTGCTGGGCTTCTACTCCGGGCAAGTCGGATTTGGAAAGGGTTAAGGTCACAGAGGCTGGGAGGACTCGCCCAATGCCAGACCCCTGACACCCCCGGCACCCACTCCAGGACTCCCGGCTGTGGTATAGCTGTGTCTGCCATGTCTCCGGCTCAGTACGTCAACACCGCTCTCTCGGTGCCCACCGGATTACTACTGTTTATGTATCTGTTCCCCTCGTGCCCAACCTCCACCGGCTCGCGAGCTCCGCCAGCGTGCGCCAGGGCCTGAAATTTCTCCGAATCCCGCCGCCCGGACCCACTGTGTGACCGAAACAACTAGGAATGAATGAGAGGGAGGAAGTGGAAGGCCGCGGGGCCCAGCGCCGCGCTCTCCCGGAGCCCGTCCTCGACCTCCGGCCGAAGCCGGCCCCGCGGCCCGTCCGCAGCTCCCACCCGGGAAGAGCAGCCCGGCCCTGCCCGCGCTCACCCCGCGGATCCCGCGGAGCAGAGGCGCTGTCGCGGCCGGGCTCCAC
>NC_043703.1:116887783-116906472 GCF_006229205.1 Suricata suricatta
GCCCCCTGCTGTCCGGAGGCCGCGAGCCGCCCCCTGCGCGCTCGGGGACGCTGCCTCGCAACCCGCCGCTCCGCGCGCTCGCGCCCCTCCCGGACCGGGTCCGTCCCGTGCTTTTCCTGCCTCCCGAGCCCAGACCGCCAGCGGGCCATTCTTGCCCAGCCTGGAGACGCCCGCGATCTCGGCCCTCTGTTCTTTTTTTTTTTTTTTTATGTTTTTTACATAAAAACAGTGCGAGCAGGGGAGGGTCAGAGAGAGAGGGAGATACAGAATCCGAAGAAGTCTCCAGGCTCTGAGCTAGCTGTCAGCCCAGAGCCCGACGCGGGGCTTGAACCCACGAACCGTGAGATCATGACCTGAGCCGAAGCCGGACGCTTAACTGACTGAGCCACCCAGGCGCCCCACTCGGGCCTCTGTTCTGAGCCGCCCTCACGCCTCTGGCCCTCGCGCCCTAGGTGTGACACCTCCCCGTCCCCACTGAAACCTGGCTTCCGAACTCGGAGTGTGGGTTTCTCCCTCCAGAACAGGGGAGCTGTGGAGGGGCTTTAAGCAGGGAAATAGTTTTTAGATTTGCATATTAGAAAGATCGTTATGGCTCCAGCGAAGAGGAGAGACTGGGTTGGGTGGGGAACATTGGAGGCAAGGACACAGTTCTGAGGCTACTGCGATGGTCCAAGTGAGATTTGAGGTCTCAACGGGAGCTGGGGCAGCAGAGATGTAGTATACTTGGGAGGGGAAGGGAATGGAGTGACTGGATTGGGTGGCGAGGCTGAGAAAGGCGTCTGGCGTGGACAGCGCAGTGTGTGGAGGAGGGCTAGGTTTGGGGTAAAGGGGCCGACACTCAGTTTTGGAAGTGCCTGGCTTCAAGGTGCCTGCAGGACACCGCCCAGCAGAGAAGTAGGCTGGAGCCACAGACCGCGGACTCCTGAGAATGCAGTGGAAGCTGCCTCCTTGAGGATGGGTAAGGTTATCCAGCAAACCTGCCCCCACTCCCTTCTGGAATAATTCAGGCAGACGTCAGGCCAAAATTCAACTAAGCTTTTTCTCTAGCAGTAATTGTTTGCAGCATGTGGTCTGGTGTACCCTCCAGGCTTTACTAGTTCTTTTTGCTATTGCATTCTGGCCTGTGCAATCAATTATAATTGGTGTCGCACTTGGAGGAGTTGGAAGGACCTACTTAATGCCCTTCAAAGTGATCACCTAGGGGCGCCTGCGTGGCTCAGTCGGTTGAGTTTCCAGCCTCAGCTCAGGTCACGATCTCAGGTTCGTGGGTTCAAGCCCCTGTCGGGCTCTGCTGACAGCTAGCTCAGAACCTGGAGCCTGCTTCAGACTCTGTGTCTCCCTCTCTCTCTCTGACCCTCCCCTGCTCGCACTCTCAAAAATAAATAAAAAACATTAAAAAATTAAATTAAAAATATGTTAAAAAAATAAAGTGATCACCTAGTTGTATACTTACTCATTTCAGTATTGAGTGACTTCCATGTTTTGAGTCTCATAATTTCTCCTTTGGATTACTGTAATAACCTCACATTTTTTGCTTGATTCCTTAAAAATCATGGCTAGTGGGATTAGGGATATTTGCTAATTTTTCATTTTTCTTCACTGGTGTAATTAAAACTACCAAAAATATTTTCCTCAGAGGTGTGGTAGTGAACAAGCCTTTCTTCCTCAAACCACTTGGTTCAAATGAGGCCAAACTATGCCCAGCTCCGAGAGACCAGTGAGTTGGTGGTCTAGAGAATTGTCTGGAATTTAAAAAATGGTCATTTATCACCGAGTTGCTGAACTGTTAGCAGCTGGCTATCTCTGTAATCAGGTGGCCAGCACCCACTCTGGAAATGAAGTAGATACAGTAGAGGTGGAGGCGGACAGATGTTTGGCGTTATCAAGCAGTGCCAGAAACTAGCACTAAAGTAATTTTAGTTGGGTTTGTCACTTGTAAGAGACCCACATTAAACTTAAACTCACTGATTTCTGTTTGAATTCGTCCTTCCTTTACTGAAAATCAGTACTTTTGCTTATCTCCAACCTTCCTCTTCCTCATAATTTAACAATTCCTCACATTACGTTTTTGGACTGTCACTGCCCTAGAATCCTCCCCTTGGCTGTCAGAGTCCTCTGAAGTGAAAACCTGTCCATTATTTGCTTATCTAAAATCCTTCAGACTCTTCATCACGTACTGGAAAAAACCCAAGGTCTTTTATATGACTTAACTACTTACCTGTTCAACTAAAACCCACTGTGGTAATACTGGACTGCTTGTACCTCTCTGTACAAGCCATGCTACATGTAAGCTTGATTATATGGCTACCCATCTTGTATGCCACTTCAAGCCCTGTCTTCTCCACCTCCGTTTGCCCCACAGTAAACTTAAGGGTCCACAACTTGTGCATAACTTTCATCGCACTTATGGCTCTTGAAAACTATCAATTTATGTAGGTGTTTGTTTTTCCAAATGGTCCCTCAGCTCCATGACAGGATCTTGCTTTAGTCCTGTCAACCTGTCACCCAGCATGGCATGGGACAAAAAGCCGACGTGCTATGATTACTGAACAGAGCTGACAGTGGCCTCGCCATTCTAGCTCCACAATGTGTGAACTTGAAGCATTTTAGGAAAGGATTTACAGAACCTCACCAATCTTGGGCTTCCAAATCATTTCCAACTCAAGATTTCAAGTATAACTTCTTATGACAGAAGGGAATAAAAGGCCAGTTTTACTTTATGATTAAAAGTATAATGGCTTTTGTCACAACAAATGGGTATATCCTTTCTACATTTTACCTTTTTTCTCCCTGAACTTGAGATTCTCTAATCTTCACTTCTATTGGCCCATGGTTAATTCCTGCTTTTGTACTTCTAGTTACATCTGAGCTAACTGGAAAAAACTCGTTCAGGTGGATCTCTTTGAATACATCTTTTTTTACCTCATAGGGATGGTTTTAAACTGCAGTCACTTTGTTTTATGGAGCCTTCTTGCACTCATGAACAAACAATTTTTACAGATGCACTCCAAAGAAACAGACTGGTCTCATTACGAACTATTTGAAGTCAGAGCATTTGTGCCACCATCTGAAAAACAGTGAAAAATTCTTAACACACCTCTCAGTTACAACCCCCTTCCCAGGCAGCTGTAAGGATTGATTAAGATAACCTGCTGGAGGATTCCCAACAGGTAGGTTCCCCTAAAAAGTGCTACTCAAAATGCTCATCAGCCATGAGATAAAGAGCTTGGCCAGAATTCTGAATCAGTATTGGGCTCCTTTCATGTAGAAAATACACAAAAAATATCAGTTGAGCTAAACTGTGCCCAGACACTAACATTCTAGTGCAAACTCCCTTGTCTTTTCACAGAACATAAACAAAAAGTTCAGAGCAGGAGCCAGTCCAAGCTTTTGGAATATCCAGCATCAATTTTACTATGAGCCCTAAACCTCCAAGTAAAATCCAGAAACTTCCCTAGCCTCTCTTGCAGCCAGGACACAGATATGTGACCTAGATCTGCCAACCAGAGGCACCCATGTTTTTGAGACACCTGTATGTTTTTGTTTTTACTTTTTTAATTTATCACCGATGTACATTTTTTATTAGGAAGACACATGAAAGGAAGATGGTTCTAGGTAAAATTCTTCATTTTGGTCCGGGCTGATGAATCTAGCTTTAGGGAGGTGCTGAGGCAGAGACTGACATCTAGTGGCCAGAAATAATGGTGCGGGCAATAATGTCCATTCCGAGCCCTTCAGCAATGAGGAATTAGCTAGAGGCCCAAGGCATGGTTTAGACATTGTTCTTGGCTATGTAGCTTTGAAGCCCCAACTCTGGCCCTCTCAAAGATTATTTGGGTTATTCTACTACTCATTTATAAAGTTTAAAACAGCATTCCAACTTAGCCATTAGACACATTTTTGTGAGAGACTTTAATCCTACTACCGAAATGTAAATGTATCCAAAAAAAAAATCCCAAATTGACTGATAGCTTACCTATACCTTATACAAAATAGGAGTGTCAACCCATATTATTTAGTCACATTAACTTCTAAATTTTAACTCTAATCAAAAGGTCAAAATAAATACAGCTGTGCTGTTTTGAATTAAAATTAGACACCTGTAATTTGGACCTCTAAAAAGAACTCTAATATTTCTCCTACAATAACAAAAATTGGCTGTTTGGGGTGAGCGATGTCTTACAGATGCTGAGCACTCAGCTCAAGGTCAGAAAATCAGCAATCCCCTGTCTCCTCTCCCTTTTCTCAATCTCACAGCCAGGATATGCAAAAGAGGAGAAAGGAGACTACTAATTTTTTGTCTGGGATAGGTTTCGGCCTCTGTAATCATAGGCTTAGTTTGTTTCTTGGGGTGGGGCCCTGGTGTTATAGAATGTTTATTTAGGGACTTCCTTTTCCTCTAAGAGTTAACGAAACAATTTAGCTACTAAACAATAGGCAGAAGACAACCTTCCATAGAAGCAAAAGTCTCAAGCTTCACATTTAAATAGAAATGTGTGTTAAGACATAATCAGTCATTTCTTTCTTTTAATATATTTTTATTCTGATGATGTTACAAAAGTAGATACAAAATACTTTCTTTAAAAGTACAATGAACTGACTTAGAAAAATAGATAAAGCCCCTAAAGGTTTAAAAATACAACATAAACTTTCATGTAAAGAACATTTAAAAATATCTTAGATGGTAACCAAGGCTAACTTATGCAAACTATTTTTGAAGTAGACCAAACACAGAATGTTCTATAAAAAAACCTATAGCATGCTGGTAATCCACTTGGATTTACAGAACACTTGTTTGGAACAGAATCTGAGAATGAAAGAAAACCCAAGTGAACTTTAATGCAGTCGCTCCCATAAAGTCACTGCTATCACATGTAATATCATCCACCAAAGGCTTTTATGGTCTGAAATATCAAAGTCTAATGCAAACACACGAGGAAGACTGAGGGACAACTATTTTCCCTCTCTGACAGGATTCTACAATAGTAAAAACCAAATCCACTTACTGAACTGATTCCAGGAGGAAATAACGTCCCTTTTGAAGGTGCTCAGTGTTTGGGGTCTCAGCCAGCATCTCTCAGGCCACAGTTGTGCCGCCAGGGGACAGCCTCCTGTAGCCAGGCACCTAACACCAGCACCCTGGCCGCTGCCGCTCAGAAACAAATTTCTAAGGCTTGTACTCTTTGGGGCTGATTTGTTTATGCTGATGAGGTAACGATGTTATGTTTAGAAGCTCCACTTCTCGTAGAACCCCACTGCTCAGAAAGTCAATGGTGTAATCAGAAAACCTCAACAATGTCTGCAAAAGTTAAAAGCACCAGCAGACTGCTTTTCATGCCTCTGCACTACTAGGAAAGCTTTCGCTCTGTTATCGAAGTCATGATGAAGAAGTACAGATTTGCACTTCTCAAGCAGGTAGCTACAGAAGCTAGGGCTCTCTACAAGTCGAAGATGAAAGGAAATACTTTGTTAGCTGGTAGCCCTGTAAAAAATCACTCTATTCAGAGTCTGGAGAATAAAGGATACATTTGGCTATGAAAATGAAAACCACAGTAACAAGAAGTTTCAATATTTAAACAAAAACCGGCACATCATTGTCCAGAAGTTTTTTAAAGGCCCAGAAACTAAAGCGCCATAGAACTACCTGCATAATTTAGCAAGCACTCTCCACCCCATGACTGGAGGGGGGCGGGGAGCAGCAGACACTGACAGGAGGTGACCTCTGATTTGGAGGGGCAGGGGGTATGTCGTGGAACAGGCAGACCCTGGGCCCAGGGAGATAAATCACAAGAGATAACAGTCCAAGACAGACTGATTTCTTCCAACGCTTCTCAGGGGCTGGCCCTCAAGCCCAGTCAGGAGGGCATCATCTGCTCCCCATTCTCTGGTCTTCCTGCCCTCCACTCCCCCGCTTTAGACGTAAACAAAAACAGTGTTAACTTAATGGTTAGGTGTGTTGTTGGTTAAGCCCGATTAGCCCGAGAGCCTGGTAATGGTTTGTTTTTTTTAAAGGACGTTCTGATCTTAAATTACCAACAAATTTTTTATTTATGTCTAGCATGTGACCATCTTTGGTTCGTTTTGGGAGTGAGTCATGAAGGGGGGCGGGGGGGATTCCTGGCACTGAAAATAAATGGAGAAATGTGAGAACTCTTTTAAGAATTACAAAATATCAGAAATGATGAAAAGTACAACCCTAGTTGAGAAATATAATTTCATTCCTTGAAGACTTAATTAAAGCCAAAGTTGAGAGGCAGTAATGTTCTAGGAGGCATCTAGAAACCTGCTTTCTTGTTAATGATCAACATGAACACACAGGACACCTGACAGGGACCCTTGGATAAGCTTAAATCATGGATTGTGGAATGTTTCAGATGGCTTTTCTCTCTTTTTCATGAGGGATTCATTACCCCACTTTTTAATTCCTGAAATGATGGATGGTTTTAGCCTAAAATAGATGAAATGCTTTGTTTCCTTTAAAATTCTGGGTATCTGGGTATGAAACTGAATTATTACAAAAATGGGAGTTCCGAAGCAATTCTTCATACTTTTGTAGGACACTAAAAATAAATAACAACAAAAAAACTTAACAAATCTAATCTTTTATCAAAACCATCGAGGGAGTTGGTTAGTACTCGCAAAAGTCACGGCTCTGAAACCCAGAATGCAGACGAACGCAGAGCAGCACCGGTCTGGCAAGCCTTCAGTATACCCATGCCCGGAACATTCTCGACAGGTAGCTGGAGTTCACTGCATCCTAGAAACCTGACGGCCTTTATTTCACTAAAGGGGAAGATTCTTTTTATCCCAATAGAAGAATTTCAAGTTTCGATACAAAAACAATCAAAACAGGATTAAACCCCTTATGGGGATTCCATCCATCCTTGGACTACTTGAAGGAAGATGTTTTTTACTCATTCCTCCCATTTTGTTTCCTTTCAACACACACACACACACACACACACACACACACACACACGGTAGCACACCAAACTTTAAGCTGAGTTATAAAATGTGTACACCTTCAAGGTTTTTTATTATGGTCTTCCTTAAGTTTTATCCTTATTGGGATAAAGTTTAGGTATTTCTACACTACTCCTAACTAAGTCTCAAGTCACAATAAAAACATGTAGAAGTAATTCTTTTTTGTTTTTTTTTAAAGGACACTCAAAAGAAAATCATCAAGTACTCTGAGTACTTTCTTCCATTCTCCTATCCAGAATGTCAAGGCCTCTGAAAAACAGCATGAATGAAAATAGTGGTTCTGAGACCTAAATTTGTTATAATTTTTTGCAGTCTTTTTCTAAGCGAAAAGCTACCTATTTGAATGAATCTGAATGAAGCATTTCAAAATAAAAATTCAAAAGACTATCCTTATATGCCTTAAGAAAATTATTTATGATATACACACTCCTAAAAATTTAGATAGGTTTATGTAAATAAAATCCCAAATAAAGATTAAAAAATAAAGTCATTTTAGACATAACTCTGGTTACTCCCATACCAACCACACAGGTCATATGAGGATTCAAAATGCAATCACGGATTTTGAAAAAATAAACACACATATATATTCTTACCTATAAAAACACTAGCATACAAACTTCAAACTAAAAGGATATCCAAAGTAACACACAAATGTTCTAAATCTTAAGGAAACTTAAAAATACCTCTTCTATTTGTAAATAAAAGCAGAATAAAACTGATCTGATTGCATTAGGTAATTTGCTCTGGAAATCTGTTAATAAATTATTGCTGGGAATTCTCAATAGCCATTATGCTGTTACCTGAAGCACATTTTCTTCAGTAAAAGCATAAATAAACTAATAGACTACATGTTAGTCATCACATATTACAACCAAGTATGACTCTGACAATAACAGGAGTGGTCACACAGTGCCTCAGATTCAGTCATGTCTTGAATTTCTCACTAAAGGATTAGGCCAACCTACCTTTGGGACAATTTTATCAGTAGATAAAAACAACAGGTGTCTTTTTATCCTGTTCTCTTAAAGTCTGTATCATTAGTCTATAACAGATAGCAATGACAGAGTTCTAGCAGATGAGCAAGAGGGGAACTGTGTTCTAGAAGAAACATTTATCTGTCTTTTGATCCAAGCTTCTCAATTAATTCCTGAAGAGGTGCCAACTCACGCCTATCAATCAGATTAAACTCCTAAAAAAGAGAAGAAAAGTAAAATTTAAAAACAGATCTAACATTAAGAATTCCACAAATCAGAGAAGGGATTCCTAACCCTAGTTTTCTGAAATCCAAAAAAAATGGTAAAATCATCTTTGTGAACTTTTTGGTTTTTTTGAGAGTGAGAGAAAGTGACAGAGAGAATGCACTCGTGCCCAAGCAGGGCAGAGGGGCAGAGGAAAAGAGAGAATCCCAACCAGGTTCCATACAGCATGAAACCCAACACGGGGCTCAATCCCAACAACCCTGGGATCATGACCTCAGCCAAATCAAGAGTTGGATGCTCAACCCACTGAGCCACCAAAGCACCCCTGTAAACATTTTTAAATGGTATCATTTTTATTCATTTTTTTGAAATATAGGGAGACTAAATAAACAACTGTATGTATTAGCATGGCCTTCACTGAGTAAAACATTAAAATCAAAAAGCTGTATGTATGTTTGCATTTACATGGAAATGATCTTAAAACTATACAATGAACTTTTGATAGTGGCCACCTCCTGAGCTCTGGATCTATTTCTTTCATAGATCTATACTCTACCTACGTCTATACGATGTCTGTGTCTATTTTTTTTTTAATGTTTATTTATTTTTAACAGAGAGGCAGAGCGCAAATGGGGGAGGGGCAGAGAGAGAGAGAGACAGAGACACAGATTCAGAAGCAGGCTCCAGGCTCTGAGCTGTCAGCACAAAACCCAATGTGGGGTTTGAACTCACAAACCGTGAGCTGAAGTTGAACGCTTAACCGACTGAGCCACCCAGGTGCCCCTGTTTGTGTCTATTCTATAGCTCTACTACACTCCCATCCTCTACCTGTACCTCCACATCTGCATCAGCACCTACACTAGACCTAGAACTCTGCTGTGCGACAATCTCAGAAGGAAGACCAAGAGCACAGTACATTTTATAAATGAAATACACAGGATCTACTATAAAACTACGGCTTTCCTACCAAAAAAGTGTCTAGATACATGCAGTTACATTTGCACATAAAATTATATATCTCTAAGGCTGCTTTAATAACTTTTTAAACAATGTGAATTATTATTTTTTAAATGCTCCTTTTTTATATATTTTGAGAGAAAGCAGAAGGGTGGCAGAGAGGGAGAGAGAATCCCACTGACAGTGCAGAGCCTGATGTGGGGCTCACCCCCACGAACCATGACATCATGACCTGAGCCGAGACCAAGAGTCAGAAGATTAAACAACTGAGCCACCCAGGTGCCCCTATTTTGATTTTTAAAAGTTCCAATTTCAATTAAGAGCCCATAAGTAATAGGCCACATCTCTGAAGAGGGTGGTCCTTCTTGAAGTTTCTAGCTGATGATTTCGTAAGATGTGGCCTGAAATGGTACTTCTGGAAGCTTGAACCAAGAAAGGAGCTAACAAGTTCTTCCAAAAGTTTCTCTTCCAGGCATAGCCATCTCATGAAACAACCCAACTGCGGACGGTTACTCATAGTTTCCCTTTGCTCGGCAGCGGCAATGAAAAAGGAGGGTACGGAAAGCTGTCCTGGGATTCTGGTGCTCCGTGTCATATCCTAACCAGAGACCCAGCGGGGCACAGCCAGAGGCAGAAGGCCCAACATGGGGGGGAAGAGGGGTGCTTTCGATGTTGCTCTGCACACCAATAACACAGAACAGAGAAAAGAGAGAATCCTGCTTATACTTTCATTCTATGTCTACAAATTAGACAACTCTATAAATTCTCTTTATTAAAATTACTAATCAACTGTGTCTAAGACAAAGGACAAAGAAGTCAAAGTGGTTCAACTTACCTGAACAAAGAAGATAAAGTGCTTAAAGGAGGTGTTGAGGTGGGCCTCCTCTTGCAGCTGCATCACAGAATCAAAGTGCTGGTGATAAATATGGGCATAAACCCGGAACAGGCGCTTTAGAATGGTCTTCGCCACAGACATGAAGTTTTTGGGAAATGGGACACCTGTAATCAAATACATACATACATATGTATGTGTGTGTGTGTGTATACACATACATATATATATATCAATTGGTCTTTTATCTAACAAAACAGCAGAAAGTTTAGAAACTGCCATATGCAACTCCAACACACAAACACATTCACAAATAGAAGCCTGTTTTCCATATATATATTTTTTAAAGGACAAAGGAAAAAAAAAATCCCAAACAAATATGAGGTATCCTTACGTAGCATGCTATTCTGACTGCCTTAGACTAATAGGCATAGGCACCAAATCTATGAGGTGCTGTTGAATCAAATTTAAAATAAACATAATTTGAGGCGCCTGGGTGGTGTTGAGCGTCCAGCTTCAACTCGGGTCATGATCTCATGGTTCGTGGGTTTGAGCCCCGCATCGGCTCTGTGATGACAGCTAGCTCAGAGCCTAGAGCCTGTCTTCGGATTCCGTGTCTCCCTTTCTCTTGGACACTCCCCTGCTCATGCTGTCTCTCTCTCTCAAAAATAAATAAAACATTTAAAAAAATTATAAAAATAAATAAACATAATTTTAGCTATCTAATATTAGAGAGTTTCTTCCTAAGATTAAATGCAACAAGAATAAGTATTTTGATTATAAATTAAAAAAACTTTTATTTCTGTAATCTGTAACGCTAAAAAATATTTACACTCACACATGCACTCAACTAGGAATGAAAATTCTAAGAGAAAAAGGCATTATAATCTATGGTCTACAAATAAAGTCTTTTATCTTCTGAATTACTCTGAAAAACTAATTTTCTTCCTTAAATTAGGAGTCTCCAGCTTTTATTTTATCTTTTCAAAGTGCTATTTTCATTTCCCTGTAGCATAAGACAGAGACAGACTTCCTGAAAAGGGAGGAAGGGCACCTCACCATCTTGCAAAGAAAATGAACACTTCCTTAGAAATGAACTGAGAGATGGTTTGCTAATCTCCCTCCAAGCAGTGTAGGTGGGGGACGTGTCTCCTGACACACACGCCTGAGAATTCCAGCTGACAAGATCAAAGTCTTAGAAAACAGAGACAGAAGGACAATACAGTGGCACGGAGTACACTACATAAACATGCAAGAAGTCATCAGCTTCCAAAGTGACCTAGATCAGACAGCCTTAAAGGCTACTCCACAGCACTACTCAAGAAGAATTTTCCTGGTGCTCCTGGGCGGCTCAGTCGGTTAAGCATCCGACTTCAGCGCTGACAGCTCAGAGCCTGGAGCCTGTCTTCAGATTCTGTGTCTCCCTCTCTCTCTGACCCTCCCCTGCTCATGCTGTCTCTCTCTCTCTCTCTAAAATAAATAAAACCTTTAAAAAAAATTTCCTTTCTTCAATCTTTCAGAAAACAAAAGTTAAAACACTTTTTTCTTTCCTGCATTTTATTTCTCAACCAGTCCTTAATAGCCTGAAATTTAATGTATTTTGCTCTTGCAAGCTAATTTTTCTGGTTTCTAACCTCATCAGTCTTGGCTAACAACTTGCATTTTCATTTTGTTTCAACTTTTTTTTTTTTAAGGTAAGCTCTATATCCAATGTGGGGCTTGAACTCACAACCCTGAGATTAAGAGTCATATGCTCGCTCTACTGACGAAGCCAGACAGGTGCCCCTAACAACTTGCATTTTCAAACATAATCCTGGAGCTTGTGGTCATGTTTTTCTGGACTGGGTCTTGTATTCCCACATTGAATAGATGGACTTTTAAGTCAAACTCTTTTCTGAGAATTTACAAATGTGCATCTTGCTAATAAAAGGAATAGTAATAATTTGGATGTATTCGTTCAAAATAAGTAATAAACAATACTTTCCAATAATTGGCAGAAAATGTGGATAAAAGAGGGGGGAAAGGATTCCAGGACAATTAGGCCGTTTACTGAAGAATAGAAAGCTGAGGAAAAGAGAATAAAAAGCTGTAAGTATTCTTTGTCTTCCATAAACAGGAAGATCCCCTTTAATGAATAAAGAACTGTAAGTAATTTGTTTCAAACCAAGTACTTTCCAAGCTGAATTTAACAGAAACACACAAGCACAGTCAATATACAATCAAGAATCAATGAGAGAGCAAAAGAAGGTTTAATAATAAAATGGAAAGGCTGACCTACAGCAAACAGCCCAGGTGTAACATGATACAAGCCTTCCCCCGAAAGAACCACTGATTAGACTGCAAAAAGGAATCTGTCATGGTCTGAATGTGTGTATCCCCTCAAGACTCCTATGTTGAAATCCTAACACCAGATGACGCGATTAGGGGGCAGGACTCTGGGAGGGATCAGGTCACAAGCAGCGAGCCCTCAGGAGTGGGAGTGTGCCCAAGAGGCCCCAAAGAACTTCTGCCGGTTCCCTTCCACCGTGCGAAGACTAGGCGAGAAGTCGGCAGTCTGAGACCCAGAAGTGGGCCTTCACCAGGACCCAACTACGCTGGCAGCCTGATCTTGGACTTCCAGCCTCTAGAACTGAAAGGAGCTTTCTGTTATTCATCAGCCAAAAATTTTTGTTATTAGCAGCCAGAACAGACAAGACAGAATCCAAACTGCTGCTCATAAGACAATCTTAAACGAAAATGACAAGCAGTGATCTCACGAACAGTGATGCCAAAATCTTAATCGAAATATTAACAAATGAAAAACAGGATTCCAGTAAAACATTAAAAATATACATACACTGGAGAAAAACTCATGGTGACCAACAGCAGACACAGGGAAAGTATCACAAAAGTCAACAACTGTTTTTAAAAATTCACACACCTCTAAGCAAAAGCAAGATTCCTGCTTAATGCTGAAGTACCAGAAGCACTCACATCAAAGTAAGGAAACAAGAGGATGTCTGCCATCATCACCCTTACTCAGCACTACTCTGGGGCAATTTGATAAGAGTTATGCAAGAAACATCCGTATCAGAAAGGAAGAGGCAAAATTAATATTGTCTTAGTATGATGTGATTGCATTCTTCAAAAACACAAGAAAACCAACCCCAAATAACTAAAATAATCAGAATCTGATGGTCAATTTCTATTAAAATTTGTAAGAAAATCAACAGCTTTCCTATATACTAAACATTTAGAAGGCAGATATCAATTTAAAAAACACAATGTCTAGGGATAAACTTAAGGAACTTGAAAGATTAAAATAAACCATAGAACTGTGTAAGAGAGGCTGGGTGGCCGCTGCCGCCATCATGCCAGCCCCTCGGGTCTCAGTGAGGCCGGGTGACGCTCCAGAATGGGAGACAAGCCAATTTGGGAGCAGATTGGATCCAGCTTCATTCACATTACTACCAGTTATTTGATAATGACAGAACCCAACTAGGCACAATTTATATTGATGCATCCTGCCTTACGTGGGAAGGACAGCAGTTCCAGGGGAAAGCTGCCATTGTGGAGAAGTTGTCTAGCCTTCCATTCCAGAAAATCCAGCACGGCATCACAGTGCAGGACCATCAGCCCACACCAGATAGCTGCATCATCAGCATGGTTGTGGGCCAGCTCGAGGCTGATGAAGACCCTATCATGGGGTTCCACCAGATGTTCCTATTAAAGAACATCAACCATGCTTGGCTTTGCACCAATGACATGTTCAGGCTTGCCCTGCACAACTTCGGCTGACCTCCTCCCAGCCAGGCACTCATGCTGTTTCCTCCTCCCTCCTCTTCCCAATACCATTCACACTCCTCCAGATGCCCCAAATATCATACACAAACAAGCAGGGCCGTGGTGGGAGTGGGCGCAGGGCGCTGCTGCTACTGGGGTGTTGGGCATGATGTTTGGACACTAGACTAGTTGCATCTGACGGGAGAAGTTTGGGTTGTACCAGCGCATGCCTTGGAAAGACTTAAGTTATGCAAAAGGTGGTCTCTCTCTCTCTCTCTTTTTTTTAAATCTACTGACGAGTTGCTCTAGTAACCCAAAGAAGTGAAGGAGAAAGCAGCTGCCTCACTGCCCGGATACTGATTCGTTCGGATGTTTCAATGCCTCATGATACAATAAAACCACAAAAACTTTCTTAAAAAAAAAAAAAGAACTGTATAAGAGGAAGAAATAAAAGACACAAGTAAATGAAGAAATATATCTTGTTCTTGGGTAGAAAGACTCAGTATTGTCAAGAGAACAAGACTGCCTATATTCAACTACAACTTGAATGAAATAATAATCAAAATCTCACAAATATTTTTATCTTACCCTGCCAAAATGATTCTGAGTTCTTTGGAAGAATAAATATCCCAAAATATCTGTGAATATTCTGAAAAAGAAGAGCAAGGAAGAGAGACTAGCCCTACAAGATGCTCGAAGATATATGGCTACAGTTATTAAAACACTGTGGAATTCCTATAGGAACAGATAAAGAGAATGAAAGACTCCAAATTATGTGGCAGTCTGGTGTACACATAAGATAATCCAGGGAGAAAAGACACATGTATTTGATAAATGGTGTTAGATGACAAACTGATTAGCATTTATAACGAAAAAAATGGAAGGAAAGTTGACAAAAAAATTTTTGGCAAGAACAAGGATTTAAACATAAAAACAAAATCACAGAAGTACTACATGAAAACACAGACAAATGTTTTTATAATCTTGAAATAAGGAAAACCTTTCTAATCATTGTACTGAAATCCACAGTTTTTGTTTAATTTTTTTAATGTTTTTTATTTATTTTTGAGAGGCAGAGAGAGATAGCACGAGCAGGGGAGGGGCAGAGAGAGGGGGAGACACAGAATCTGAAGCAGGCGCCAGGCTTTGAGCTGTCAGCACAGAGCCCAATGCAGGGCTCGAACCCACGAACTGTGAGATCATGACCTGTGAGATCATGACCTGAACTGAAGCCAGATGCTTAACCAACTGAGCCACCCAGGCATCCTGAAATCCACATTTTAAAGGAAAAGATCAATAGGACAAAATAAGAAAGTTACATAGAGCAAGAATACCTCCAAAATAAGACAAAACGCAACTTGGGGGAAAATACATACAAAATACACAACAACGAGCTAATATCCTTACCATACAAAGAAACGCACAAAGGACAGAAACAGAAAGCAATGATCAATAAACCAAATCAGTAGTTTTTAAAGGTACAGTAAAACAATTTCATCTACCCAAATTGAAAGGAATAAAAATTGAGTAGCCAATAAGTATTAGTGAAGAAACACAGGCAGACACAAACACCACTGGAGGGAGTTTGCATGTACAATCTTTTTGGAGAGGAATTTAGCAGTCTTTATTATTATTTTTTTTAAGTAACAGTATTAAAAAAAACATAACGCATTTATCAGTTAAAAAGAAAAACAGTTCAACATTATAACTTACCAATCTTGGAAGGAAAAAGAGTTTCATCATCAAGCTGATCCTGAACCCAAGTCATCAAATAGTCAATGTATTTTGGTGCAGAACATTTGATTGGCTTTTTAATATTGGTACCATCTGCCCAATGATATTCGTATCTGGGAGAAAAAGATTTTATTGATAGGAGTTTTCAAAAACATTAACCAATGTACAATTCGTAATCAAAATAAGTCCACCATTTTCTCCACAGACATTACATACAACTTTAGTAAATTATCTCTCAAGTTCTACTGAAGAATACTCAAAGTTCCCTATAGAATTATCCTGAAATATGATACTATAGTTGAAAGAGAAAAGGGGGATAATGTGGCAGCTCACAGTGCCTAAATGGATTTTTTTTAACACAGTCCTAGGAAAGGTAAAGGAACTACACCTTCCAGGCAGAGGGTGCTGAGGACTGGGTAAGAGTCTGATGCATCCATACCCAACTCTGCAAGAGTTCGCAGATGGTAAGACTTTCTTGGAGAGGGTACTAAAGAAACACCGTTAGGCATGCATCTTTTTCTCTCCCCCTTTGCTGAACTTAAATGATTAATAAGACTTCTGCAAACCTTCACTGTGTGAGGCATTTAAGCCACAGAGAAGTTTAATTAATAAAACTTAACACAAAATAAAAACATCCCTCCGAAATACTGTAATTAAAAATGGGACTATAAACTTGGGGCACCTGGGTGGCTGTCCATTAAGTGTCTGATATCAGCTCAGGTCATGATCTCACAGCTGGTGGGTTCAAGTACCATGTCAGGCTCTGAGCCTGCTTTGGATTCTGTGTCTCCCTCTCTCTCTGTTCCTCCCCCACTTGCACGCAGTCTGTCTCTCTCCCTCAAAAATTAATAAAGATTAAAAGAAAATTATTTTTAAATAGGACTGCAAACTCATTAGAGACCTTACCTTCCCCTTATACCTGTAGCAAATAAGGAAGGACAATTTTTTTCCAAGGGGTAAATATCTCAATACCCTCTATCATCATATAAAATAATCATTTAGTATTGGGAAAAAAGATTAGAAACACAGTAAAACATCAATCCCACCGCACCTTGACTTAACATTATGGGTGATAAAGAGTTCCATGTTTCTTAATATTTTTTGAAGTTTATTATAGCCAAATGTTTAATTTTTAAAGTTTACTCATTTATTTTGAGAGACAGAGAGAACACGCACACATGCATTCATAAGCTGGGGAAGAGCAAAGAAGGAGCAAGAGAATCCCAAGCATACTCCAAGCTGACAGTACGCAGCCCAAGGCAGGGCTTGATCTCACGAACTCTGAGATTATGACCTGAGCTGAGATCAAGAGTCTGACACTTACCCAACTGAGCCACCCAGGTGCCTCTACAGTCGGACTTTTATTTTTTATATATTTATTTATTTTTAATATAGTTTATTGTCAAGTTGGTTTCCATATAATACCCAGTGGTCATCCCAACAAGGGCCTCCTCCATGCCCATCACCCATTTTCCCCTCTCTCCCACCACACCATCAATCTTCAGTTTGTTCTCAGTCTTTAAGAGTCTCCTATGGTTTGCCTCCCTTCCTCTCCTTAACTATTTCCATGCCCTCCCTATAGTCCTCTATTAAGTTTCTCCTGTTCCACTTATGAGTGAAAACATGTGGTATCTGTCTTTCTCTGCCTTATAGCCAGAGCCACTTTTAAAACCTAGTTTCTTTAAGCCAGATAATTAAAGTAGCACAATTTGGAAGTAATAAACACTAAATAAGCACAAGAAAAACTTGAACATTACTTACTATAATGCAATTAAATACTAAATACCACATACCAAAATATTTAAGAATAACTAAAAGCTTCTAAGGAAGTATTCAAGAACTCATAAAACTAAACTACTTTTACACATGCAAACAGATAAGAAAAACAGAAAAGCTTTATAATTTGATTTATATCAATTAGTTGTTAGCTTTATTTAGTACTTTGAATACCATTATAATAGGCAGTATATGTACCTTGGACCTGCAGACATGACTGGACAGCTTGCTTCAGTGCAAAATTCTGTAATAGTTCCATATAACATGTTGATCTGGTTGAAGAAATCCACAGCTGGAAAGATAACAGGAAAATTGTGTTAAAATGTTTGTGCAAACACAATAAAACATCAGACCTCTCAGCTGAAGAAAAATTACGATGCCTTCAAGTTCCTGAGTAAATCCTCAGGAGATTCAACAATCCAGAGGTAATGCAAATTCTCTCCTCTTTTTAAGTTGTTTCTTCTCAAGCTCTTTTTTATTTTATGTTTATTAAAACATAAACATTCATTTTTAATATATACTAAGCTTTTAACCAGCATAGAAGGAAAATAAAACATTACCGATAATTAACTTAATGGTGACTATCTGATCATTAGAATTTATAATTTGATTATGTCCAAGGAAATAAAAAAATCTATTGCTTCCTATCAATCTGGATCCGATAATCAGGAGAAAGTGTCGGGGAATAAACTGTGAAGGAGAATGTGTATCAGCTATACTAAAGGCATCTAAAAAAATCTTATAAAAAACCTGAAGCTTAGGGGCGCCTGGGTGGCTCGGTCAGTTGAGCATCCGACTTCGGCTCAGATCATGATCTCACGATTTATGGGTTCAAGCCCCAAACTGGGCTTGTTGCTGTCAGCCTCTCCCCTTTTTCTACCCCTCCTCCACTGTACTCTCCCAAAAATAATTAAAAAAACAAAAAACACCTGAAGCATAATGCATGCTGAGGACATCGGATAATATCCCTTACCTCAGAGACTCCAGCTCAGAGAAGGGACAAAATTGAAAGAAAGAGTACAACATACAAGAATTCAGAGAAAAGACAACATCTTGAGGGACTGAGGTCAGCTAGATATGGAAGAAAATGGAGGAAGAAGGGGTAAGTAATGAACTCATCTGAGTGAAATGTTCCTCTACAAAGACACCTGCATAAGCTTTGCAAAGTTTTAAAAAAAATGTTTCAGTTCCCTATCTAAAGGAGTACCTAAAAACCAACCAGGGAGTTTCCAAGTTTCTTAAAAATCAAGTAGATAAAAAAGTTCCACCTTGTCAAAAGGATTTTTATATAAAACTCCCTCAATTATAAATCTTCCTCTTAATTAGTCATGTTCCTAAGAAAGTAACAGGCACTCAATATTCACTCGAAACAAAGAGTATGCCCAGATGGTGTGCTGGTTTATTGGTCTAAAACAACTGTTCTCAAAACGTGGTCCAGGGAT
>NC_043703.1:116906572-116935432 GCF_006229205.1 Suricata suricatta
GCGGGGCTCGAACCCACGAACGTGAGATCTGACCTGAGCCGAAGTCGGAGGCTTAACCGACTGAGCCACCCAGGCGCCCCGCAATGGGTTATTTTTAAAAAGTTAAAAAAAGTATTTAAAACTTCTCAGTTTTAATTTCTAACACAGTATCACTAGATATAACCTATGTAATTAAAAGCTCTTTGGGGTTCTTGATAATTTTTTAGAGAATAAAGGGATCCTGATACTAAAAGCTTTGAGAACAGCTGACTTAAAGCAAAAAGTTTCAAAAATCAAAGGCTGAAGAAAGCCAACACATGCCTTCAGAATAACAGATGATAATTTGAGTCAAGGTTTAAAAGAACAGGGATACAGAGAGAGACAGAGCATGAGAGGGGGAGGCGCAGAGAGAGAAGGAGACACAGAACCGGAAGCAGGCTCCAGGCCCTGAGCTAGCTGTCAGCACAGAGCCCGACGCGGGGCTCGAACCCATGAACATGAGATCTGAGCTGAAGTCAGAGGCTTAACCGACTGAGCCACCCAGGTGCCCCTAAAATTTTTTTAAGAAGAGAACAAGGGAGGGTCTTTTTTGATTATGCTTCACACGGTTCACAAATAAAAAGATATATAAAAATATATAGTGGTTTTTGTTAATGTTTTATTTTTGAGAGAAAGAAAGAGATAGACAGAGCATGAGCCGGGGAAGGGCAGAGAGAGGGAGAGACACAGAATCCAAAGCAGGCTCTGGGCTCTGGGATGTCAGCACAGAGCCCAACAAGGGGCTTGAATGCACGAACCGTGAAATCATGACCTGAGCCAAAGTCAAACACTTAACCAACAGAGCCACCCAGGCGCCCCTACAGTGAAAGGTCTTAATCTCAGCCACTCCAACTTCCCCTTACAGATAACTGCTACATTATTTTTTTTTGCCTCCTAGTTCCTAAGTATCTTCTTCCTGTCTTAAGATACATGACATAGTTCTATTTTTTTCTCTTACCAATATGAATAATGGCTTTTTAATGTGCGGAAGGGAAAAAAAAATGGTTTGTGAGTTCAAGCTCCACATCTGGCTCTGGGCTCACAGCTTGGAGCCTGGATGGAGCCTGCTTCAGATTCTGTGTCTCCCTCTCTCTGTCCCTCCCTCACTCAAGCTCTGTCTTTCTCTCTCTCTAAAATAAATTAAAAACATTTAAAAAAGGTAAAAACAAAACAAACAAACAAAAAAACTATGAGGGGCACCTGTGTGGCTCAGTCTGTTGAACATCCGACTTAGGCTCAGGTCTTGATCTCACGGTTTGTCAGTTCTAGCCCCGTGTTGCACTCTGTGCTGACAGCTCAGAGCCTGGAGCCTGCTTCACATTCTGTGTCTCCCTCTCTCTGTCCTTCCCTCACTCAAGCTCTGTCTCTCTCTCTCTCAAAAATAAATAAAACATTTTTAAAAATTAAAAAAAAAGAAACATTTGTGAGACAATCAGGGAAAATGTAAACACTGACTGGATATTTGCTAACATAAAGGAATGACAGTATTGTCATTATCTTTAAAAGGAGGTGTTCCTATCTTTTAGAGATATGGAATATTTATTGATGAAATATATTTGGGATTCACTTCAAATCAATCAGAGAGAGGTGGGTCAGCCTCCAAATGTGGAACAAGGAGGAGTGGGGAGGGAGGTGGACAGGGAGGAATAAAAACATCAAAAGAAAAAGATAATCAGGGTGAGCTACAGAAGCACGCGTTGGCCATGAATTGACAGTGGTTGAAACTGGATAATGGATGCCTGGGAATTCACTGTACTAATTTCTCTACTTCTGTATGTTTGAAATTTCCCATTAAGAAGTTTAAAAATTCCTGGAACACATGAAGTTCCTAACAGATTTAAACCTTATCACCCAGCACTGATCTAAGAAATGACAGGCTTGGGGCATTGGGGTGGCTCAGTTGGTTGAGCATCTGACTCTGGATGTGGGATCAGGTCACTATTCCAGAGTCCTGGGATCCAGCTCCACATTGGGCTCTGCGCTGAGGTGAAGCCTGCTTAAGATTCTTTCTCCTCCACTGCCCCTCTCCCCCACTCATGCACACTCACTCTCTAAAATTAAAAAAAGAAAAAGAAAAAGAAAAAGGAAAAGGAAGAAATGACAGGTTCAAATATTCAAACTTCTAGCCTCAGTATGTATACTCTTCCATGCAATGTACTTACTTTCTTGAACTCAGAGTGAATTTCAGCTCATGGGTCCCAATCTCTTAATTTCCTTCTGACTACTCCTAAGTCACAACAATCAAATGACTGCCCATATGAACTGCAACTGACTTTTGTGTTTTCGCAGGCAGATGAGAGCTGCTGGGAGTGGGGGCGCAACTGTGAAGATGTGTTCCCTACGACGCCATGGCCCACCATGGGTAGAATTTTGCATTCCAATTTTTTATTTGACCTTACTCAGCAATTCATACCATTCTATCCTCAGAAATTACCCCAAAGCACTCAACGTTTCTCCTCCGGTCTCTCTACTCAACCACACAGGCTACAACCAAGTACCCTAAAGAGACTAGCACAGTTTCTAATGTATTTGTACTTCTGAGTTGCTTTACAGGTACAGCATTATACTACAACAGTTATACCTGTAAAAGAAAATTCATTAACAAAACAATGTTGGCAAAATATTCCTAAAAATCAGCAAAGCTGACCATTATTAAAAACTTACTGTTAACAGCAATCCATTCATTGAGGTCCTCTCCCTCGGGCAACATAACGGCTTGTCTCAGATTCCCACTTCCTAGAGTTGCTTCTGCATGTTTTAAGAGTTCATACTGATGAGAGCCCTCAGGGATATTCTTCTTTGGTTTGAACGTTTTGGAAGAGCGGCTGCTGCTGTTAGGTTGAAAATAAATTTATTATCAATTTTTAGAACTGAAAGCAGCAAGGCATAGTTTTAGGCACATAAATTGTTCTGAAAATAAAAATACTCTTTGAAAAGTGCCAGGATAGGGAAAGTGTTATGATGTTAATCTGAGTGTCAAAAGTTAAAACAATCACATTAACTGTGAGCTAGAGTAAAAGAGAAATTAGTATTTTAATAAACTTGGTGAAAGTGTAAAGTGTGTTATATTTGGGGAAAGCAATATAATGTTTACAAATATGGAAGTAGTTTCGATCCATCTGTTCTACTTCTAGGGATATCTCCTAGATAAGGCTAAGGATGTGCTTCCCAAGATTGGTTTTAACAGTGAAAACCATGGAAACAATCCTAAAGCTTATTAGTAGAGGGTAGAGGAATAAATAAATCATGGTACATCCATAACATGGAATGCTATATAGTAATTACGAACAAGATAGAGCTACATGTATTCACATGGAAAGATCTCAAGACACAGTATAACATATTCAAGGACCAAATGTACAGCAGAAGCCCATTCTGTAAATGCATAGAGAATGTTAGGGGATGCCTCACTGGCTCAGTAGGAAGAGTATGTGAGTCTTGATATCAGGGTTGAGTTCGAGCCCTATATCGGGTGTAAAGATTATTTAAAAATAAAGTCTTAAAAAAAATAAATAAATAAAAATAAAAGTCTTAAGAAAAAAGAAAACTAACATGAAATGATGTCTCAAGATTCAATATAATCCTCATCTAAATTAACACTTTTGTGCTTCAAATGGTACCATCAAAACAGTAAACAATCCACAAAATGGGAGAAAATATTTGTGATTCATAGAGGTGATAAAGAACTTGTATCCAAGATAAAGAATTCTTCCAACTCAAAAACAAACAAAAAACACTCAATTAAAATATGATCACGAGATTCAAATAGACATTACTCCAAAGAAGATATGCAAATGACTAACAGCATAAAAAAATATGCTGACAGTCATTAGGAAAATGCAAATTAAAATCATAATGAAATAATATTTCACATCCAATTAAGATGACTATAATCAAAAAGGCAATTAAAAAGTGCTACTTAGGATGTGGGTAAATTGAAACTCTCCTGCAGTGCTGGTGGGAATGCAAAATGGTGCAGTGCTTTGAAAAAGTTTGGCAGTTCCACAAAAGGTTAAATGCAGTTACTATATAACTCTTCATTCTACTCTCAGAATGAGAAATGAACGTGTACATCTAATACAAATTTCCATACACAAAAGTTCAGAGCTGCATTATTCATAACAGCCAAAAAGTGGAAACTCAAATGCCTGTCAACAAAACAAAGTTTAAAAGAAAAAAAACAGCCTCACATTTAGATTCAAAAAGTAGCTAAGCAACTGAGCATCCACAAACCAACCACTAACTAAACATTAACTCATTAAGAGAAAGACTTTGAGGGCACAGGGAGAGATTGTTTCAGTAATATGGAAATTTACAATTATAATCTAAGTCAAACAAACTTTCAGACAGGGTAATCATACTGTGTAGACCATGCTCCTAAAAGTAATCGGCAGGCAGGAAAAAACGATTTGAACAGATATTCTCCATAGTGCTATTTTATAACAGCAAAATACTAGATAGAATACAAATTTCTCTACTGTGTATTGGTTTAATAAGATTTCAAATACACTTGTTTATGACTTAAGCAAAGTTTGTTTTAATCCACTTATGGCAAAGACAAGAATAAAGTAAATTGTGTCAAGACGTCATCATCTCATCTGTTCTCACCCATAACTGGGTAGTTCAGTTGCTCAGGGACAACCTCCCCGCCCGCCCCCCCAAGGGGCTTACCAATGAAAACTTTCAAAGACACAACTATGGCAAGGAGACATTTTGACTATAAATACCAAGAATTTGTGAGGAGTCCTCAAGAGTGCTGGGTCTGGGTAAGATGACCCTTTGATGATCTAAACAGCTCTTGGTAAACCTTGGGGCAACTAGCCCCTGCCAAGCAAATGCCCAGCGGGTCAACACCACCGCCATAGTTCCCTGGCAACAAGGAACTTTTACTTTCAAGTCTGGCTTGGCTAAGCCCAACTCCTCTCTTTAGTACTGACTTGTATAAAGATACAACTCAAGGAAATTTGGACTTTACTTCTTTCATTTCCCCTTGCCTGGAACAATAGTGTAAATAATCTATCACTTATTTGGAATATTTCATTAGCTTCCTGTATGCAATTGGCTTATGAAATTCCCACAGCAAAACTAAATCACTGGCAAAGACCAACTCAGTCTCTGAATGTAATCTGCTTCCCAAAGCAAAACATTCTCACAATAAGGAACTGGATAAACTCAGGTTACAGAATATAATTTAATAATAAGCTTAATGAAAATATCTAATATGTGGGCGATGAATGTTTACTCAATCACACAACACACATTTAAGTAATGTACCGGGGAGAGAGAGACACCTGAAAATAATAAGGTGCTGGAGCAATGCTTCCCAAACCCAAATATGTTTAAGAATCCTTAGAAGGGCGCTTGGGTGACTCAGCTGGTTAAGCATCAGACTCTTGATTTTGGTTCAGGTCAGGATCTCACAGTTTTGAGACAGAGCTGAGTGGGGGCTCTGAGCAGACAGTGCAGAGCCTGTCTGGGATTCTCTCTCTCTCTCTCTCTCTCTCTCTCTCTCTCTCTAAATAAACATTTGTTTTAAAAAATCGTCAGAGAGTTTATAAAAGTTTCCATTTAAGAGTCATTTGGGCCCCAGGCCTTATCTCTAAAATAGGATTCTACCCAGGAAAAGTTAAAGTTAAGTACACAAAGTCACAGCTCCCCCCCCGCCCCGCCCAGCTCAGTCAGCAGAGCATGACTCCCTTGATCTCGGAGTTGTAAGTTTGAGCCCCACACTGGGTGTAGAAACTACTTAAAACTGGATAAATAAAATCTACACAAAGTCACAATGTGGGCTGAATCTGCATTGGACAGATGTCTTAACTTCAAGCTTCCCGAACTCCAGCACTCCGTTTTCCTGGGGCAGTGTTTTTCACGGGGGTAATTTAATACTGAAGATAATAAAATTCTGACAAACGGTGGAGCTAAAGGCTAAGTCGGAATGTATCGTTACTAGACGTCTCCAGACTTGGGAGGAATGGAGAGCCCAGCTACCGGGTTCCGGGCTCCGCCCCTGGGTCATCCCTCTGCCTCAGGGGCACTCGGGCGGAAAAGTTTGGAGGCACTGCCGGCCTTGGGGCCTCACTACTCTGCAACCTTCTCGCTCCGCTTCCTTTGCCTCGCCCTTCACCTCTGTCTGCCTGGGCCCACGTCCGGGCCTCCCCCGTGGCCGGCGGGGGGGGGGGGGGGGGGGGGGGGGGGGAGGGGTGGCAAAGCAAACGACAGTCACTTGGACCGTAACCCAGGGGCCAACCCTTGCCTCAGGCGCCTGCTCGCCCCCTTCCTCGCCCTTGCCCTCGGCCTTCAGCTCTGGGGCCTTCGGCTCGGCAACACTCACAAGAGGAAGCTCATCTTCTATCCTCGGAGGGGAGGGGCCGCTGGCCCCCGCCGCGGTCTGGATTCGGAGCCCGCGCGGGAACCACGAGGAAGTGGACGGTCCTCAGCTCTTTGCCAGCGGAAGCACCGGGTGCCGCTGCTCCGAGCCGGTGGGGGGGGGGGGTCTCACCGGTGCTAGCGGCTGCGCTCGCCACCCCCACCTTGCCGACCCGAAATGCGGAACCAGCAAAATCTCGCGAGCGAAGGATTAGACTCGCCCTGCCCCTACGAGAAGGACGGGAAGCGCCCCTTTGGGCCCCGCCCACTCCTAAAGCTCAGCCAATCAGCGGCCTCCAAGCCGGGACTGCTTTCTCCTGAAGGCGTGGTCAGGTCGTGGTCCGGGCCTGAAGGAGTGGCTCACCTTGTGCTTAAGTCTGGGTTGTTGCTGTTGGGTTTTGTCCCATCCTCTCTGTATGGCAGAGTACTCTAAAAGTGCTGCAATTTTTTAAAATTTAGTTTTATTTTTAGGTGGAGATATAATTCACATAGCATGAAATTGACTCTTTGAAAATATACACTCCAGGGGCGCTTTGGGTGGCTCAGTCGGTTGAGCTCCTACTTCGGCTCAGATGATCTCCTGGTCTGTGGGTTCCAGCTCTGCATCGGACTCTGTGCTGACAACTCAGAGCCTAGAGCCTGCTTCAGATTCTGTGTCTCCCTCTCTATCTCCCCCTTCCCCTCCCAGGCTCTGTCTCTCTCAAAATTAATTAAACATTAAAAAGATGTTTTTAATATATACACTCTAGTGGTATTCTTCCTCTATTCAGAGTTGCCCAATAATCACCTCTAATTCTAGAACGTTTTCATCACCCCAAAAAGAAACCCATCATTCCTCTTTCTTCCTCCTGGCAACTCCTGGCAGCAAGTGGTCTACCTTTTCTATTTGGACTTGCACCTGAACACTTCACATAAATGGAATTATACAAATATGGTCTTCTGACTGGCTTCTCTCACTTAGCATAATGTTTTCAAGGTTCATCCACATTGTGGCATGTATCAGTACTTAATTACTTTTTGTGACTAAATAATATTCCATTGTAGGAGTATACCTATTTTGTTTACCCATTCGTCAGCTAATCGACATTTGAGTTGTTTCTTTTATAAGTAATGCTACTACAAACATTCCTGTACTGGTTCTTGTGTGGACAAATGTGTTCATTTCTCTTAGGTATTATACCCAGGAGGGGCTGGGTAATATGCTAACTAACTATACGTTTAACTTTTTGAGGAATTCCTGAACTGTTTTCCAAATTGGCAGCTCCATTTTGAGGGTTCTAATATTCCCATATCTTTTACTATTTCCTAGACATTTACTATTGTCTCTTTTATTATAGCCATCATAGTAGTGGGTGTGAAGTGATATCTAATTATAGAGTTTGATTTGCTGTTCCCTGCGGGCTACTGTTGAGGACCTTTTCATGTACTTATTGATCATTTGAAACAAATTTATTTTCACCTTCTTTTAAAGTTATCTCAGCCCCTCAAAGGACAATACAACAACCCAAAAGGGATTCCAGTTCAATAATAGTGTAGCTCACCTTCTCCAGGACATCACTATCCCTTTGTTCCTCAACACCCATCCACCCAGGTTCTGCACACCACTTGAAACTCCAGCAGAAATGTTTCTCATCAAGCTCTCCAGTGTCTTAGTTTCTAAAGTCCATGAACATTTTTTAGTCCTTATCTTACTTGCCACAGTTCTGTCTGGCTGATTCTACTAGACTCCTCATTTTATCACAGTGATTCCTTAAAAAAAAAAAAAAGTAAAACCAAAAAACCTCTTTCTAACTTCTTGTGATCTGGCTTCTATAAGGTGAGATTGAGGAGCACAGAAAAGGGGAGACCATGGCAAGAGGTAGTGTAATAGTTTACTTTAGCCACACTTTTTTGTTAGCACGTGGCAGAAACCCACATTGTTCATAGTTCCATCTGACCTGTCTTATATTTTCTTCTTACTAGACTGTGAATTCTTTTGGGGGCAGAGACACAGGTCACTGGTCATCCCCAGTGCTCAACACAGTGCCTAGCACACAGAAACTATTCAATAAACACTCATTGAATGGAGACATAAACTGGAATTCCCACTCTCATTGGGGAGATTGACACAGGAATGAATGGTAACCAGTGGGGTATGACCTGTACTGATAAGATGTAAGGTGGAGGAATTCTAGCTTTCTATGACTTGGCCTTAACTTAGTTTTCTAGCTTCATTGTTCAAGATGAACACTGTTCCTAAAACTCCTTGCTGTTTCCCAATAACCCTTGGTCCTCCTTGAATTGAATCCTCACCCCTCTTTTTGCAATTTTCTGTATGGAATGCCCCAATATCTACACCATCCCCTGAACTTCAAGATCCAGCCAGAAGTCCTCTTTCCTTCTTCTGAACTTTTGTAGCCCTTTATCTATATCCTTCTTACAATATATAATTATAGTTCAAATTAAAAGTAGTATTTATAGACTGCCTGGGTGATCCAGTTGGTTAAGTGTCCAACTCCTGATTTTGGCCCAGATCATGATCTCACAGTTTGTGAGTTTGAGCCCTGCGTTGGGCTCCACAGTGACAGTGCAGAGCTTGCTTAGGATTCTCTATCTCCCCTCTCTCTGCTCCTCCCCACTCTCTCTCTCTCTCAAAATACATGAACCTTAAAAAAGAGTCGTATTTACATATTAAACAACTGTCATGTTGGGGTATTATTTTGAGGGTTTATATTCTTTTCTACTTTTCTGTATATCCAGTTTTTTCTAATAGACAAATAGTAACATTATTTTTTTACCTTTTTTTTTTGAGTGAAGCAAGATAGGACTGCCCAGCAGGCTCAATTGGAAGAGGATGTGACTCTTGATTTCAGGGTCCTGAGCCCTATGTTCGGGGTAGAGATTACTTAAAAATAAAATCTTAATAAAGTGAAGCAAGATTGAATAGTGACTATAAAGCTCATATTTTGGAGGTGACTTCTTTCTTTGAAACCTGCCAGTTCTAGTTAATAATCATGTGACCTTAAGTATTTTCATAGTCCTTTGCCTTAGTCTTCTCATCTGTAAAATAGAGGACAACCTCATACAGCTTTGAGGATTAAATGAGTTCAAATACAGAGCTTGCTTAGACTATTCTTGGAACATATACTGGATTAAGTTTTGCTATTTATTTATTTATTTATTTTTGAAAGAGAGAGAGAATGCACATGCACTTGCAAGTAGGAGAAGGACGGAGAACAAGGAAACAGAGGATCCGAAGAGGGCTCTGCTCTGATAGCACAGAGCCCAATACGGGGCTTGAACTCATAAACCATGAGATCATGACCTGAGTCAGATGCTCAACTGAGTCACCCAGGCACCCCAACTTTTGCTATTTAAAAAGGAAGAAATTTTGACATGCCTTATTGAGACAGGAAAATGCAGGGACCCCCATGGAGAAAAAGCTGGCTTTCCCCCCTTTGCTTCTTTTCCAGCTTCTATTCTTGGTAGGACCTGCACACCCACCCATCTCCACATATGTCTTGTAACGGACAAAGAGATAATGATGTGTTTGGAGTCTTCCATCACAAAAGATAACAACTAAGGAGGGACCAGGCAGGGTCCCCATAAATGCTCTCCAAGATCACTGACCCCAAACACCTTGATGCCAAGACCTCTGGCTTGAGGAAATGAGTGACTTATGAAGGACACTTGGATCCTGTCCTTGTTCTGACCAGTTCCTGGATGCCTAAGAGGATGCGTGTACTACATCAGACCATAATCACTAATAAAAACCCTAGGCCCAAGCAAGACCTTTCAGAATCTCCCAAAACCTATCATTAACACCTCTATTGGATGGCCAGGTTCCAGACAGCAAATTCCTGATTTATTTATCTTTGCACTTTACACATGTCTACTATGGGGCCTTGTGTCAGTGTAGATATTCACTTGATCTTAGCCAAAAGGCTGAGAAGTGATTCAGTGTAGATATTCAGAAAATATCCGCAAAATGAATGCAATTGGATATCTGGCTATATATTATTTTAGGCCAATTCTTTAACTGATGTAGTCCCTGAATTTCGGTAGTTTTGTGTGCTTAGGAGGTAGTTATATCTGTTTGTCTGTTTTTTTGGTTTTGTTTTTGTTTTTTTGTCTTTCTCTACCATGGGTGTACCCAGTGGAGAACACTTTTTGATCAAGTGACTGTGAAATGACCATATATGGAAGTACATGTGTTTTAGGAGAGATGAAAGTGTCTGGATTCTTTCCCATACAGTTTTACAAGGAAACCATGTGGGAAAACCACAGAAATGTATCACCAGGATACTGGAGTGAAAGCCAAGGAAAGTCCTATGCTGGTTCTCCACCCTTGGCTTCTGAAAAAGAATGAAACCTTTAAATGCTAGGGCAGGGGCACCTGGGGGGCTCAGTTGGTTGAGCATTTGACTTTGGCTCAGGTCATGATCCCATGAGTTCAAGCCCCGTGTCAGGCTCTGTGCTGACAGCTCAGAACCTGGAGCCTGTTTCAGATTCTGTATCTCCCTCTCTCTATGCCCCTCCCCTTCTCTCTCTCTCTCTCTCTCTCTCTCTCTCTCTCTCTCTCTCTCAAAAATAAAATTAAAAAAAAATTTTTTTTAATTTTTAAAAAGAAAATAAAAAATAAATGCTAGGGCAGTGGTAAGCTGGAAACTAGGTCTATGTGTTTTGGATACCCATGTGTTTTCTATGAGAATTTTTATTCAGTAGTTTCAGCTTGTTGTACACACATTCTCTCTCTCTGTCTCTCTCTCTCTCTCTCACATACACACACACACACACACACACACACACACACAATTATTCTAGACCATGTAGTCTCATAGAAATACAATGTGAACCACATGTGTAATTTAAAATTTTCTAATATATATATATATATATATATTTAAGTTTATTTATTTTGAGAGATGAGAGAATGTGAGCAGGGGAGGAACAGAGAGGGAAAATCTCAAGCAGTCTCCAAATATCAGCACAGAGACTGACTCGGGGCTCAAACTCATGAAACTGTGAGATCATGACCTGAGCCAAAATCAAGAGTCGGATGCTCAACTGACTGAGCCACCCAGGCTCCCCTCTAGTATATCTATTTTAAAAAGCAGAAATAAACACAAACAAAAAACCCAGGTGGAATTAATCTTGACAATATATTTTACTTAACCCAATATATCCCAAGTAATGTGATTTTAATATGGAATCAATGTTTAAATTTTGAATGAGATATTTTGCTTTTGTTCATTCCAAGTCATTAAAATATGATCTGAGTGTATTTTACATCTACACACGGCGCATTCCAGACTATCCACATGTCAAGTGCTCAGTAGCCACAGGTGGCTAGTGGCTGCCATATGCAACAGCGAGTTCTAGATCATCTGTGGGATGCTCCAATAATGCAATTTCAGTACCGTGGGTCCATTTGTGCTTGCTCTTGTTACCAAGTTGTTAGGACCTAGTGAAACATTAACAGGAGCAAGTGATATGAAAACAACACATTAGCACCAAGTGACAGCTACCTGATGCCATGGTGGAATGAAGAAACCAAGGGAAAGGAAAATTGTAGGAGAATAGAGTCACCGCTCAGGAAATCGTGGTGCATGACGCCCAGCGCGAGAACACTTGCCCTGTACCTGGCACTGCCATACTCATGGTGCAGGTGAGTCCATTTCATCCAGGTGTAACCTGTCACATTCAGTAATGACGGTATTTTTATTTTATTAACTTCAGTAGTTTTGTTGGTGTTTAATCTATAATTGTGCAATTTGATAGCTGTAAAAAGCTATAAACATAAAAATATTTCTGGATTTATACTTTTATGTTAATAAGTAATGTAATCACCCTAAAATATTTCTAAACAGCATGGGGAGAAAGGAATCCATGAAAGTTCTTCAAAGTTCTTCCCCCTCTTAATGGGTTTGTTCTTTAAGTTCAGCCTATCTCCTGATGATATGAAAGCCTACCTATTTATTAGAAAACCTTTCAGGATAACTAGATTTGGGGGTGAGAGAAGTGAGGAGTCTCAGGGATTTGGTGGGGAAAACACATAGTCAATATTAGACCAGGATACCAATATAGTTCACTTAGGGATCAGAGATAAGATTTCTGAGTTGGGAGAGGGAGATCTAGAGCTAATTGCCAATTGCTACAGGGCTCTCGCCCCGCCTCCCCAGCTGACACTTACAGCCTATAGTTTACAAAGACCAGGGAGGTTCAATCCATCCTTGGCTCATTTGGCTAAAGAGATCATAGCCCACCATCTGTTCACAGCAGATGCTGAAAGCAGAAGCTATAAGCAGTAAATGACAAAGTAGCCAGTACTGCCTTTTCTGAACCTCTCCCAACCCTCCCTCAACCCCATTCATCACACAGTTCCCCTTTCCAGCTCCCTCGGACAGAATTTGCAACCTTGCATTTTCATTCTGTGTAAGTGTCCTCTCATCATTTGCAAAACTCCAGCTTTGCCGTGACAACCTCACCCACACGGGGGCCTCTTCCCACATGGCTCACAGCAAGGTTCCTGCCCCTCCCGGAGAAGCTAGTCGGTTCTCTCAGCAGCAGCTTGCGTTTTAGCCAGTCACAAGTGAGTGGGAAAAGACAGGCAGTAAAGTTGCTAAGCTGTTCCTGGCCATTATCTCAGGACTCAGGTGGCAGATCGTGAAAGAGAAATCCCAATTGATCAGACACTGAAAACACTCAACAAAGAAGCTGGATGAAAGTTTCCACTTTGAAAATATCTTAAGTCTATGGTCAGACCTCTGTCAGTCACATAGACTGGTGAATAAAATACATAGGCAGGGCCTGGGTGGCTTAGTCGGTTAAGTGTCTGACTTCTGCTCAGGTCATGATCTTCAGGTTCATGGGTTCATGGAACCTGCTTCGGATCTTCCATCCCCCCCCTTCCAACCCCCCTCTCAAAAATAAATAAACATTTAAAAATAAATAAATAAAATACATAGTCCTTGCCCTTCTGGAACTTACATTTGATTGGAGAAGATAGATATTGATCAAATAATCATATAGCTATTAGGGAGAAAAGCATAGAATGCATCAAGAGCATTTAGAGAATCTAACAAGAGACACATAAGAGAGACTGGGGAGTCTCGGGAAATGCTATTTAAGCCAAGACCCCAGAAGAGGAGTTAGCCAACTGAAGAGAGAGGGGAGAGTATCCGCTCTGAGCCAGCACATTCGAAAAGGTTTTGAAGCAGGTAAGAGTTTGCTATGGCCAGGGCTCTGCAAGAAACTAGCATGATGAAAGTGTGGCAGGCAAGAGGAAAGGTGAAGGGGGCTAAAGGCAGCTACAAGAATCTTGGATCTTATTTGAAGCAAGGTGCTCAGCCACCGAGAGTTTTTCAGGAGAAGGATGGTGCTACACTGTGAAATACTGAAGCAGTTAAGAAGCTATTGCTGTTGTCTGGGCAGGAGATGGAGTTGATCTGGACCGGAGCGATGGAGAGAGGTAGATAGAACTGAGACCTATTCTGGAAAAAGAATATACAGGTCTCAGTGGAGAGCTGGGTGTGAGTAAAGGCTGAGTCCTGTGTTTCAGGCACAAACAACTAGCTGGTAGCTGGTTTTCCCCAGTGACTAAGATACTAAGACTAGAAGGTGGGGCGCCTGGGTGGCTCAGTCGGTTAAGTCTCCGACTTCGGCTCAGGTCAGATCTCACGTTCGTGGGTTCGAGCCCCGCGTCAGGCTCTGTGCTGACAGCTAGCTCAGAGCCTGGAGCCTACTTCCGTTTCTGTGTCTCCCTCTCTCTCTCTCTCTGCCCCTCCCCCTCTCATGCTCTGTCTCTCTGTATCAAAAATAAATAAAACATTAAAATAAAAAAAAAAAGACTAGAAGGAAAGGCAGCTTTGGGGGTAGATCAGGAGTTGTGCTTTGAATGCAATAACTCTGAAATGTTGATGACACAGATAGACACAGATGTGGAGCTCAGAGAAGAGACCAGGACGGAGATAAACTTGGGAGTTAGCAGCATAGACATAGTCACAGCCATGGCGGACGATAAAATAGCCGAGGGGAGAGTAGAGAATGCCAGGATAGAACCTGCTATTTAAAGGCCACACAGAGGAGAAGAAACTGGCAAAGGACTTTGAGAGGAAGCAGCAAGAGAAGTAGAAGGGAAACTAGGAAGGAATGTTATCAAAGCAAGAGAAGAGTGCTGAAGAATAAGAGAGAGGGTCAACCCTGTTGTTGAATGATCTTGAAGGTTCCAGTAAGATGAAGACTGAAGGGAAAGTCTATGAAAGCGGTGACTGTGGGGAAATCTGATTCTTGTCTTCAGGTTCCACCGCAGTGATTCAGGACAGGAGCCTTGTAACTGCCTATGTGTTGGGGAAGGGACTGGGGCAGGAACCAGATGTACTGGTGAAAACTGTCACCCAAGCATGGCTTGCAGTACTCACTGAAAGCATACTCCTTCTTGAGTGAGAAATGCTGACAAAACTCAGGTCAAGTTGCTTTCTGTAATGGAGAGATCCCAGCGACCCTAAAGTTTTTAACACCTCTTCTCTTATATTTTTTCAGCATTTTACTTTGCTCTATTAACTCTGCCGCTGGCCAGCTCTGCACCTAGGGAGAGTTATTTCACCTCTTCGTGTCTTACTTTCCTCATCAGTAAAATAAGGGTAATAACAGGATAGGTATGAGGATGAGATAATACATATAAAACACTTACAACTGTGCCTAGTATATGCTGGCTGTTATTAGTCTCAGAAACGGAAGTTTGGGTTGCTGACTTATTTTCTATTCCCTTAATTTTCAAAAACCAATTTTCTTGTGTCTTAAAAAAAGAAATGAAATGAATTTGAAAATTAGGTCTGCTATATACTAGCCATGTGATTTTGGCAAAGTTACTAACTTTGCTGTGCCTCAGTTTCTTGACCTACAAAATGGGAATATTGCAGTCTACTGTTATTATGAGGATTAAACGAGTTATTAAGCATAAAGCATTTAGAACATAAAGTCTGGCACACAGTGTTAACTATGTTGTTTTCTGTGGCAAATCATTTTCCCCCATATCACTACCTCCTTTAATCTTGAATGGAATAAAATCAGGACAAATAAAGTGTGTTGAATTATGTTCATGATAAAATACAAATGGTAATTGATTTATAATTAATTATAAGGAAATAATAAGCAAGAACATGATGGACTGGCATCTAAGTACTGATGTCTGGGAGACCAACAGTATTTTTCGTAACAATTCTTGATTGGTGCTGCTCTCAGAATCATGTCTTTTTAACCACGTTGGTAAAATATCATCTCTATTCTTTTTTTTAATGTTTATTTATTTATTTTGGGAGAGAGAGAGACAGAGAGAGAGAGAGAGAGAGAGAGAGAGAGAGGGGGGGGGGGGGGCAGGGGAGGAGCAGAAAGAGAGGGAGAGAGTAAATCCCAAGCAGGCTCCACAGACTCGGGATTGATCCCACAAACCATGAAAACATGACCTGAGCAAGAGTCAGATGCTTAATCAACTGAGCCACTCAGGGCCCCTCATCTCTATTCTCTTTTTTTTGAGGGGTGGGTGCAAGTGAGTGAGGGGCAGAGAGAGAGAGAGAAAGAGAGAGAGAGAAGTGGGGCTCTTGTTTAACTGAAGTGGGGTTAGTATTCACCCCATGTGGGACTTGAACTCACAAACCATGAGATCATGACCTGAGCTGACGTCAGACACTGAACCGACTGAGCCACCCAGGCACCCCGCTCATCTCTATTCTTTAAAAACATTAGGGGTGTGTGGGTAGCTCAGTTAGTTAAGTGTCTGGCTTCTGTTCAGGTCATAGTCACATGGTTCTTGAGTTCAAGCCCTGCGTTGGGCTCTCTGCTCTCAGCACAGAGCCTGCTTGGATTCTCTGTCTCCCTCTCTCTCTTCCCCTCCCCAACTCATATGCACACACACTCTCTCTCTCAAAAACTAAATAAACACTTAAAAAAACCATCATACATTTTTGTAAATGGTAAAAATTTAATGAGTTCTTTTAGCTGGCCAAAGAAAGAAAAAGAAGGAAGGG
Source organism: Suricata suricatta (assembly GCF_006229205.1). NCBI lineage: Eukaryota > Metazoa > Chordata > Mammalia > Carnivora > Herpestidae > Suricata > Suricata suricatta. The sequence continues at coordinate 116,922,961 of NC_043703.1, forward strand.
AGGGAGGGAGGAAAAGAAAGGAAGACTTGTTAGAGTATAACCTTTGGGGAGAATCATGTCCTTAAATGTTCTATAACCCTGTCAGGATTCCTTGTTTTACATTCTGGCCACTGCATTCTGCCAAATGCTGTCTTCCATCTGACCTAACACAATAGTGACAGACATGTTTAGTGGAAGAACATTGGCTGTGGAGGGAGACAGACCTACGTTTAATGCTGGCACTGTCATTACTAGCTGGTGATCAAGGACAAAGTCCCTTAAGTTTGTGAATTTGTCTCTTCTTCTATTATATGGGGAGAATAATAGAGTGATGTCACAGCAATGACAGGATCATGTGTGCAAATGTAGGGGAAGCATCTAGCATAGTTCCTGACATGTGGTTAATAGTCTATGAATTTAGTTCCCTTCTTCCCCAACTTCTCACTCCCTGTCCCCTTTCCTCTCCTGTCAAATCAATAAGGTTTATTTACTTTTTAAAAATTTTTTCAATGTTTATTTATTTTTGAGTGAGAAGGAGAGAGAGAGAGACAGAAAGACAGAGAAAACCGGTGGGGGAAGGGCAGAGAGAGAGGAAGACAGAATCCCCAAAGCAGGCTCTAGGTTCTGGAGCTGTCAGTGCAGAGCCCGACCAAGGCTTGAAACCGTGAACCACAAGGTCATGACCTGAGCCAAAGTCAGATGCTTAACCAACTGAGCCACCCAGGTTCCCCTAACTTACTTCTTGAAATTAGAAGAAAACTGAGCTGTATCACTTCAGGGTAGCATACTGATACCCCCAAATGGAGAGGAAGCCCTTAGACTGAAGGACTCCAGTTCAAAAGACAAGAAAGAACCTAAATCTTGAAAATTCTGAGGCCAGTATTCTCCAACCACAGGATCCTTAACCAGCTGCATTTCAGCCTTCATTGGTTCATGATGGAGCTATGTGAAGGGGCCCAGTAAATCATGGAAGGTTCTTGTGCAGTCTTCTGCACAAGTTCCCGTTTTTTTTATGAGCTATGATGTACTGCCTATGGACCACAGGGCTCCTTTTCTCTGTCTTAAGGCCCTGCCAGAAAGGCTGGACACACTCCTTGGTTTCCTTCTCCCAACCTATATTTTCACTGTGGCCATAGAGGCAATTCCAATCTAAAAGCAAGGAGAGGAATTTGCCATGAATCATGGGTCCTTCCACTAAGCTCCCAGAGCCCCCAGGGCATACCTCTATCATCCGCTCAACTGCTAACTGGTCTGGAAATCTGGTTAGTGTAAGTTTGCATCTTCCTTGACATTTTTATATACTTACTTCCAAGGACGATACCATTTAGCTAATTCCAAGTGGTTTTTTTTTTTAATGTTTATTTTTGAGAGAGAGAATGCGCACGTATGCCTGGTCACGGCGCATGAGTGGGGGGAGGGGCAGAGAGAAAGGGCGACGCAGAATCCGAAGCAGGCTGCAGCCTCCAGGCTGCAGGCTCCAGGCTCCGAGCTGTCAGCACAGAACCCTACGCGGGGTCAAACTCACGAACTGTAAGATCATGACCTGATCTGAAGTCGGATACTGAGTCGACTGAGTCACCCAGGCGCCCTTAATTCCAAGTGTTTCTGATCAGTGATGCAGTGGGTGTTCTTTTGACTTTGCTTTTTTTTTTTTTTTTCAGTTGTGTGTGTGGTGTGTGTGTGTGTGTGTGTGTGTGTGTGTGTGTGTGTGTTTTAAACAAAGAACATGAATTGCTTTTATAGTAAAAGAAAAGACACAGCTGTCTCTTTCTGGGTCTTCCAGAGACTGGACTGTCCTGCCTTAGTGCTGGCTACATCAGTGGTATTAAAATAGAAGGCAAGTTGACCAAGAATCAGTATGTTCTGAGATGAGAAAAATTCAGGGAATACAATATGGATGGGCATGGCCCACACTAGCCTAGTGTGGATGCAGGGCCATGGCCCAGTTGTCCATATTAATTTCCTTAGGGAGGGCTCCTAGGGTATGGACACATTTCTTAAACCTCATGTGCCTCATTTCCTCCATCTGTAAGATGGAGGTAGTAATAGCACTTACTTCATGGGATAAATAAGGGAATTACATAGGATAATAGACACACAGTGCTTAAAACAGTACCTGACACATTGTCAGCGTTCAGTAAAGATTAGCTATTACTAGAATGATTATTAATAGATGTTTGGCCATTCCTATGCTTTGTGCTTGAATGAATGAGATGCATCATGAGATAAGACTTCTCTTATAAATAAACCCACACTGTACTGGGGGAGATAGACAGGTGTACAAATAATATCAAGATGTCATTCTGAGGACTGAAAGAGGATAGGATTAGTCCTATATGCTGTGACAGTCCAGAGGAGAGGGCAATTCACACTGCCAATCCATGTTGTGTTGGAGCAAAAACTTGATGGGGTGTCTGGGTTGGCTCAATCAGTTAAGCGTCTGACTCCTGGTTTAGGCTCAGGCCATGATTCATGGTTTGTGGGTTCAAGCCCCACATTAGGCTCTGTGCTGACAGTGTGGAACCTGCTTGGGATTTTCTCTCTCTCTCTGCTCCTCCCCACTCTCTCTTTCAAAATAAATAATTAAACTTAAAGAAGTTTTTTTTATTTTCCCTGTGTGGTCCCAATTCTTCCTTATGTGTCAGTGAAATATTTGGGGCCAGTTAAAGTGAAGACCTAGGGAGCCTGGGTGGCTATGTGGGTTGAGCATCTGACTCTTGATTTCAGCTCAGGTTATGATCCCAGGGCCATGAGATCAAGCCCCTCATCAGTGCAGAGTCTGCTTGGGAACCTCTCTCTCCCTCTGCCCCTCCCCAGTACTCTCTCCCTCTCTCTCTTGCACATGTGCTCTCTATTAAAAAAATTTTTTTCTCCCTCTCCTTCTGTCCCTCCCTTGCTCACACACTCCCACTTTCACCCTCTCTCTCTCAATAAGAAAAGTGAAAACAAAGACACAGGCAAAGCTTTTAAGTCACTACAGCCTTGAGGGATGAACAGCAGTGGTTCCTGCGAGCAGAGGAGGCCCACCAAACACTAGGAAGAAGTACAGGAAGTACTCTGGCGGGCAGAGCAAAGGAAGAGGAGAGCAGAGAGGCCCCACTGTAGAAGGCCCTGAGCACCTGTACTCCACAGAATTTGGACTAAAAATCATAGCATAAAGTATTTTTGTTAAGTAAATATTTCAATATGTGGGAACATAGAAGTAAATCCTTAAAAGAAAACCACTTTGTTTTTGTTCTGAATCACACATTACGTTTGTTATGTCTAGGCTTCTCTAATCTAGAACAAACAGTTCCTCATTCTTTGTTTTTCATGACTTTGACATTTTTCAAAGAGTTTAGGTTGCTTTTCTTGTAGAATATCTCTCAATTTGGGCTTGTGTGATATTTCCTTGTGATTAATGACCTCTAATATATTCCAAAATTTCAGGAATGTGGCTTTTTCCTGGACTGTCTTAATATACCAGGCCTGCGTTCTCTCCTCTCAATGTGCAAATGAAAAAATCTGTAACAGTTTTTAAGGGATTTAATGGTTTAGGAAAACCATTTCATTCAATTTTCAGACTTAAGAGTTATGAGGGGATGTGTCCTGATTATTGAACCATGTGTGTTTGTACCATTACTGATGGTTTTACTTTGTTCACGTAATTAAGATCATGACTGTCAGGTTTCTCTATTGTAAATTTACTATTTTCCCCCTTTGCTGTTAATAAGTATTTTGTGGGAGAGATACTTTAAGATTATGCAAAAAGAGTGGCCAGATAAAATACAGGAAGCCCAATTTAATTTTAATTGCAAATTATTTATCTAAAATTCAAATTTAATTGAATGTCTTGTATTTTTACTTGCAAAATCTGGCAACCCAGAAAGTACATACCTCATTCCTAATCCAGTTTCATCCAGTTGTTTTGACATCTACGGGTGATCCGTTTTTACTATGATTTTGCCAAAAAGTTTCCTTCTAACTCTATCATTCTTACACATTTATGAGTTGGTATTCTGTCTTTCTATCCACTATTTACGGTGCCTGGCACACAGTAGGCGCTCAGATATTTGTTGAAGCAATGAATGAACAAACTCTCGCTCGCGTTAGTTAGCCGAGCTTCCGTGACTCTAGCTGTGTTCGACAGGGGCTTGCCTTCCTCAACCAATCTCTGCAGGCTACCGAGGCTTCCGAGTCTTTCAGGGCCTTGCTCCTGGCTCTCCTTGCTCCAATCATAAACAGGACTTTACTGGGAAAGGACCAACGGGTGAGGACGGGAGGCGGGGCCTGCCACGCGGCCGCGGTATAATTGCGCGGCCCGCGCGCGCGTTTCTCTCCTGGAGCAGACACCGGCGCGGGTGATGGCTGCCCCTTCCCTCGTGTTCACGTTGGCCACCCGGCTGCTCCGGCCAGCGCAGAGCTGCCGCCTCCGCCATCGCCCCTTCCACCTCTCGGTAGTTCGGTAAGAGGATCGGAGCCGGGTCAGCGCCGAAATCTGAGGGAAACCGAGGGCGGGGGGTCGGCCGGGTTCCGGAGCGGCGCTGAGGGACGTTCTACTGAGCATCTCCGTCCCGGGCGGTGAGGGGACGACGTGGCAGTCGCACACGGCCGCCGGCTGCGATCTGGGCCATCGCTTCGTGGGGTGGGCTGATACCCAGAGCCGGCCTTTAAGAGGAAACAGGTCTCCCGCAGCCCCGGGGCGTCGCCCTCTCTTGGGGCCAGTCCGTCGACCGGCAGGACGGGGCCCACGGTGAGGAGCGAAGGGGCAGGCGGGCTCTGGGGCGCCCGGACTCACGCGGGCCCATACCGTGGTCACCGGGCAGAAGCTGCCGGCCGCCCTTGGCTGTGATGCCGAGCCGCTTGCGGAGAGCCGAGGGTACGCTTCGGCGAGCGCCGGGAAGGACTGTGAATGAGCAGCCTTCAGTGAGAGTCCGGACCCTAGCGGCGGAGGGGGTTGGTGCAGTCTGATGAAATCCCGGAGCCCGCTTGCTCTCCGGGTACCTGCACTTCCCTCCTCTTTTGGGAGGTGGATGTGGCTCGGGCTGCTTCTCTAGCTGCCCCATACCCCTCCCTGTGCCGCGGTCACCAGGGCTTTGATGCTGTCCTACCGGAGTTGGTTTGCCAGGCTAAGTAAATTGAAGGGTTAAATACCCGAGAAGAGGAGAGAATGTTTGCATTTCCATAGGGAGGTAATAGGTTTTTCTTGATCTTGCGGGACCGCAAACTCCCATTCTTAAACCTAGGTTGAAGACAAGTCTTCAGGGGGTCAGTGATTTTTCTCCCTAAACCTGCGCACTCTCCCGCCCATGTTTAAAGCCTTTGCATTGCCGGCGATCTAAGCCTTGTACCACCAGCAGCTCCTTCTTTCATGCAGCCACTGCGCTAAGCTGTGTGAATTCAGGAGTGATCAAGCCTTCTTTCCTTACTGGAACTCAAGGGGCAGAACACATGTGCAATTTCCACTCAATATAAAAATCTTACTAGAGATATTGCCAAGGTACTTTTGTAGCACAGAATGCGAATTAATGCGTTCTTGAAAGAAGACCCGGGACACTCGGGAATTCTCTTGGTCTGACTCTGACCCGCCTTTTCAGCGCCATCTCTCATTACTGTCTGTTCACCTCCCCCTTGTCCCCTTCCTGACTTCTGGCCGTTTTTGCCTGTGGTTTTCATGACTGAAGAGATTTGTAAGGATCCTCCAGTTCATCACCTAAAAAACTGGACCAGTTTGTTCATTCTCCAGTAATAAATGCCCTCCTTCCACTTGCCTTTCTGATTGAGCTAGTAGGCTCCACATCTCTGAAGGCAATACTGTGTTTGGTATTTAAGGTTTCCTGGTACTACTTTGATCACTGCTGGCTAGTGAATGTAAAACAGTAAATGTTTTATGAGTCTGTGTGTATTCCGTTTTTGAGGGGGGTGGTTGGAGAGAGTTTCAGGAACTCATGGTTCCAGAGATAGTACTATAGTTTAGGAGACAGTGGGGTATAGGGAAAAACGGACTTTGGAGGCACAGGCTTGCCTGTGTTTAAATCTTGTTGCTGCTATCCTCAGTTTCCCTTTTATATACCAGTGTTAGTATAATTACCCCAAGGTAACTGAGAGTAATGTATGTAAAATTCTTAGCAAAATACCTAGTATTTAATAGATGTTAATTCCATCCCCCTTTGTAGCGTTCTTTACTCATTATTGGTTCTATTAATGAGTAGATAACTGAAGTCTTTCCAGAATGACCTGATCAGGAATCAAAGTGCACCTGATCATTTTTTATGGAAAATTACAGTGCTGTAAGCTATTGAATTAGGAAAGTAAAGATACTACTGCGTTGGCTTTTAGTTTTGAATTTTATTTGAACAGTGCTTGTGACTTTTTTCTAGTTTGATGATAATTATTTTATTTTCATTCTTTCATAATTTTAGTGGAAAATTTTCTGAACACATCTGTGAAAGCATTTACTTCCTAAGTGTTACTTAATATAATTAATACATTTTGGATTCCCCAGGGGATCAAGCTGAGCCTCTGTTTCTTTTGGGGTAGCAGTTATTTTATTTGCCCTTTGGCAAACGAGATGATGGGAAATTAATGACTCACTGGCAGGACTGTGTTTCACATTTTGCAGAGCTGTATATGCAGAGAAGGGCTAAGACAGGTTCTGTTACAGAAAATACTCATTGTGTTGTGGCTTTGTTTTTGGTTCTTGTTACTCTTTGACAGTTTTTTAAAAGCTAATTGGCATAACATCCGGAACCTGCCTTTGGAACTTGGAACACTGGGTTCTCTCAGCACCCTGTGTCCTTAACTTAAGTGTATCATTCTTAGCCCCAATGTGCTGCTATCATTTTCTCTAAGTTCATTTCTTTCAAAAGGAACATTTTAAGGAAGGGTAATTTAAAACTTTCCTGAATATTTATACCTGTGTATATATGTTTACATGCATATCCTTTTGAGTGTATAAGCAGATAAATATAGCTATTATATATTAAGGATCTGTGTGTGTGTGTGTGTGTGTAAATGTAACCAACAGAAGAGAGTAAGAAATGAATTTTTATTGGATATATATACCTTGTACTTTATGTATGTTATTTCATTCAGTATAAATCACTGTCCTAAGCTGTTTTATTTATTTTTTGAAGTGTTTATCTATTTTTGAGAGAGAAAGAGAGACAGAGTGTGAATGGGGGAGGGGCAGAAAGAGAGACAGACTCTGAAGCAGGCTCCAGGCTCTGAGCTGTCAGCACAGAGCCTGATGTGGGGCTCAAACCCATGAACTGTGAGATCATGACCTGAGCTGAAGTCAGATACTCAACCGACTGAGCCACCCAGGCACCCTGTGTCCTAAGCTGTTTTAAAGTAATCTTTCATTCCCTAGCATTCCAGGGTTGGGAATGCATTTCTGGACTGGGGCTATTCCCCAGGAATGTTGCCAGAGGTGTTGTATTCAAAGCCTTTTGAATGAAGTCCCCTTCAGATCTAATTCTGAAATAGATTTGCAAATGTTAACATGTTTTCAGTTCCTTAATATACCATGGATATATTTGAAATACTATTATATATTTTGTGCTATGTTACATAAAATGGATAAAAGTACTTCATTTACTATAAAATTATATCTTTTTAATACCTCCCAAGGTACAAGTACAAATTAATAGAAAGTTTAGATATAAAGTTACTGCTTTATATCTAAGACATTTTCATCTGTTTTAAAGTAGGGATTTAATCTTAATACAAATGGAAAGGAAGCATGGCTTAAAGACTGTTGAGGCTTTAAAATTCCATTTTAGTTAACAGCATTCATTCATTCATTCACTCATTCATTTATAAGTAGGAACTCACCACCCTGAGATCGAGTCTCATGCCATACTGGTACCAAAACAGACACTCAGATCAGTGGAACAGAATAGAGAATCCAGAAATTGACCCAGAAGTCTATGGCCAATAATCCTTGACACAGCAGGAGGAAAGAGAATCCAATGGAATAAATATAGTCTCTTCAGCAAATGGTGTCGGGAAAACTGAATAGTAACATGCAGAAAAATGAACCTGGACCACTTTCTTACACCATACACAAAAATAAACTCAAAATGGTTGAAAGACCTAAACATAAGACAGAAAGCCATCAAAATCCTCAAAGAGAAAGCAGGCAAAAACCTCTGTGACCTTGGCCGCAGCAACTTCTTACTCAACACATCTCTGGAGGCAAGGGAAATCAAAGCAAAAATGAACATTGGGACCTCATCAGAATAAAAATCTGCACAGCAAAGGAAACAATCAGCGATACTAAAAGGCAACTGATGGAATGGGAGAAGATATTTTGCAAATGAATGTCAAATAAAGGGATAGTATCCAAAATCTATAGAGAACTTATAAAACTCAACACGCAAAAAATAATCCAGTGAAGAAATGGGCAAAAGACATGAATAGACACTTCTCCAAAGAAGACATCCAGATGGCCAACCAGCACATGAAAAAATACTCAACATCACTTATCATCTGAGAAATACAAATCAAAACCACACTGAGATACCACCTAACACCTCTGAGAATGGCTAACATTAACAACTCGGGCAATAACAGATGCTGGTGAGGATGCGGAGAAAGAGGATGGATCTCTTTTGCACTGCTGGTGAGAATGCAAACTGGTGCAGCTGCTCTGGAAAACAGTGTGGAGGTTCCTCAAAAAATTAAAAATAGAACCCTATGACCCAGCAATTGCACTGCTAGGTATTTATCCAAGGGATGCAGGTATGCTGTTTTGAAGGGATACATGCACCCCAATGTTCATAGCAGCACTATCAACAATAGCCAAATGTCCATTGATGGATGAATGGATAAAGAAGATGTGATATATATATATACACATCTAGATACAGTGGAGTATGAAAATACAAAATATAAAATCCTATACAATGGAGTATTGGCAATCAAAAAGAATGAAATCTTGCCATTTGCAACTATGTGGATGGAACTAGAGGGTATTACGCTAAGTGAAATTAGTCAGAGAAAGACAAATATCATATGACTTCACTCATATGAGGAATTTAAGATACAAAACAGATGAACATAAGGCAAGGGAAGCAAAATTTAAAAACAGGGAGGGGGATAACATAAGAGACTCTTAAATATAGAAAACAAACAGAGGGGTGTTGGAGGGGTTGTAGGGGGGGACGGGCTAAATGGGTAAAGGGCTTAAGGAATCTACTCTTGAAATCTCTTGCACCCATGTGCTAACTAACTTGGATGTAAATTATAAAACAAATAAATGATAGAAAGAGAGAGATAGAGAAAGAAGGAAAGAAAAGAGTTGCATGTCAGCCAGGCATCTCTAGTGGTCTTAAGAATCATTTCTGGGGCACCTATAGAGCATGTGACTCTTGATCTTGGGGTTATAAGTTTGAGCCTCACATTGGGTGTAAAGATTACTTAAGATCTTTAAAAAAAAAAAAAGAATGAATCATATCTGGCCTACAAGATAACCAGTACTTGGTATCCCTGACAATTAAATATGTGCTATAAGGAGAAATTGTTTCAAATAGTTGTATATCTCGTTGGCCTTGAGTTTGGAGCATTCTTCATGGTAACTGAGGACAAATCTAAAGGGGAGGACTTGTTTACACTGAGACCTTTATGCTTAAGGAGCAGATGCTCAGAAAACCAAGAATCTCCCACACTGGGACCCAGGAAGAGCTGCATGAATAGTTCTTATTGGGAAGAGATGGTCTTTGAGAGATCTGAACATAATTTGGGGAACTGGAATTCTTCTATACCCTGAGTTTTCTTGTTGCCTCACCCCCAGTGGCAGTTTCCTGGGATTACTCTTGCTCTGTCTGCCATGAGTGTGACTACTGTTCTCTCTCTTTGCTTTTTTCTCTGTCTTTCTTTGAGTCCTCCCACCAACAGGTCCCCCATGGTTCTAATGTGTGAATGTGGTTTGGGGAGAAGCTCTTAACCAGTCTAGTTAACTACCATTGCTCCCGCTGCACTGAGTTTTTGCACCAACTGGACCACTAGCCTGCCTAGAAGTTGTGGTCCTTGTTGTCAGATATTCACATCTGGTCTGTCAGCTATGGATGGGCCAGTGGGGTCCTGGGGTAGAGCACACAGCCACCCATAAGATGGAGCCTCCCCTAGTCCCCTTCCAGCCCCCATTTTTACTGGGAAAGTCTCCAGCAGGGGCTGTGGGCAGCAGTGGTTGTTTTGAGGTTTGACGTGTCCAGAATGTTGTTTATTGGTTTAATTGCATAACATAATTTATATATTTGAAAGCATCATAGAAATTAAAAGCCAATTGACTTAACTGGGAAATGGTTTGAGACATATGACTGGATGCTAATAACACAGGCAAAACACAAACCAGAAATGGTATATAAGCGCATGGGAAACCCTATTTGACCTTATAGTGGTGATGGATCAAATAAAACAATGAAAAGCTTTTCTGGTCTATCAGTTTGTCAGTGATCAGGAGGCAGCATGGTGTAGCAGTAAGAGCCTGGTGTCTAGATTCAGACAGATCTGGATTTGAGACAGAGCTTGCCAAGTACTCACTGTCATTTCACTCTCTGAGCTTCGGGGTGATAATGATAACTATTTCCGTCAACTTTATATTCCTGAACATGTAGCTGGACACAAATGAACCTGGTCTTCAGATTTGCATTGTCCCTCAGATGAGGCACCATGTGCTTTAGTCTACTCTTTTATGTTTGGAGTATTTAATAAATTTTTGTTTGGTTTGGTTTTGGTTTTTGTAGTCTGATCTTTACTTTTCACAAAATGTAAGCTCTGGTTTTGTGACTGTTGTTGCCTTCTATAGAAATGAAGCTGTTGTCATTTCTGGAAGGAAACTTGCCCAGCAGATCAAGCAGGAAGTGCGGCAGGAGGTGGAAGAATGGGTAGCATCGGGCAACAAGCGGCCACACCTGAGCGTGGTTCTGGTTGGTGAGAATCCTGCAAGTCACTCCTACGTCCTCAACAAAACCAGGGCAGCTGCAGAAGTGGGTATGTGTCACTCTAGGACCCTGACTGCTGCTAAACTGTGGCTTACCTGAGGCAAACTTCATTGTCATCCATTATTTTTTCTGATTAGAAAACATAATCAGAGGAGGCCAATGTGATTGAATTGTATCCAAAATGTTGTCATAAAGAAATCCAGCCTATCTGCTGGGGAGGTTTAGAGACTAGGATGGAAGGAATATGGTTGGTATTTTTGGTGCCTTCTGGAATGTAAGCTAAATTCTGTCCTTCATCTTAACATTTGACAACTGACGTTGAACACAATTTACATTTGCTTTCCTTGAACAATAATGCAAGTCTGGCTGAGCTATTTGAGTTTGATTTGGCTGAGGAGAGACCTCAGTGATGTGGCCTAGAACACGGCCCTAGGTTTGAAGGAAGTGACTCTGACTTCTAGGAAGTAGTTTTCAGCTTCTCTATCCATTGAATCCAAAGCCAATTAAATCATGCAGTTTAGAGGTGAAGTTTTGAATGCAAAAGCCTAGGGTCTGGGTGATGGGAGGTTTGTGTTCTAGGTCTCGTTATGCCTAGATGAGGGGTGGGTGGTCTCAGCTCTGCCTCTCCCTGCTCCTCTGTGGGTCAGTGGTGTGAGCCCCGGGTGCCCTTCCCTTCTGAAAGGCTGTGGAACCACTGGTGTGACTGGACCATGAGCTTTTAGTACACTCTGTTCTTTATCACTGAGGATTGAGGCTTCTTGCCCTTTTCTTTGTTGGTTTGTTTTATTTATTTATTTATTTATTTAAATTTACATTTTAGTTAGTTAACATACAGTGCAATATTGGTTTTAGGAGAATTCAGTATTCATCACTTACATACTTATCAAGTGCTCAACACAAGTGCCCTCCTTAATACCCATCACCCACCTAACCTATCCCCCACCCACCTCCCTCCATCAACCCTCAGCTTGTTCTCTATCGTTAGTCTCTTGTCATTTGTTTCCTTCTATCCTTTTTTTTTCCCTCCCATATGTTCATCTGTTTTGTTTTTTAAATTCCACATGTGAGTGAAATCATATGGTATTTATTTTTCCCTGATTTATTTCACTTAGCATAATACATTCTAGCTCCATCCATATAATTGCAAATGGCAAGATTTCATTCTTTTTGATGGCTAAGTAATATTCCATGGTATATATGCTACATCTTAACATTTTTTTAATGTTTATTTATATTTGAGAGAGAGAGTGTGCGAGTGGGGGAAGGGTAGAGAGAGACTGAGACAAAATCAGGCTTCGGGCTCTGAGATGTCAGCACAGAGCCTGACTGCGGGGCTTGAACCCATGAGCCATGCCTGAGCTGAAGCAGATGCTTAACTGACTTGAGTCACCCAGGCATCCCTATACCCCACATCTTCTTTATTCATCAGTTGATGGACATTTGCTGCCCTTTTCTTTGAAACCTTTAGAATGTCTAGAAAATAGGAAGTTGTGACTTCTTTTTTTCTGTTTATTTATTTTTTTTAACAGATGCAATTATTTTCCATCATTTACACTACAGTAGTTACA
>NC_043703.1:116935532-116941584 GCF_006229205.1 Suricata suricatta
CAATTTATTACTTGCCCATAAGCTACAACAGAGCCTGCTAAATACCTTTCCTTAAATTCCACCTCTATACTACAGTATACTTGAGGTCCATGCAAAAAAGTAGCTACCTTTTATGTAGGAAATGGATGATTAAGTCTTTGGTGTTGTAAAGGCAACTTCATTTAAACATAACCACCCCCACCACCAAAAAAAGAAGAGGAAAAAAAAAAGTAACGAAAATAATAAGGGAAAAACCCAAGACACACTTCCTAGGGGGAAAAACAAAACAAAACAAAACAAAAAAACTAGCAGGAAGTTGTGACTTTTTGACACTGGGTGGTAGCACAGTGCAGTGGAAACAACATGGACTTTGGAACTGGAAGGATTGCCTTCACTGCTGACTGGCTTGTGTTTCAATTTTGCTGAGTCTCAGTCTCCTTGTCTGTAAATTGAGTTTAATGAGGATAGTGTAGAATAATGTATATAATTGTCAAGCCAACATTCTCTAGTATGTATACTTGTATACCTTTTTAGGTACCTTGGGAACTGATTGAGGCTTTTTAGGTACCAGGGTTGAGTGTGATGAAAACCCTCTAGGTTAGAATACCATGGCAGGCAACATAGCATTGCTCATTAAATGCCTCAATATTTTTTTTTAACTTTGAAATAATCTTATAGGAATCAACAGTGAGACAATTGTGAAACCAGCTTCAATTTCAGAGGAAGAATTGTTGAATTTAATCAATAAACTAAATAATGATGATAATGTAGACGGCCTCCTTGTTCAGCTGCCTCTTCCAGGTGAGTTTTGGACTCTACCACTTAGAATGTTTTCTGAGGAAGAGAGGGTTCTTAGTTACTTTATACACCTAGCCCCTCCTGTGGATTTGACTTAAAGAGGAGGTAAATTCAAGAGAGTGAATACTAGATATCCACAGACCTACTCAGAATACTGATTGCTCCATAATTTGGTATTGAGATCTTTTTGAGAGAGAGTGAAAGTGTGAGCAGGGGAGAGGCAGAGAGAGAGGAAGACACAGAATTTGAAATAGGCTCCAGGCTCTGAGCTGTTAGCACGGAGCCTGATGCAGGGGTTGAACCCACAAACCGTGAGACCTTGCCCTGAGCCGAAATTAGATGCTTAACTGAGCCACCTAGGCACCCCTATTTATTTATTTTTGTAGGTCTTTTTTTTTTTTTTTTTTTTTTTGAGAGAGAGACAGAGCGAGCAGGGGAGGGACAGAGAGAGAATCCTAAGCAAGCTCCATGCTGTCAGCATGGAGCCTGATGCGAGACTTGGATTTATGAACCATGAGATCATGACCTGAGCCGAGATCAAGAGCTGGATGCTTAACCAGCTGAGACACCCAGGCACCCCTGGTATTAAGATCTTGATACAAAATGGCATTGGAGGGAAGCAGTTGTACAAGAGGATATTGATTTTGCCTAGTGTATGTTCCTTCTGTGAAGAAAAACAAGTAAATCGCAGAGGCAAGTCGTGGAAGGGGAACTGGTTTGCATGATAAACCAGGTGAGTTGGAGTCAGACAGTTGTAACTATGCAACAGTGACTTAAGGCCACTGTTCTGATTTCTTTTTCAGAGCACATGGACGAGAGAAAGATCTGCAATGCTGTTTCTCCAGACAAGGATGTTGATGGCTTTCATGTACTTAATGTAGGGCGAATGTGTTTGGACCAGTATTCCATGTTACCAGCTACCCCATGGGGTGTCTGGGAAATAATTAAGCGAACTGGTAGGTAAATCCCATAGTTGTATGTCTGTGTTAGTATTATAAAAAATGGTACTTAAAAATGATAAAAAGCCCTTCAGTAGCAGAATGGACACTCCGGCCGCACATCCTCTAGTCCTGCCCCCAGAGCCTACCTCTCTGTACAGTTGCCTATTTTGACTATTTACCTATTTTGACTGTTGCTATTTAATCCAGAAACCCCCTGTAAAGAAAACTTAAGGTTTAATTGTGTTGATAGTGCACACTCATAACATTTTGTAGCTTACAGGGTGCTTTCTCTTTATTTTTGGCCTCACTATATGTAGCAGGTGATAGGGCCCATTAACTGATGAGGCAACAAGCTTAGTAACTCCCTTCATTATCACTCGTTCATGTCTGAGGCTATCTGCCTGCCTTTTTCTTTGGTGCTCATTCTAAGATAGTCTAGCACTCTTTTTAATGCAAATATATATTTTTTTTTCATAGGCATTCCAACCCTGGGGAAGAATGTGGTTGTGGCTGGGAGGTCAAAAAACGTTGGAATGCCCATTGCAATGCTGCTACACACAGATGGGGCTCACGAACGCCCTGGAGGTAAGACAGGGGAGTTCAGAGGAGTGTTCCCTTCTCACTTTTGTGCAAACCATTAGAGGCTGTTTGTTAAACTTTGCATTTGTATTTATTGTATTTTGTTAGCAGATATTTGGCATATTTGGGGAATGATCTTGTAGGATAAGCTGAACTCATATCACTTGAGACTTTTATATTAATTTAATAGGGAACTAGTACAGAAATGACTATGCCTATAAATAAATTTGAGTTTTGAGTATAAGCGTGGTTGATGGCAATTAGACATTTTCAGTTATGGCTTGGATAGTTGGGGCTAAGAAACCATTCAAAGTTAGTATCCCATTCTGCGTCATTTGATAGGAAAAAAAAAACTTAGACCATTGCAAAGGATTGACTTGAAAAGGCTGTAGTGTGTCATTATGTCAAGTTCTGTGAATTTGTCTGAAAAAGCCTCATAAATCCGTTATTACATGTGATTATCACATAATCTTACACGATTATATCGGACATAATGGCAAAACTGTGTATGTCTAAATATGTTTCAGCATACTTATTTTTTAAAACCTTGAGTAATCCTAGTGATATTTTGCTTAGGAAAGGTAAAATTCTTGAAAGGCTGCCAAATAGGATAAGAAATAAAAGTAATTATATATGATTCAATGGGTAGAGATAGGATGAGTTATAAGAAATTGGGTATTCATTTCTGAAAAGCAAATGATGCTGAGCTGCCCAGAAAATATGGTACACGAATTAAGTCCATTATTTTTTTCAGAGATGGTGAATTTCTAAAATGGGTTGACTAATTGAGACCTAATCCAACCTCAGCTCTGATTCAGAAATCAGGACATCTGTATTTTAACTCCTAGGCGATGCCACTGTTACAATATCTCATCGATACACTCCCAAAGAGCAACTGAAGAAACATACAGTTCTCGCTGACATTGTGGTGTCTGCTGCAGGTAAGAACCCCGGGAAGGGGTAGAAGGACGGCCCTTAGAATCTTAGAATTGGCCTGCCTCTCTGCCATCCCATCCCTGTTCCTGTAGGGATGACACTGTAAGCTGCCCATAAAGATGAGGTGGGAACTGCGTGCAGTGTTGGTTTCTGGCTTTCCACTATAGACTTGGTGGGTCAATGTTACTTCAAAAGGGCCCAAATATTTGTTTACTATATGAAGTTTCAGTTGTTCCTTGGCTAACAGTTTTTACAGGTTTTCATGAAACGAGCCTATTAGTTCTTCCAGGTGTCTTAAAATTGAAATCAGATAAGACTGTGACAGGTGGGGGTGCCTGGGTGGCTCAGTCGGTTGAGCGTCCGACTTTGGCTCAGGTCATGACCTCACAGGTTCAAGCCCCGCATCGGGCTCTGTGCTGACAACTCAGAGCCTGGAGCCTGCTTCGGATTCTGTATGTCCCCCTCTCTCTATCCCTTTCGTCCTCATGCTCTGTCTCTGTTTCTCAATAGTAAATATATGTTAAAAAAAAAAAAAAAAGATTGTGACTGGTGGGATCTTTCAGTACTAGTGACCGCCCCTGTCATTCCTGTCTCTGTTTGCAGGCATTCCAAATCTGATCACAGCAGATATGATCAAGGAGGGAGCAGCAGTCATCGATGTGGGAATAAATAGAATTCAAGATCCCATCACTGCTAAATCCAAGTTGGTTGGAGATGTGGATTTTGAAGGTAAATGGTATCGTTTTCTTAAAATATAAAATTAGTAAATACTACCTTTAATGGACTTTTAGGACAGATCATTTACTTTTCTTTAACTTTTAGACTTACATTACTCTGGGGGCTCCTGGCTGGCTCAGTCAGTAGAGCATGTGAGTCTTGATCTTGGGGTTGTAAGTTTGAGTCCCACGATGGGGGTGCAGAGTACTTTAAAAATTAAAAAAAAAAAAAACATTTAGGTTACTCTGGTTACTTAAAATGTATCACACATGATTAAGAGAAATCTTTTAAGAAATGATAGTCATTTTAGAATCATTTTAGGATGTTTATATCATAAGATTATGGGGGCCAGCTATAAGCTTTTCAGGGAGATGTTTTTTCCTCATAACTGAAGCGGCTTCATGACTTAACAAGTCTGAAAGTTTAATGAAGTGACTTTCTGAAACCATTGTCTCCTAGCAGGTGTTACAGATTTATCAGTTTCGCATTGAAAGGGGAGATCACAAACCTGAACTGTTAAAAATGGTCTAGGAAAAAGTCACATTCCTGACTTTTGAAGTATACTAGTAGATTTCTCCTTTCACTTTTTAAGGTATTATGTTTATCTCAATTTTATGTTGATAAGCCTGTTTCTAGCTTTCCATTTCTAATAAAGCAGTCAGACATAAGCCTAGGTTCCTAAGTATTTTTGCTGTCAGATTGGGTTTAAAAAAAATCTTACTTCTCACTTTCTAAAAAATTACTTCACATGGTGCTTTGGGTCTACAGTATATAGTTAAATAAATCTAGTAAATAAATAGTAAATACATAAAATAGAATAAAATTAAGAAACTATTGTGTAAAATAGAATAAAATTAAGAAACATAAGAATAATTATTATAGTTATCCTTCACATATAGTTAACCCATCAAGGTATTTATTTTTATTTATTTTTTTTCAAGTCATAACCAGTTTTATTGCAAAAGGACCCTGTACACATTTATCAATTCTAGTACCTTAATAGCTACCAACAAGTCATTAACATACAGAAACATGCATCATGAGAAGCAAGAAGTATCACCCATCCCTTCTGTGTATTAGCAGCTTGTTACTCCTGAGCCACAGTGCTCACATCACTGAGGTCTGTGAGCAGTCACTTTTCGCATTCATCCTGA
Source organism: Suricata suricatta (assembly GCF_006229205.1). Taxonomy (NCBI): domain Eukaryota; kingdom Metazoa; phylum Chordata; class Mammalia; order Carnivora; family Herpestidae; genus Suricata; species Suricata suricatta. The sequence continues at coordinate 116,940,637 of NC_043703.1, forward strand.
AGGAAAGATGGAATGACTTAAATACAAATGCAACATATTATAAATAATTTCTTACAAAAAAAGTCACAAATTAAACCAAAGTATTTTACAGAATTTACTACAAAACACCATAAAAACTGCCTTCACTTAAGCTCTCTCTCGAACAAAGCACCAGCATTTCAAGGTATTTCTTTTTAAATTGCTTTAATATGGAGGAAAAGTATGACTAGTAAATTATAAATTACTTAGAGGTATAAATATTCATTGAACAACTCATTACATGCCTGTTATTTTATTAGTATGTTTAAAAACGTTTACCTGAGTCATGTAGATGTGATTTTTTTTTTAAATGAGTTTGAGGTTTATGAAGGTGCTTACATATATTCTTGCTTTTTCTTTAAATGCTTCTCCATGGTATGTTAAAATGCTATAATTAAGGCAGTCTACCTGTCCTGTTCCTATATAGGCGTCAGAAAGAAAGCCGGTTACATCACTCCAGTCCCTGGGGGTGTTGGTCCCATGACAGTGGCTATGCTAATGAAGAATACCATTATTGCTGCAAAAAAGGTGCTGAGGCTTGAAGAGCGGGAAGTATTGAAGCCTAAGGAGCGTGGAGCTGCTACTAATTAACTGTTGTGTCTTCTTTTCACGAACAACAGTCCAAGCCAGTTCAAGAGGCAAAACAGGCCAATAGAAATGCAATATTTTTTATTTATTTTACTGAAATGGTTTAAAATGATGCTTTGTATTTATTGAAAGCTTAAATGGGTGGGTGTTTGTGCACAGAGCTCTGCAGTACCTCACCATGGAGCACGCCCGCATCCTGCTGGGTTGTGTGATCCAGCCAAGAGAAGCCATTAACCTAGTGATTAACATGGAGGACATTGTCACAGTGAGAATGGATGCTTAACTTTGTCAAGCCACTTAAGTTAAAAATTGCCTTTTCTAGGATTGCATTTCCCAAGTGCT
>NC_043703.1:117312800-117384352 GCF_006229205.1 Suricata suricatta
CGGCAGAGACATGGCCCTACTTTGGCCCTGAGGTAGTTTTGGATCTCTGTTGAGAATATCATGCTAAACCTAACACTTTTTCGGTAGCTAACCGCCACCCGCACAGTTAAACATTCCAATTACACCCCCCCAAAACATTCCAGGGGGGCATCCCCCACATTGTATCCCTTAGCTTTAACCTTTCTCTCCTACATCATTCATTCACTTATTCAGTTGTGCACTCTTTTATTCAATAAATATTTGTTGAGGGCACACTATGTGCCAGGCACTGGGCTACACTGGACACACAGTGGTCCCTGCCCTCATGGAAGTATGTTTAGTCTACCTTCAAGAAGTTCTTTCAAGTCTTCAAACCCTTATATTCCAAGAGGGTCTGCCCCTCTTTACTCATGCTCATTCTCATTTGCTTGCTGATGATTCCTATAGTCCCTTCGACAAAATTCAGTAGAGATAGGATCGTTCGGCTGGTCTGGGTCTTCAACTCTGGTTGAAGGGGAATTCTTCTCTAAATTAGCCAACAAGAGAGGAAAAAAATAATGCTAGTACCAAACCAGAAATGGACAGGCGCTTTCTCCTGTTTCCCTCTTTATTATTGTCATCTCCCCCGCCCCTCATTCAGGTCATTGCCAGCTATGCAGGTTGGGGGAGGGGAAATCAGTTTACCAATGAGTGATTCAGGAGACGTTAGGACCAATAGGAAAAGAGCCACCTCCCTGTGTTTTAGACCTACAACACAAATTTTTGTTCCTCTCAACTGGTCCTCAGAGTAAAACCGGAAATACTTAATCCAGGCTCCCAGGTGTAATCTGCTCAACAGACTTCCTGTGTTTCAATATAAAGCATGGCTTCTCAACATGTCTTCTTTCTCACATACTCCACATTAGTCTTCCTGTCTTTAATTTCCAGATTATACTATACACTGATGCTAGAATTATCTTAGTAAAAATATACTTGATCACACCATTCTTTGTCTTAAAATTGTTTTGTTTTTGCTTCTGTTTTGTTTTGGTCAAAAGGCTGTTATGACTGACTCCACATAATTTATCAGGCTCAATTCACTTTGCCCTAATTGCAAATCACATCACCTGTTGCTCCCAGTTACAATAAATTTCTCTGTTTCTCTATAAATTGTTTTATTTTTCTGGAGTAGCATTTATTGGATAACGTACCAAAGACTGCGCTAGATGTGGGGGAATATGATGTGATTTCCCCCAAGATCCTACTAAAGTCTGATGGTGACAAACTACCAAGAAACCAACCTGAATATTTTAAACTACAAGGAGAACAACTGACCAAAGGTAGAAATCCACTGCCATGTTTGTGAAGACCACAGGCTGTTCCTAGCCAATGACTGAGTGTGGTGGGGATACTAAGGCAGACTTGATCCTGGGAGACATAGGATGCTTCATTCCCTCTCTTTTTCATTTAGGATCAGACTTAAATCACATCTGACTGCTCTTGAAGCCTTTGCCAGCCCTTTCCCTTTTCCCTCACAGGTGTTTCCCCTGGTAAAATACTTGTACATTTAATCTCATCTTGGTGTCAGCTTCTCGGAGGACCTAGCCTAACTCATGAATATTTGAATAAGTAATTTCAGACAATATAATAAACACCAATAAAGATAAAAAGCATTCACCAAATTTTTGTTGACTACCTACTAGGTACCAGACACTGTGCTAGGATCTGAGAATACAACAATCTTTGCCCTCCTGGGGATTAGAGTCTTAGGACAGACAAATACTTAGGCAATGGGCAATGTGGTGTGATATGGGCTGTAGCAAGGGAAGTATAAAGTTCTGGGAACATATAAGAAAAGCACAGACTCAGAGAATTGGGCATGCTTCCTGGAGAATGGGATTATCATTCTGAGTTTAATCAAGAGAGTGAATAGGAGTTAGCTAAGTAAGGGACATGGAAAACATTTCAGGCAGAGGGAATTCTGAAGAGGCTCAACCAGTCCAGGGCATAAAATGTAGAAGAGGTAGGCAAGAGGCCAGAATATAAAAGGTTCTGTGAACTATATTAAGGATTTTGGAGTTCATCCCATAGCGAAGGTATGGTGAGGAGCTGGACTGACGTGTTTTAAGCAGAGGAGTGATCTGATTTGTGTAGTGGAGAGAACAGTCTATCTGCCCTGACAGAAATGAACTGGGGATTGGAATTGGGGTGGTAGTGGCTGGTGGTGGAAGCAGGACAGGACTAAGAAGTAGCCCAGGCAAGAGATGATGGTGGCTTGAATAAGGGTGTTAGTAGGGGCATGCAGAGATGTGGAGGAGATATTTAGTAGTTAAAATGAATAGATCTTTGTGAGTAATTGGATTGATTACAAGGAATCCAGAATGACAGAGTCTAGAACATACTAAGTATTCAGCAAATACTTATTGAAGAATGAATGCAGATTTCCTGGCAGGGATAGCTGGGAAGGGAGTGGTGCTATATACAGATATAAGAAATATCGGTTCTACCATCTTACTGGGTACTCAGTTACCCAGGTTGGTGTGGGAGTGAGGATGACAGTTCTGTTTTGGACGTGTTGAAAGCCAGGTGCCTGTGGGACACTAAGTGGAGATGTTCAATAAGCTATTAGATACATGTGTCAGAAACTGAAGAGAAAAATATGAATTGGAGATGTAGATTTAAGGTATAGATATTGAATAAGTTAGTATAAGGCAGAGAGCTTAGAACAGTGATTTTTCTCAAAGTGGGGATCTCAATCTATTAATAGGTAGTAAAATCAATTTAGTGGGCTGCAACCAACATTTTATGTTTTTTAAAAATATTTTTTACATTTATTTATTTTTGAGAGAGACCGAAAGACAGACAGAGCATGAACAGGGGAGGGGCAGAAAAAGACACAGAATCTGAAGCAGGCCCCAGGCTCTGAGCTAGTAGTCAGCACAGAGCCCAATGCAGGGAACCGCGAGATCATGACCTAAGCCAAAGTTGAATGCTAAATTGACTGTGTCACCCAGGCGCACTACCAGCATTTTAAAAAGTAAAATAGAATGAAATGCAATTCCATAGAAAATATCAGGGTTTAGCTCTTGAATTAAAGAAATATAGTGTAAGTATGACTTTGTGAAAGTTTACTTCACTACTACAAAAGTATTCTAGTATGACTAGGTTGCAATGTAAAAAAGAACTTCTTATTGTATGTTGCTGTCAAAAAAATGGAAAGGGATCTTTGAAAACAAACAAAAGACAAAAAAATCAATATTTAAACCATGTTCAGAGATGGGATTAAGGTCTAGATTCGATTGCTGAGGAGCAGCTAGGGAGAGGCATATATTGGTGCTAAAGGAAATAGCATAGAGGAGGGTCCTATTGTGTTGAAGCTGGTGTGTTAGAAAAAAAGCTCCCGGGAGAAGAATTGGAGTATCAGTCTTCAGTGTCTATTTTCCCTTCTAGATTAAGCAATTTGAATCCAGGATCCATGTTTTGCATGTCATCCTTGTGCAGAGGCCATGCTAATCTCTGTATTGTTCTAATTTTAGTATATGTGCTGCCAAAGAAGGAGTATATTAATAATCATATTTTATCAAATATGATAAAAATCAAATAATAACCATATTTTAATAATCCTTATCTATGTTACTTAATAAAATGCTTAGCACATAATAGGTCCTCAATAACTATTGAATAAATAAAACAGAATTTGCACTTCAGAGAGATTACCCTGCTAATAATCTGGAAGGCAGGTGTTTTTTTTTAGTGAAACTATTGCATAGTCTAGGTGAGCAATAATAAAGTCCTGAATTATGATGATGACGGAAAGAAAAGGAAAAATTTATTTATGGTTAATAAATGCAGGTTATTAGGACAAGATGACTGCTTACATTTGGACATGGTAGCTAGCCTCCAGGATGGTCTGCTGAAATTCTCATATTCCACCCTTGTGTTGTCCCCTCTCCACAGTGCATGAGGATTGGCCTCTGTGATGGACAAAATATAGCAGAAGTTATTATATTTTTACTTCTGAGGCTAGATTATAATTATATATAATATATATTCTCTATATATATCTATAGAGAATATAATTATATTATAGATTATGACTTTCACCTTCCTTTTGGGGATTAGTTGCTCCAAAGAAGTAATACTATATTGTGAGGACATTCCAGCAACCCATGGAAAGGTCCATATGGAAAGGAATTGAGACTTACTACCAGTAGCCAGCATCAACTTGCCAGGCATGGAATTAAGCCATTCTGGAAGTGGATCCACCAGCCTTAGTCAAGAATTCAGATGACTGCAGCCCCATCCAATATCATGACTATAAACTCATGAGAGATTGGGAGCTAGACAACCCAGCTAAACTACTCCTGAATTCCTGACGCACAGAGATAATGAATGTTTATTGTTGTTTTAAGCCACTACATTTTGACGTAAATTTGTTACATCTGTTATGCAGCCTCAATAACTAAGCAATGGGGAATATAAGAGCAAAGATTACCTGCAAGGCTGTAAATTGGAGGACTAAGGGCTTGATGAAGGAGCTGGGAGGGTGGGATGACGGAGACAGTGAGTTATTTTTAGGCCCTGTGTTTGCCTTGTATTAAGGATTTCCTAGCGGACATATCCATAGGTAGTCTTTGCCCCCCTCGATCTCAAAGGCCCACTACTTATCCTTGAACACTCAGTTCAAACGTCATTTCTGTGAAACCTTCTTGATTTGCTCAGGCAAAACCTAACTTTTCTGAGCATTTATTGCACATTTTTACAGCAAACACAAATCACTTTGCCTTGCAATGATCTATTTGCAGTTATTTGTTAAATGCTTGCTAAAATAATAATTTTGAGAGATTTGGTGTGTTAACCTATTTAAACACATATTTTCCCTGGTAGTACAGATAATGGACATTTAAGCTTTTGGAGTCCCCTGAGCAAACCAGCCATTGGAGGACCGGGAGGCTCACCTCCTGCCTGGTTCCGACGTAGAACTCCCACCTAGACCCAGGTCTAGCTCCGCCAGTACCTGGGTTGGGCTTCTCTGCTCCTTAGCTCCGCCTCCACCCAACCCCGATTGGCTGGAGGAGGAAATCGGCCCGATCATTAGTCCCTTCTTGAAGAGGCGGAGCTGGGTTGCGTTCTTGTCTAGACGACGCTGGCCGAACCGGACCGAGGAGATCCGAGTGGGGCCGAGGCCGGTGACACTGCGGTCCAGAGCGGAGGTGGCAGGGCGTGCCCCACCCAGCGGCCAGGCGGAGCCTAAGATGCTGGCTTCTGCCAGGCGGCCCCGCCCGGGCCCTCAGCCGCCTCCGGCCTCGCCCTTCCCGCTGCTGCTGCTGGCGGTGCTGAGCGGCCCGGTCTCCGGCCGCGTCCCCCGCTCGGTTCCCAGGACCTCGCTTCCCATCTCCGGTAAGGCGTGGGTGCTCTCGCCGTTCGCGCCGCGCCTGGGTCCCGCCTGCAGGTGCCGGCACCCACCTGCCCTTTTCTGCCAACCTGGGCAGGCGCTCTGGGGCCCCTCCGCGCGGCGCACCGGGTCCCGCGCCGCCCACGCCCCTCCAGAACCCACGCGGGACCCCCACGCGGTGCTGTTCCGCGGCATCGCTTCCCGGCCTCGCGCTTCGGCTCCCACGACACGCCCAGGCGGTTCCTGCTGCCCTTTACTGGCAGAACCGCGGGAGAGTTAAGCCCTCATCGTGCAGAAGCGAGCACTGAGGCCCAGGAGGGGATGGAGGTTTCTCGAGGTGGTCCTTTTCGGGGTTCCTTCTCCCTCCTTCCCGAACATCCACCTGTGTCCCTCTCGCCAGTTTGATGCCCATTCTGCTTCCAAACTCATTGGTCTTTCATTCTGCTCCAGCCACCCATCCTTCTGATGACCAGCTCAGTCCATCTGCCCACTTCTCAAATACATTCTCTTATCATTTCTACCTCCCTGCAGGCTTTTTGCCCCGCTCAAAGCCCTCATCTTCCTAACCCACTTCCCAGGCCTCTCACAGCTCTGACACCAACTCCCATTCTCTGATAGACGATCCATGGATTCATCGTAACCCTCTTAACTCTCTCAGCTTTCCCTGCTTTTTCTACCCATTCCCTATATTGAATGTTGGGAAACCATTAAGTGAGTTGATTTAAAGTTCTGTTTAAATGATTTCTAAAGTCTACAGAAGGAAAATAAAAAGGAGGAAGGAAATTTGGTCCTTTGAAAAGATGTGGAAGAAGCCAAGGGATGCCACCAGATTAAAAATGGGTCACTGGAGTGATTCACACTTTAAAGGCTGTCTGCTGAGGTGGGCATGGGCATGGCTGTGGACCTTGTTTTCTTCTTAGTGGGCACTGAGTGTTAGCACCTTGTGCAGACAGACCAGTGAAGCTGAGAGGACAACCTGTTGGCAAAACCTCACAACTGGGTAATAGTAATTTAGAGTCTAAACTTTAGCCTCGTGGCATAGCCTTGCGTTGAATCCAGAAGACAAAGTTGTGGTCAGAGCCTTGGGTTTGTTTGTGCTGGAGCAATAGCCACAAAATGGAACTGAAGTTGCTAGACTGGGTTGATAACCAGAAATTCAGAGAAGTCTAGATAGCAAGGTGAAACAGAGTTGGGGATACAAGTGGAGGTTGGGTGCTCCAGGGCTTATAATGAGCATGAGAGAGTAGGCAGGTCCAGCACAGATTTGAGTATGGGTGTGGGAAGATGGGGTGGGTGGGTCTCCATAAATCAGCACATCCAGGAATGAATGGCTGGCAGCCATTCTGTCAAGTCTTGAGGGTAGCTGAGCAGATGAAGTAGATAGAACAGAGCTGTATTGATGCAAGGATAAGGACTCCAGAGTGAGCTAAGAAGGTAAATTCATGCTAACTTATTGGTTATAGTCTTTAAATGGAGTTTTTAATGATGATATTGAAGTTTAGATGTGGCCCCAATGGAGCACATGCCTAGGGAAGGAAGAAGGGAACCTGCTGTGAAACATACAGTGTATGTCAGTTACTTCCGCATATGTTATGACATTTAATTCTGTCAAGAAGCCTGATTCGTGGTGTTTACAGATGAGGAAGGTGATGCTCAGGGCAAATAACTTTCTCAAGATCATACAGCCGGTAAGTGAAAGAACCACATTTAAACTGGGGCTGATCCTTCTCCAAAACACATACTCATGCCCACTTTTTACCTCTTTAGGTGGAAGTAGGGTGGATTTGGGGAGGATAAGAGCAGTGGGAAGACAGGAGATAGTTTCCTAAAGTGCTGGTGAAGAGAGTGAATCGTTTCCTTTCTAAGTAAAAAGAAGTTACTAATAAATGGTTATTTAAAAAAATAGGAAATTTAGAGAAGAAAGTACTTGTACCTCCTATAGGTATTTTCAAATTATGTATCATGTTCCTATGGATAGAAATTACAGACTTAATAGTTAATGCTGTTATTTTAATAAAGCATTCTATTTTTTATAGAAAAAGCATACTTGACTGCATTGTGTGCTAAATATTCTGGCCTCATCAGTTACCTGTCTTTGGGGTGGTTAGATGCTTGGACTGTCAAAGCTCTGTTTTTACCCCTCATGGCTGCTAAATAAAGGATACTTGGAAGAAACAAATTGAGCCCTTTGGCTTTGCCCTTGTGGACCCAGCCCGTTTGAAGCAATGGCTGATATTACTCTCCCCTCTCACCCTCTCTTCCTGCCAGAGGCTGACTCCTATCTCACCCGGTTCACCGTCCCTCAGACATACAATTACTCTGTCCTCCTTGTGGATCCTGCTTCCCATACACTCTATGTCGGCGCCCGGGACACCATCTTCGCTTTATCCCTGCCCTTCTCAGGGGAGAGACCCCGCAGGGTGAGAAATGAAAGTGGGGAGGACCCCAGACCCCAGAGCATGTGGTTAGATCCATAATTTTATGAAATAGATTGTGTTCACAATAGCTAAATATGTAACAGTGGTGGTGGCAGGGGGAATGTTGATGAAAATGAATATAGGAAGAATATTGACTTCATTATCTCCGTTAAGGGTGATGGATGGGGGTCATGGTGACTGGGGATGTTATGAGGGAGGTTAATAAGGGAGGAGGCCATAGTGACCAGGTTTCAGGTAACATTTCATTAGAATCGTATTTCTTTAGGGCAATAGGTTTTAAACTTTTTTTGACCATCTCAAAGTAAGAAATATGTGGTACATTTTGACCCATACAGGAAGTGTGTATTTAAAGAGCACATTGAAACAGTATCTACTCTCCTATATGTGATCCATTTTGATATATTCTATGTCATTAAAAATAAAAACCGTTGATTTCATTACTCATTAGTGGGTGGAGACCTCCAGTTTGAAAAATGATGCTCTTGACTGAAGGGGTGGGGGTTGTCTCTGAAGTTCTCAAATTGATGGAGGTTGTGAAACTGTTTCACCAACTCTGAATTGGGAAGAGTTTGGGGAGAATCTGGGAGAAACAGTCACTCCTCCTTTCTCAGATTGACTGGATGGTGCCTGAGGCCCACAGACAGAACTGTAAAAAGAAAGGCAAGAAGGAGGTAGGTGTGAATCCTGGCCCTGTCCCAAGTGTCCCATTAAGACCTGGTTCCAGCCCTGGTTCTGTGTCTGTCCCCTGCAATGCTCCCATCGCAGTGGGCCCAGGCAGGGGCTCTAACACCATGTCATCACCTGTCATCTCTGATCCCAGAGCTGCATCTAACTGTCCTGACACTACCCTGCCTTTCCTTGTACCTGCTGCTTCTGATTCTCTCTAATCATCTCTGACCCCCAGGATGAATGTCACAATTTTGTCCAGATTCTCGCCATTGCCAATGCCTCCCACCTCCTCACTTGTGGCACCTTCGCTTTTGATCCGAAGTGCGGGGTCATTGTGAGTGATTGGTGGGAGGATGGGACGGGTCTTCTGTGAGTGACCGTGACAGGGGGCATGCTTAAAGTAACACTTGTGCATGAAAAGCATTTGGGGTGAGGGATGTCTTTGCAGGGTGGAGATTTTGTCTGCCATGGAAGGGGGGTAGGAGAGGGAGGGCTGAAGGGAGGTTGTCTGTAGAAGGTGAGGTACACAGAGTGTGAAGAGAGAAGAGGGATGGTGAAGGAAATTAGGAATGTGAGCTAGGCTAGGGAGAGGATAAGTTCAGGAGAGACTTCAAAGGCTAGCATCTCGTGTTTCCTTTGCCCTGTGTATGCTTTGTCCCAGCAGTCTAGATCCATTTCGTAATCAGCACAATCCATGCCTGCTTCATCCTCCCAAGGCATGTGACTATTTCTCACCACCTTCCCACCCCCACTGCCGTCTTCATTCTGTGCAGGCTGTGACCCTCTGCTCTCATGGCTTCTGAGGTCGCTGCCCACTAATGTAGTACTTGCTGGCCCCATACTGTGGATCTTGCCTTCAGAGCAGGTGCTTTGTCACCATCTTTTCTTCTAGGTCCTGTTCATTGCTTCTGGAGCCCTGGGTATCTCCACTCTCACACTCAGGCAGACTTGAGTACACCCTTAATCATATCTAGCTAGTCATGACTTCTAAAGTTACTGGGACTGGTGGCATTTCAGGAAGGTCTCAATGCTTTTGAACCCTCAGCTTTTCCCATCAGTTATCCAATAGTCAGTTACTGGTCCTCTGCCAGCACACACTTGTGACAACAAGCTGGGATGAGTCAGAATCCTCCCCTGTTCTTTGTATTTAGTGTCTTTCATCTCTGCTGCAAGTAGAAAAAGGAGGAAGTGCAATGACTCTCTTTCTCTCTCCTGACCCTGATCGTTCACTGTAGATTTTGACTTGACCCTTCTGAAACTGCAGTATTCCTTGCCACTTGGATCTTATCAGTGTGCAACTCCAGACCTCCCCTTGCTGAAGACCATCCTCAGGTCTCTGATTTCCAGTGCTCTGCCTGCATATGCTTCATTGCTCCAGTCAGTCCCCCTGGGCTAGCTGTGAGGTTAGTTGCGCTTATGTTGAGTGCTCATAATGTGGATGAAAGACTCTCCACCCAGGGTTTGCATAGCTTCCTCATCTTGGGAAGATTTCCAGGTCAGGGTGGTATTGAAAATCTCTATATCCCATCAAGTAATGTTGAGGGTATAGCTTCTCTAAAGTTCTCACAAAGCTCAGAAACTAGTATGCCATTGTCATGTTTGTCTTTTTCCAGTCTGCACATACTTGGGGAACCCAAGGGTATGAATACCAGCACCATGGCTTATAGACCATGTGATCATTCCAAGTTGGTTTCCTGGGGTCTTCTATTCTTTTTTTGGCTCTCTGAGGAGACCCTAATGGTTGTTGGATTCTAAGTATCTAGACATAAAATGTTCTGTACATCCTATCAGGATTGGTGTGACTTGGACTCCTATCCACTCTTGAGAAAAATTAGTAACCAGAGTAAAGCCAGGGATCTGTGTCCTGCACTCCCATGACTTTTAGCTCCTTCTCTGAACCCCCCTATCTAGCAAGCATATGAAAAGAAGGAACATCGTTTGGTCAAGGCTTGTTTGTAGGAGAATATAGGACACAAACTTCCTACCCCCAAAATCAGCTGTGTTAACTCTACAAGCCATATATTAAGACTGTCTTCTAGACTTCCTGAAACTTCTATCCTGCCTTTACTGTCTTATCCTGCTACCTGGCAACTCCTGCCTGCTTAAGCAAGTTCTTGCCTTGTTCCTTAGTGCTACACCTCTCACATCCCAGACTGATGACTTTGAGACTATGTATAACTAACTATTATGTGAGAGTTTTGACTAACTGATCCAGACACAACAACTCACTAAGAGTTGATTGCTCAGAGAAATCAAGGTTCTTACAAAGGAAGTTCAAGCACTGGACCTACCAGCTCTAACCAAAAGTGGAGGCTGCCATTCAGGGACAGCTCGTCAGACATTGGAAGATAATATATTTTTAAGTACTTATTTATTTTTGACAGAGAGAGAGAGAGAAAGAACATGAGTGGGGCAGGGGCAGAGAGAGAGGGACACAGAGGATCTGAAGTGTGCTCTGTCCGGAGAGCCGAGAGCCCAATGCAGGGCTTGAACCCATGAACTATGGAGAGTCAGATGCTTTACTGACTGAGCCACCCAGGTGCCCCTGGAGGAAAATATTTTAGTTTGCTTTGTTGAGCGAATTCCAGAAGTTAACAGAATAATACTAGACTTAAACAACAATAGCAATGACAAGACTTCCCAGTCAGTTAAAGATGTACTCTGTCCCAGGCTGGTGCTAGGTACTTTACATTCAAGATTGAGTTTAGTTCTTATCACCACACTCTGATATTTAGGTATTATTTGTTTCCATTTCATAAGCAAGGAAATGGAAGTTTCAAAAAGTTAGGTACCGTGTCTAGTATTACCTAAGTGGCAGTGGCAGAGCCAGGATTTAAATCCAGGTGTGTCTGGTTCCTCCCCACCACCATGTCCCTCTAGTCTAGCCTGCAGCACAGAGGGCCTTACCTGGTTTCAATATCTTGTGACATTTGATCTGTTTCATGTAACAGGCGCCATCTTTTGTTTTCCCTCCAAATACCTGGGGAGGGTCCTTTATATGTTTTACATCCTTCTTGACCAAAGCCAAAGGCTAGATTTCAACCCTACAGCTCGGTGAGAGCCTTCCTACCTAGCTGTCTTTCAGCTAGCAAGACTTGCGTCCACCGCAGCTGGTGGTACAGTGAGGAATCTCAACTCGCAGAGACTGTGGTGGAGTAGCCTTGGCCCCTTCAGACCTAGATTAAGTGTCACTTTGATAAGACAGTAAACATAACCTATCTAGTTAATAGGATCCTCACTTGCTGAAAGATTTTAAACCCAGATAACACAATGATGCCATCTGGGGAAACTGGTAGAGGAGTTATTTCATACTTCAGTAAAACATACTGAGTTAAGGGGGCTTATAGACCATCTCTGTGAGGAAGTCCAGCAGTCAAGTGCCAACACAAACTAGAGATTGGAAGGCATCACACTTTCAGAGAATTTGGGCAATAATTTGCATAGAAAGTCTAGCTGGAAATGTAAGAATGAGTGAGGTCATTGAAATATATGTGACAAAGACTAAGGATAGATCCTTATGATGCAAAGTTAAGGGATAGAAAGGAAAGTAGAAACTACCAAAGGAGATAGAGAAACCACAATTAGATAGGAGAAGGATGGTAGACTTCCAAGAGAATCAAGACAGAATCTTTGAAGGAGGGAGTGAGTCAAAAATATCAAATGCAGCATAAAGATTAGTAGGATAAGCACTGAGAAAAGGAGTCCTTCGTGAAATCTAAGGGGTTCGTTTTAGGCATAGAGATGAGAAAACATAATTTGTGTTCTAGGAATAACAAGTGACCCAGGTTTAGCTAGAAGAAGGTGTTCATTTTGAGAAGTATTAGTAAGTAATTTTGGCTAAAGAGTTTGTACACTAGGCACTGGTGAGCCATTTTGTCACACCCTTGCTCAAAAACTTACCAAGACAGTTACTGATATTCTAGGAATATCTGTGGTAGGTATGTAGAGTAAATTGAGGGCAAGGCTAGGCAGTTTGGAGAGGGGGTTACTGCTGTAGTTTAGGTGAGAGGTAGGATGGGCCACAGCAGCATGTACTAACCTTTGTCCAAAGTACCCATACATCTTGGTAATTTCTTACTGTCATCCATCATTTTTCTCAGGCTAGGCTGCTACCACTGCCTCACATATGAGATGCTTGTGCCCTTGTGGGGTCTCTCATTGCAGAAGACTCTCTCAACCCAGTGTTCCCTTTTTGGAGACCTCAGATCACATCTAATTTTAACAGGCCTTCTTCAAGTCTATCTCAGGGGCGCCTGGGTGGCTCAGTTGGTTAAGCATCCGGCTTTGCTTCAGGTCATGATCTCATGGTTCATGGGTTCGAGTCCTGCATTGGGCTCTGTGCTGATAGCTAGCACAGAGCCTGGAGCCTGCTTCAGATTCTGTGTCTCCTTTTCTCTGACCCTCCCCTGCTCATGCTATCTCTCTCTGTCTCTCAAAAAAAAAAAAAAAAAAACAACCCATAAAAAAAGGGCTCTCTCAGTAAAGTAAGATCTTGTTTGCCAACTATAGCAAATAGATGAACAGTCAGAAAAGGCCTGTAGTGTACAATCAGTACAATCAGGGGATATAGATCTATGTTCCTACTCCAACTACCATCAGTGTAGTTAGGCTCTAGCAACACCATATGCCCTCTCTAGTGAACTACCATCTGGCTTTTCAATCCCGTAACTTTGATGCCTAAGCTGCCACAGCTAACTTCCCTGCCAGTCTTAGGTTGAAGTCATCCCTGATTTTCATTTTTAGATGTTATCTTGAAGGCTCTCTTAGTGCTCAGCTGAGGTAACTTCCGGCTGGCCCTGGTGGAATGCTTATCTCTCTTTCCCTGGCCAGATCAGTCCTGCTTTAGTCCCTGGATGAAGAAGGCAATTACTTGCCAAATTCCTCAAGTTCTGACCTGAGTTTCAGGTCTTTACTGACTTCTCATATTCCTTTCCCCCTTTCTATGTTTCCTTGACTCTGGTCTTGTTTTTCATCCTTCTGTAGGAGTAGGGGGAGGATGGCCCTTCTCTCTAAGCCCCTGCTTCAGATGGTCTTATATCAGCCTGCAGTATTCTTAACCCTTCCTAAGAGCTCCAGCCCTCAGGACACCTGCTTTCTTCCCTCAGTCCCTCTTGTCCAGTTACATATTTTCCAGCTAGTTGCAAACCCTAGCATATCAGAGGGAAGATCTGCCACTCAGCCTGTTAGAGTCTGGTAGGGCCATCCGTGGGGTTCTTTTATCAGGGCATGTGGGTGTTGGAATTAGGGGAATGGAGTAAAGGGGAGCAAATGGATGAAAAGAGGGATAGCAAAGATAGGAAATGCCAGAGTGGGTGGAGGAATCAGGAATAGCCGGGGAGTATGGGGATGGTAGTGGATGGATGGGAAATGAATGGAAATTGAACTTTTCCTTCATCTGACCATCTTTGTAATTCTCAGCATGAACCCTCATATGACCCTAAACCAATTGCCCCTTTCTGGTCTATAGGATGTGTCCAGTTTCCAGCAGGTTGAAAGACTTGAGAGCGGCCGAGGGAAATGTCCTTTTGAGCCAGCTCAGCGGTCAGCAGCTGTAATGGCTGGTGAGTGGGAAGAGCCCAGAATCCCCAGAACCCCTGTCACTCCTTGCTGCAATTGCTTACTTCCCCACCCCTGCTGTTAGAATTTCTGTGTCCTTTCTTTCCTTTCCTTGCAATGTCTATTACTCCCATGCCTCTTTCTAGCCTTTTCTGTTCTTCCCACAGTGCCCTGTGTCCTCCTGCTTTTCCCCAGATTATTATTCCCCTGGTTTTTCTCTAGAGAATGTGTCTTCTGCACCTCTAGTGTGAGTGTTTGCTCTGTTAACCTCATTTTCTTTTCTCATGGTGTTTCCCCTCTTGTTTCTAAGAGGAATCTACTATAATGCATATTGTAATACATTTGGGAAAAGTGCAAAGAAGAACATAAGAAATCTTGTAGAACAGAACTGTTAAAAAGAACTTTGTGGGACAATAGAAATGTTCTGTGTCTGTGCCATTTGAAACGGTAGCCACTAGCTACATGTGGCTCTTGAGCCCTTGAACAAGGTGACTAGTTTGATGGAAGGAAAGAATTTTAAATTGGATTTAATTTTACTTTAATGGAAATAGCCAATGTGTCTAGTGTCCACCATCTTGGCACAATTCTAGAATATCAAAAAACCGCTGATAATATTAGGGGGTATTTTTTTCTAACTTTTAAAATGTGTGTGTGCACATGCATATGCACTCATGCACATATATTTTGCTGGCCAGTCCTTTGTTGCTCCGAGGGACCAGTCATCCATAATGACTGTTAATTCCTGCTCTTACTTACTTTGACCCAACTCTATAAAGTTGTTCAAGTGTGAAATGGTTCAATCACAGTTTATGCCCAAATGTTTTCTGGAGAATGCCTAATCCTTTAGCAACTACAAAGTGAATTGTTTTTGTGCCATGTATCCTGTATTTTAGGTCGGACCACCCCATGTTCACCCTTCAAATTTAGTGAGAATCTGGCCACATTCTCACAATAGTATAAAACAATAAGGTTAATAGAAATTTTATGCGTGTGTATATTATAAAACTTTTTAAAAAGTTTATTTATTTATTTTGAAAGAGAGAGCGCGAGCACAAGTGCGGGGGAAGGACAGAGAGAGGGGGAGAGAGAAAGAAGCCTAAGCAGGCTCCATGCTGTCAGTGCAGAGTTGGATGCAGGACTTGAACACACAAACCATGAAATCATGACTTGAGCTGAAATCAAGAGTTGTATGCTTAACTGACTGAGCCATTTTAGGAGCCCTATTGTAAAACTTTTAAATGTCATACAATATGGATTTAATTTTTAATTTTGTCATGTAATTTTATAGTCATTTCTATATAATTTAAAATTTTTGTGAAGAAAAATTTTAATAACATGATACTAATTCTTTGAGCATACCACAATTTAATTAAGCAATCCTAAATAATTTATGTAAGTTTATTTAATTTCCAAGTTTATTTAATTTACCTCAAAGTTTTTGCTATTTCCCATAACACTATAATAAACATTTTTGTGCATACATTTTTATTCTCATTTTAGATTGTCTCAAGAATCTTGGGAATGGATTACTATATCAAAGGGTGTGAACATTTTATGGCTCATTATTTGTTGCTAATTGAGTTTTTAGAAAGTGTACCAATTTACACCCTAAATCAGCAGGAAGAGTGTTTGTTTTTCTCACATAAATTTCACTAGAATCGTATTGTCGTTTTCAAAAATCTTTGCTAATTGAGGCTAAAACTGGCACCTTGTTTTAATTTGTATTTATTTGAATATTAGTGAAGTTAAACGTGTTTCATGTTTTAGTACTTATTTTTATTTCTTCTTTGGTAAATCCTCTGCTTGTATTCTTGGGCCAATTAATAGGTAGCATATATGTTTCAATCTATATCTTTTCTCTTGTGACTACATTTTTAAGTTAAATCTTTCTCTAGTTAGCAGATAAATTTTTTTCTTCTTACAGGTTTTCCCCCAAAACATTTAATTCTTTGATCTATTTGGAACTTACTTTGATGAACGGCATGAGATGGCTATCTAAATTAGTTTTTCCCATTTAGTTGATCCACTGACTCAGCATCATTCATCATACTGCTTTTTTTCCTCTTCACTGACTTACTTTTGCTGTGAACTTTATCGTAAAATTAATTTTTACCTACTGTTTTGGAATCTATTTTATGATAAAACAAAAATTGGGATACAAGATCTAACAATGACTTTTTTTTTTCGTATGCATGACTTTATAGGAAAAGTCTTAAAAGCTAGCTATACAGATTAAATCACTGTTAGACATACAATTAATGACTTCCCTTTTCTGAAAAGTAATAAAATAGTAATACATGCAAGCTTTGTCATTTTTGTCTTTTATCTGCAATTGAAACTGACGAGACCTTGTTTATAGTCATACATGTTTGCATAAAACAGTTTACTCAATAGTTTTCTTGGCTCTTTATCAAGCATCTTTGGCAAAACTGAGCCAGTTTGGCTCATTAACAAAGATTTATCAGTTTTAGCAATTGTGAATATCTTTTGATTCTACATGATTTTATTTTATCAATAGGAAGAGTTCTCAATTACAACAATATAAGGAAATTGATTAACACACTTTCTTTGTTGCAAACAGTAATCTTTATATTCAACCTTCTGCATTTAATTTCTCTATGTTCCAGTCAGCAAGTGAATTCACATTAGCATGTGTTTTAACAACACAAATTTCATAAATAAGATCATTGTATGACAAAGAACATTTTCTAAAAGGAAAAACATTTTTCAAGAGGGTTTTGAGTCTTTCTTTTTCCCCCAGGTAATGAAATTAAGGTTGCCTTTCAACTGATAATTGATGGAAATGGCTAGAAAATCATTCTAACAGTTTAGAATGGCTAGCTTTCCCATGCCACTTTCTGTCTTAGATCCAAATCGTAGTCAATCCCAATATTAAACACTGTCCTCTGAAGTTCTTATTTTATAGGGCTATAATTTAAATTTCTTTAAATTTGACTGAAGTGCCAATATTCGGTTGTAGTTTTCAATGTTGATCTGTTATGCCCTGCTGTCCTTTTGTTTTGAAAATAGCTGTATTGAAAATAGTGGCAACATTATGTAAGAACCAGAACCAAACTTCCCAGTTAGGGTCTATGAAAGTATCCTTAAGGATAGTATTAAGGATAATAGACGTATTTTGAAATAAAAAGAAGAGCTTTAGGTAATGAAAATATTAGGATATAATAGCAGGAGTATCTCATTTTAAATTATAAAAATTACAGTGTGCATTGTAGGTAATTGAGAAAATACAGAAATACAGAATATATATAAATACATAAAATATATACATTCTTTAGAAAAAAAATTTAAATTTTTAAATGTTTTATTTATTTTTGAGAGAGACAGAGCATGAGCAGGGGAGGGTCAGAGAGAGAGAGGGAGACACAGAATCAGAAGCAGGCTCCAGGCTCTGAGCTAGCTGTCAGCACAGAGCCTGACCTGGGGCTCGAACCCACGAACCAGAGATCATGACCTGAGCTGAAGCCGGATGCTCAACCCACTGAGCCACCCAGGCGCTCCAGAAAAAAAATTTTTTTAATGTCTATGTATTTTTGAGAGAGACAGAGAATGAGCTGGGGAGGGGTAGAGAGGGAGACACAGAATCCAAAGCAGGCTTCATGCTCGGAGTTGTCAACACAGAGCCTGATGTGGGGGGCTCATGACCTGAGCCAAAGTCCGATGCTTAACCGACTGAGCCACCCAGGTGCCCCTACATTCTATAAAATACATATGGAAATATATAGAAGGAAGTAAAAAGTTAATTGTAACTAAATTATCACCAGATAGCCGCTATTATTATTTGTATTTTCTTCAACTGTGTCTATGTGTATATTTGTAACACATTGAAATTATCATGCATATTTCACTTAGTATTGTATACTAGCTTTTTATCATAGTATTAATTACCAAAATTATGAATTTTAGTGATTACATACTCTTACTTGAATGTAGCCCAGTCTATTACCATATAATTATACATTCAAAAGTTAAAATAAATTATTGCTTTTATAAATAATGCTGCAGAAGAAATCTGTTCACGTATAAATCCTTTACATGAATCTAATTAGTTGCATATGAGTCAACCCAGAAAGTAGAATTGCTGGGCCAAAGGGTAGAAAGGTTTCTGTGGTTCTTCGTGGATTTGGCCAAATTGCTTTCTAGTTTGTCCCTCCAACATTGACAAGAGGACCTCTTCCATTGCACCCATGTCAGTCCCAAGTAATATAGTTAATAAACATACAGTAGTCCCCTTCAGAGCTCTATTTTATATGTTTTTGCTTGCATCTCCATTAGTGAGACTGAACAACTTTTTCAGGTGTTTATTGGTACTTGTATTTATTTAGGAATAAACCTCAGAAATCTTGTTCTTCAAAAATGACATTTGTATTGCACTTAGATCAAATTAACAAAATTATCTCAGTGTCTCTATTTGCACTATTCCAATTTGGATAATGCAAATATTTTGACAATAATGTTCACATTAGCTTAAGAACACTGGCATTTCTTTCTGTCTCCTTTGCGGGGGGTCTTTGTCTTCCACTCATCCTTTCAACGTTGGGGTTCCTTGGACCCCCACTCAAGGTCCTGTTCTCTCATTCACCATGGTTGTGATCTCAACCAGCTGCATAGATTCTGCTTCCACTGCATTCTGATGCCCCCCAAACATTATCTGGAGCTACAGACCACATATCTAACTGCCTTCCAGATATCTCCAGATAGATGTCCCACAGAAATCTGAAAATCGAAATGTCCCAAACTGAGCTCATCATCCTTACACATCTCC
The DNA here is from genome assembly GCF_006229205.1 of Suricata suricatta. Taxonomy (NCBI): domain Eukaryota; kingdom Metazoa; phylum Chordata; class Mammalia; order Carnivora; family Herpestidae; genus Suricata; species Suricata suricatta. The sequence goes on from NC_043703.1 coordinate 117,331,600, forward strand.
CCCAACCCTGCTCCACCACCAGTGTCCTCTCTTCTGAGTGCATAGTGCCATTGCCTCCCTTCCCCTGCCCCAAGCATCCAAGCTGGAGACAGCAGTCAGTTATCCTCGGTTCTCCCTGTCACACATCCTTGATAAATAGGGTTTTTATCAAGAAGAGCAGGCAAGAGATTTTGTTCTTTCTCTTTCAGAATCTGTACTATGTTTTATCATCTCTGTTTAATCTCATTGCATCTTGCAATTACTGCATCCACCAAGAAGCACTGTAGATGTTTCAGATGCACTGGGTACTGCCAGCATTTTGGGGTGAAGCCTCCCTCTTAAATTTGGGTGTGTTTGCCCAAGACTAGCTAGCATTCACACACTGAAACAAGACACTTAGAAATCCTACTTGACCAACAGAGGAAAAGGTAGAATAAACACTGCATCTCCAACTATCTAATCACGTCCTCATTATAGGCTGTTATTAAAAAAAAGAAAAGATCTAGCAGGCCTAATCCTTAGATAAGGAAATGAAGAATATTAGGAGAGCAGCTATCTGTCCTGCAAAGCTCTGACCATGAAAAGAAAAGGGAGTGGGGGAAGGAAGGCCAGGGCATGTTTAAAATCCTTTTTCAGAAAGCTAATGGATGGTTATTCCTATTGTAAATCTTCTTTAGAAGTGGCCATTTTGATACCAGAGTGAAAATTTGAGCCCCCAGGGTATAGGGACACACTGCTATGGTGGCATTCTAGGCCGTCAGTGTTGGCTTGCTAGTACACCTGGGAGGCTGATGTCACAGGCTTTACGTTTGGGCAGATGGAGATCTATTTCCACACACGATTGTGGTTTTTCTTTGGCTGTGATTCTTTATTTTTTGTGGCTTTCCCCCCAGCATTTCCAAAATGAAAATACCTTAATTTTTTGAGTTATAAAAGTAAAATATATTAACTACAAAAAATATTTAGTGAGTACAGTGAGTACAAAAAAGTAGAAAGGAGAAAATAAAAATCATTGTAATTCCATTGATCCGAAATAAGTGTCATTAACACTGTAGAATTATGGCTCCTTCCAATCTTTCCTATATCTGCAGACATAGATTTTAAATAGGGTTACATGATACCTGGTGTTTATTTTCTAACCAGCTTGCTCACTGAATTCAGCACTATGGGCATCATCTAGTGCCAATAACAAATGTGTGTTTTAATGTTTACTGAATTGATTCATTCAGTAGTAGCTTGCCACAATTGCACATACAGGAATATTTTATTATATGAGAAATCCAAAAGAATATTTGAAATTGAGACTGTCCTGGAGAATCTAGGGCATGTGGTGATACAGTGTCCTCCTGTGGACCTCTGTCCTTATGACTGATGGCCGCTGTTCCTTCTCCTCAGGGTGTGTGATTTATTATTGTGAAACAGAGACAGAGCATGAGCATGGGACAGGCAGAGAGAGGTGGAGACACAGAATACAAAGCAGGCTCCAGGCTCTGAGCTGTCAGCACAGAGCCCGATGCAGGGCTTGAACCCACGAGTGGTGAGATCATGATCTGAGCCGAAGTCAGGCACTCAACTGACTGAGCCACCCAGGCACCCCTGTAAGACTGTGTTTCAAGCCCCTTGATATTCCTAGAACACCTGGAACCCTACTACTTCCTCCCAAAGTGTCTGACCCCTCCTGCTGTACCTTAGTGTCTGTGACCTTCTGCTCTTTTTCTCTGAGTGCATGTGCTCTTCTGCAATTCTAGTCTCCAGAGTTGCTGAATATCCCCCTGTTCTATTAGAAACTTTTGGGACCTTTTACCTCCATCCATGGCTGAGTCCCCGCAAATCATTTATGATTGTTCTTCCCCCCATACCAAATCATGCTCCTAAATTTTCATAACTGTCTCTTCCACACATCTCCCTCAGTTCTCAGGATGTTCATAACACAGCTTCTGCCAGAGTTTTGGTTTTAGAGTGTTTTATGTACAATGCTCCTAGGGAGATTTTTCATTGTGACTCTGGCTTCTGTTTCAATCCCCTCCCCCAACCTTGAAAGTATGGAAGGTTGGCTCATTTGCTCCTCTAAGTGCTGCCAGACTATGTCCCTAACCTGGTTTTCTCCTTCCTGAAATGCTCTGGGAGGGATTGGGGTGCCATTTTGCAGCCCACATAAGGAGACACAACTCACAAATGCTGAATGCCCGCCACACGCCAGGCCTACGTGCGGCTCTATGTTTGTGTTGCATTTAACCCTCAATACCGCTAGGTGGAGGGCTGTATTTTCTCCATGCTATGTTTGAGGTGCCTGAAGCTAATTTGCCCAAGTTCATACTACTTATAAGTATTTACGGTCCAAAGTCAAGCCTTCTGAGCTCCAAAATGTTGGGATTCTTTTCATAGTCTCAAGCATTAGAATAGTCTCCACTCCCCACCTCACAAGGGGATTTCTGACCCTCTGCTGCTGCTTTCAGGTTTCCAACCCTTTTTTGCTTTGTATAAAGTATTTTTGAAAATAGGGTTATTTTTCCAGTGCCTGAAACATGGAACTTTGCTTAAGCAGCTGTGACCCTAGGATGATCGGGCTTCCCCCAGAGTGGCCTTGCTCACAACTGCTTCCTTCAAGGTGCATGAGCCCTGTAGCTCTTCCAGGGCTTTCCATGCACTGGTGTCCAGCACACCAGCCTCTCTCGCTTCTCTAGCCCCTCTCTGACTTGGTTTGCTAGTTGCTTTCATGGAACTTCTCCCCTTAAATAGTGGTATTCCCAGGGATCTCTTCTCACTTTCTCTTTCTCCCTGGCCACCACATTCATGGCATGGCTTCAGCCCGATTCCCAAGTTACCTGACTGGCCCTGTTGCCTAGACCCTTCTGTTTGATCACCCTCTAGGATCTCTGACCAGATGTCCTGAGGGGACTGCAACCGTAGCACATTCTACATCTGAAGTCGCTTCTTTTCCAACTACCTTCCTTATGGGCCTTCTATCATTTCCTGGCTTTGCTCATAGTATCATCCTGTGCTGTCATCCATCTTAGAAGCTGGAGACCTTAATGACTTTATTTTGTTCCATTCTTTCACATGTCATATTCAATTGATTTTCAAATCTTGTTAATGGATTCTGCCTTAGAAATATCTCCCGAGTCCAGCCCTTTCATCCCCACTCTGCTGCTGCCTCAGTTCTGGCCCTCCACTCTTGCCTGGATTGTGTGACTGTCTTCTTAAAACCCAGAACTGATTATGTCACTCTCTTCCTCACGAAAACCTGCAGCTGTACTCTTCCCTGTAGGATAAAGTCCACATTGCCTGGCATGGCAGACCAGATTCTTATAATTAGGTGCCCATCCTTTCACCTGCAGCTTCAGCACTGCTCACTAGGCTAGCCGTCCTCGGCCCTGCCAGAGCTGCAGCCACAGGGAGCGTCCACATCCCTGGACATGGCTCCTCTCATCCCCACCTGCCCATCTTCCTCCCTGAAGTCCTTCCATCTGGTAGATTGCTCATTCCTCAGCCCCATCTCAGATGCCACCTCTTGGACGCTGTTCCCCCAGTTAGATGTGGCTGGGTTCTTCTGTTTCCCTCCACATCTGTTAGTCCATGCCTCCTGGAATCTGATCACATGTTTGTCTTCCAGACTCAAATGAGGTTCTTGGGGGCAGTGACGTGCTTAGCACCTGGCACAGTGGCTCCTATGTAGGAGGTGGTGAAGGAAGATGCCACTCCGTCCTATCCAGAGTTCCTTATACTCAAAACTCCTTCAGGGGGTCATGACCTTCTACTACCCTGAGCAATTTTCTCTTAGTCTTATCTGAACCTTCTCTGTTACAGGGTGGCTAAGGTTGTCTCACATCCACTCACAGAGCTGCATCTCTGCTTCCTGCAGAGTGTCTGTGATTTCTCTCCTCTCCAGTCCCCACCATCCGTAGGGTGCCTCTGCCCCTGCGCTGTACCAAGAGGGAGGAGCCGATCCCTCATTGCTTCCTCTGGCTGGCCGTGCAGCATTGATTAACCCCCAGGCTGCTGTTTCTCAAAGTGAGGTTACATGTTAGGGTGATGCTGACTGCTCATTTGTAACTTAGTTCTTGGGCCATCTCCTAACTCTACTGAGTAGAATTGCTGGGTGCAGGGCCCAGGAATCTGTGTTTTGATCAGTTCCCCCAAGTGATGCTGGTATACCCTAAAGCTGTGACTTATTCCAGAGCAGTGTCCACTCCTGAATCAGAAAGACCGCTAGTTCTGTCAGACATTTACCAGAGTGGGAGAGCAAAAGTAAGGCTGGGTGTGCTGCAGAGCAAACCCCGTTCCTGGAGAATCACAGTATAATTAGTACATTATGGGATAGAAGCATCCAGAAAACACTAACAATAACAACAAACAAACCGACAGACAAAAAATCCTGATTTGCACAAGGGCAGGCTTTATTCTTCCTTCCTGTACATTAATGTCCTCACAGGTTTCCCTTAATGTTGATTGCCTTTACTGCCCCCGACCACTTGATGTCTGTGAGGATTTTAAGTGAGATAGTGCCTATCAGGTGCTTAGCAGTGCCGGCCATGTCATAGGCACTCAGCTCCTCAGGGTTCCTGCCCCTGCTTTGTCCCCTGTACTGCCTACAACCCCTTTTGCTTCCCTCAGTCATTTCTGACAGCTCATCTCCTCCCTGTCGCCCTGCAGGGGGCGTCCTTTATGCTGCCACTGTGAAAAACTACCTGGGGACGGAGCCGATTATCTCCCGGGCTGTGGGTCGCGCTGAGGACTGGATTCGGACAGAGACCTTGCCATCCTGGCTTAACGGTGGGGAGAGGGGGTGGGGTGCACTGGGGACAGAGCTGGCTGAGGCTGGGCGGCCCCAGGCTCTGTCTGTGGTGTCTGAAGCCACTGGTCTCCCCAGCCCCAGCCTTTGTTGCCGCCGTGGCCTTGAGCCCAGCCGAGTGGGGGGACGAAGATGGAGATGATGAGATCTACTTCTTCTTTACGGAGACTTCCCGAGCATTTGACTCCTATGAGCGCATTAAGGTCCCACGGGTGGCCCGTGTGTGTGCGGTAAGACCACTGTCCCGACTGTCTGTCTTTATCTTCTGCTCTGTCCTCTTGTCTTTTCCTTTCTGGGCCTCTGTCCTTGCATCTCTCCTGTGTCCTTTTTTTCCCTCTGCTTTGCTTCTTTTCTGGGAGTTGGGGGGTGTGGGGAAAGGGCTCTGGCTTTTCACCCCCACAATTACCATTGTGACACGCTGTCCCCAGGAGGTGGACTAGTGAAGAGGTTAAAGTCAGGAACTGCAAACAGAGAGTCCTGGGTTCAAGTCCTAGCTCCACCAGTTCCTGCCTCTGTGACTCTAGGCAGGTTCATTAGCATCATTGAAACTCCTCTGTAAGTTGGAGTATTAATAACCTCTAGCTGTAAAGGTTGTTTTGAGGACCAAATGAGATAACTTATGTAAAGCCTGTAGGAGACTATTTCAAAAGTGCACCATGAACTTAGTCAGCACATTGTTATTGTGATCTTTCCCACTCATTATCCCCTTCAGTGCTCTGTATCTTCATCCTTGCATTTCTGTGCATCTGCCTTCCCATCTGTCTGTGTCTGCTCTGAAGACAGGGGAAGCCTATATTGGTGTCCACATGCCTCCCACAATATTGGTCTTCTAAGGAGAGCTTCCCATGCGCTTGTCATCTCAGGGGGACCTTGGGGGCCGCAAGACCCTCCAGCACAGATGGACGACATTTCTGAAGGCTGATCTGCTGTATCAGGGGCCTGAGCATGGCCGGGCCTCCAGTGTCCTGCAGGACGTGGCCATTCTTCGACCTGAGCATGGATCGGGGACCCTCATCTTTTATGGCATCTTTTCTTCCCAGTGGTGAGGGGGTCCTGGTGTGGAGGAGTACTACAGGGTGGGAGAGACATGGGGATGGGTGCAGCATCGGTGCTGTCTGGTCCAGAGGGGGTGGGTTCTCCCTGGAGCCCTGTTCCCTCTGCCCTGGAGAAGGCTGCACGGCTCCCTGGGTCACGGTTCCTGCATTTCTCATGGGTCATCTCAGGATGAGCTGCTGATTCCTAGTTCCCTCTAGATATGTGGCTCCAACCTGTGACTCTTACAGGGAGGGGGCTGCCATCTCTGCTGTCTGTGCCTTCCTACCACAAGACATTCGGGCAGTGCTGAACGGTCCCTTCAGAGAGCTGAAACATGACTGCAACAGGGGACTGCCTGTCATGGACAATGACGTACCAGAGCCCAGACCTGGAGAGGTGAGGGGGCTAGGGCATCTCTTCCCTTCACACCTGAATTGCTGCATGAGAGAAAGGTTCCAGCTAAGCATCATGGACACTTCCTGGCCTTTGGGAAACTGTCACCCATTCTGTGTTTCCTCCAGTGCATTGCCAACAACATGAAGCTCCAGCAGTTTGGCTCATCACTCTCGCTGCCTGACCGTGTGCTCACCTTCATCCGGGACCACCCACTCATGGACAAGCCGGTGCTTCCCACTGGTGGGCGTCCTCTGCTCGTCACTACAGATACAGCCTATCTCAGAATTGTGGCCCACAGGGTGACCAGCCTCTCAGGGAAAGAGTACGATGTGCTCTACCTGGGAACAGGTATGTTTCATAGTCAAGCGAGTTGTCCATCCAGTGCAAATACACAAGCTAATGTCTCAGAGAGGGCCCCTTACATACAGGTATCAGAGTCCCAGGCACAGGTATATCTCTGTCATTGTGTCTTGCCCCTTGCCTGCTTCCTAGAGGATGGACACCTCCACCGAGCAGTGCAGATCGGAGCCCAACTCAGCGTCCTGGAGGATCTGGCCTTATTCCCTGAGCCACAGCCAATTGAGAGCATGAAATTGTACAAAGTGAGTTGTAGATTTTGGGGAGTTTGTTGCAGGGGCATCTGAGCCCAGAGCCAGTTTGTTATACTCCTGAGGTCTGGGAGATCCAGCAGGTTCTTCTTTCTCACTCCTTTTGTGTAGAACTGGCTCCTGGTAGGCTCCCATACTGAGGTGACACAAGTGAACACAACCAACTGTGGCCGTCTCCAGAGCTGCTCAGAGTGCATCCTGGCCCAAGACCCTGTCTGTGCCTGGAGCTTCCGGCTGGATGCATGTGTGGCCCATGCTGGGGAGCACGGAGGGTGAGTGTCACTGCAGGGGTCTCCTGCCTGCTGTCCCAGGGCACTGGGCCATCCACATGTTTGTGTCCATTTCTCATCTGTTAATGCTGTCCTACCTGTGTGTGTGTGTGTGTATTGTGTTTATGTCACTTGTGTGTCCAATTGTCAGTCCATACTGATTCATGTGTCTGTCTATGTTGGTGCTATCTCATCAATGTCCTTGCCTCTTGCCCTGAACTTGAGCGACCTCCAGATTGCCACACACTTCTCAGTTTTCATTTTACAAGAGCTCTCAGCGGTGTTTCCGCAGTTGACTGATCTTTCTTTCTTTCCTTATGATACTCGAACCTCGTGCCTTCTATGACTCTGCAGTCTCATGGGCTTTCTCCCTCTCCTTCCAGTCTGTCTGCCTTTCTGATTCCTTTTCTATCCCACTTCTAAATGTTGGAATTCCTCAGGGTTCAGTCCTTCTCTTTACACTTCACACACTCTCTAGGTGATTTCATTTCCATTATCTTCAACACCACCTGAATGCCGGTGACAACCATAGATGTGTCTTTAGTTGAGCTCCCTATCTAACTGCCATCTTGATCTTCCTTTTGGATGCTTCACAAGCAATTCAAGCTTAGCTAGTCTTAGCATGCACTGTTGTTTCCCCTTTCCTCACATGTTCCTTCCGTAGTTTTCGTCATCTTAAGAATGGGACCTCCATCCATCCAGTTGCTCCAGTCAAACTGTATTGCAATTTTTACTCTAGCTCCACCTGTGATTTCCTTGCTCCATAGTCACTTCTCCCTATCCCTGCCACTATCACCCTAGTCCAAGCCATCATCACTTTTTGACTGGATTATTTTAATAACCCCTTGATTGGTCTCCTTTTGACCATTGGAGGATCCTACCATCTATCTTCGCCTTAGCAGCTAGCTTAAAATCACATGTCACATTGAAGCAAATCCCTGACATATTCGTAAAATATTTCAATATGTGTCTCTACCAGATAAGGACTCTCTTAGAAACATTTTATTATTGGGAATTTTAAACATTCAAAAATAGAAGAACCTAATGAATTCCCATCATCTGTTGCTCAGTTTCAATAGCTATCAACTCTTTGTCCAATCTTGCTTCATCAATACTTACTCCCAGTTATTTTACAGCAAATCTCAAATCTCAAACATCATGTCACTTTAGCCGTACATCTTGCAGAATGTCTTTAACACAGAAGGAATTTTAAAAAATGATATTATCATTATAATACCATAAACTTAATGTCATGAAACATCCCATCAGTGTTCCAATTTTCTCAAGTGGCTATACTTAAAAATAGTTGCTTAAGTTAGGATCCAAATAACGTCCATCAATTTTAATTGATTGAGGTGTTTTTTTTAAATGTTTGTTTATTTATTTTTGAGAGAGAGAATGCATGTGTGAGAGGAGCAGAGAGAGAGAGAGAGAGAGAGAGAGATAATCCCAAGCAGTCCCCATGCTGTCAGCATAGAGCCTGTGTGGGGCTGAATCCTACAAACTGTGAGATTATGACCTAGACTGAAATCAAGAGTTGGGTGCTTAACTGACTGAGTCACCCAGGTGACTTAATTGATGTGTTTCATGAGACTTCTAATTTTTTAAAAATACTTATTTATACTTTTAGAGAGAGACAGAGCACAAGGGGGGAGGGGCAGAGAGAGAGGGAAACAGAATCCAAAGGAGGCCCCAGGGTCTGAGTTGTCAGTACAGAGCCCAAAGTGGGGCTTGAACTCACAAATCTTGAGATCATGACATGAGCTGAAGTCAGCGGCTTAGTCGACTGAGCCATCTAGGTGCCCTAAGACTTTTAATTTTTAAGTGAGGTTCCTTTTAATGAAACATTTTTAATTGATTGCTTGGAAAGTATTTTTTTCAAACTGACTTTGAGATTTTCTATTTTGAAGCCCAGTTAATCTGCAGTAAATTTGTACATATTACTGAACCATAAGTATTTTAGGAGTAAAAGTACTTGTTTTGGGGATCTGTTTTTCAGTAAGAACTTTGATTTAGTAGTTTCTCTTGGTAGAACTTTTAAATGTCTAAGACAAGGCAAGTGCTTTATTGTTTTAATATCGTTTAAAATAAGAATTTCAAGGGTGCCTGGGTGGCTCATTCAGTCAAGCGTCCAGCTTTGGCTCAGGTCATGATCTCACGGTTCGCGGGTTTGAGCCCTGCATTAGGCTCTGTGCTGACAGCTAGCACAGACTCTGGAGCCTACTTCAGATTATGTATCTCCCTTTTTCTCTCTGACCCTCCCCTGTTCACGCTCTTGCTCTCTGTCTCTCAAAAATAAATAAAAAACATAAAAAGAAATTTTTTAAAATAAGAATTTCATTGTTCTTGTGTATACTGTGTACTTGAGCCTCAGGGTCCCCTTAAAATATAAATGTGTGTGTGTGGTGTGTGTCGTATGTGTATATGCTAGTATTATTTCTTGGTGACACAAGAAATTACCAAGTTGGTGCTTGTATGCACTCTATGCTCCAAACATCAACTCCTAAGAGCGAGAAAGACTATGAAGTTCCTGTAGCTATAGCCCACATATGGCCTTCCCATGTTCCCCACTCTCAGCCAGACCAAGTGACCTTGGCTTTATCCAGAAGGCTGTCATGTATTCATACCAGTCTTGGAGCTCATTTCAGGTGCCTTAATTTGTTTTGAAGTTCATACTCAACATGAGTTCATACTCAAATGGAGCCTATCTTTGGTTGAGGCTTTTGTGTGTTCAGATGGAACCTGGTCTCCACTGATAGGTTGATCAAGGTCTCCCTCTGGGGAGTGGTGACAGGGTTTTCAGAGTGAGCAGTCTGTTCCACTGTCCCTCTGTCAGACACAGGCCACCCACATCCTCGAAGTGCCAGCTTGTGTTGTTTGAAACAGATCCATTAGAGGCTAGTAGATGTCAATAGCTGTTGGAGACAGAATGGTCCTACATAGAGATGAGCAGCTTTTATGAAACCAAATGTTATCTCACTGACTCTCACAGAATGTTTAATGTTTATTTTTGAGGGTGGGGAGGGGGCGCTGGCAGAGAGAGAGGGAGACACACAGGCAGACTCCAGGCTCTGAGTTGTCAGCAAAGAACCCAATGCGGGGCTTGAACTCACAAACAGTGACCCTCAACAGAATATTGATTAGCTTTTACAGAAAAGAAGCTTTCTGTCTTAACAGAAAAAGAAGTTAACTGTGCTTTTTATGGGTTTTTCCCCCCAGAGAAATCTTGTGGTTGTGGATACCCAGATACATTTCTTAGAAGGTTCCCATGTGTTTTTTTAAAGCACCCTCCAAACTCTTTTCCAGCACACCTAGTGCAAATTTAATTCCCTGTGGTCTGCTGGAAATATGCGTAGAATTACATGTGGCAAGTGTCATGAGTAAAAGGGGTATTGGGAGGAATTTTATCAATGAAGAGGATGTTGACTGATAATTTCAGGAGGGATTTATGAGATGGTGGAAGCCATAATCTCATTACTTTACTGAGTGTTCGGTGATACCAAGGAAGGTAGAAGGGGGTGTTGACACTGGATTCACCAGGTATTCTCTTCTCTACAGGCTGGTCCAAGACATAGAGTCAGCAGATGTCTCTTCTTTGTGTCCCAAAGAGCCCGGAGGTCTGTATGGTTTAGGGAAATGTGGGTGGAGTGGGTGAATACTTTTTGTCTTTGTCCCCATGGTCCCTTATATCTGATATCATGCCACATTTCTCTGCATTACATCCCAGCTGGTAGCATCACCACCTTTTGTGTCTTTGCTGTCTCTCTGCAGAACGCCCAGTAGTGTTTGAAGTTCCTGTGGCTACAACTGCGCATGTGGTCTTGCCGTGTTCCCCAAGTTCAGCATGGGCGTCCTGTGTGTGGCACCGGCCCAGTGGAGTGACTGCACTTACCCCCCGGCGGGATGGGCTGGAGGTGGTGGTAACCCCAGGAGCCATGGGTGCTTATGCCTGTGAATGTCAGGAGGGTGGGGCGGCCCGTGTGGTGGCTGCTTACAGCTTGGTATGGGGCAGCCAGCGCAGCCCCCCAAGTCAGGCCCACACATTAGGGGCGGGACTGGCCGGCTTCGTCCTGGGGGTTCTTGCAGCATCCCTGACTCTCCTTCTGATTGGTCGACATCAGCAGCGACGGCGACAGAGGGAACTTTTGGCCAGAGACAAAGTGGGCTTGGACCTTGGGGCCCCACAATCCGGGACCACGAGCTATAGCCAGGACCCTCCCTCTCCTTCTCCTGAAGATGAGCGGCTGCCCCTGGCCCTGGCCAAGAGGGGCAGTGGCTTTGGTGGTTTCCCTCCACCCTTCCTGCTTGATCCTTGCCCAAGCCCAGCCCACATTCGGCTCACCGGGGCTCCTCTAGCCACATGTGATGAAACATCCATCTAGGGCAAATGACCGCTAGTGCATAGGTGGCTCCCGGAGGGGAATGCCCATTAAGATGCTGGGGGTAGTGGGCCTGGAAGACCATCATGGCCTCTGAGTTCTCTTTTGGTCTTTGTGTAATCACTTAGACTTCGTGTCTGCCCACTCTGGGCCTAGCTGGGCTCTGGTCCAAGCCTGTGCTTGACTTTCCTGATTGCCCTGTGAAATCAGAGTTGCTGTCTCCAGCGAATTAGGATTTTTCCCATGCCTGCCCTCTGAACTGCTGCGACCCCTTCAGCCTTGGGCCCCCATCTTGGGCCCATTAGTTTGGGGCTGAGGAACAGAACATAGCTATGACTTTGCCTTCTGGTGGGCCCTGGCTGGAAGGAAGACCCTTAGAGGTGGTGTGGGGCTGGTGTGCATTAAGTCTTTTTGTTCATTCTCTTTAGTTTATCAGATTCTCTGTGGGGAGTGCATGATCCCCATGTCGCAACATGAAATCTCTGCCCTGAGACGTTCCAACCCAGTTTTCCTTCTTCCGTAAAAGAGCATGTGTAAATACACAGGTGTTCGTTGGAGGCCTGGCCACATGTGCAGGAATGACTGGGCCAATGCTCAGGTGTACTCATGAGGGGTCAGCAGGGGGAAGGTGGGAATGGAGGCATTGCCTGCCGAATTTCAGGGCCTGCAGCCAGCAGAGGAATGGCTTTCCTTTCTAAAAGGAAACAAACCACCGCCCCATCCCCATCACCTCCTCCAACCCTTCTCTTGAGTAGAGAAAAACTCCCCAAGTGACCTTCTGGGTGGGAAGGACTGCGGTACATGTGACCCCATCTTTCTCTTTGTTTTTGCCTCCTGGCTGCCACCACTGCCACGCACAGCTGTTCTTTCTCTGGCTGGAGTACAGACTGGACCCCCTTCTTTGGCTCCCATTAAAAAAAACTTCACAACATTCTAACTGTTAAGGGACAACAAAAGGGGAATCATCATAGGAAATAGAAGTTGCAGAAAAATAGGTTTGTACCAGTGATTTTACTCAGGTTGACACCCTTGCCCTAAATCAGAAGTTTTCCACCTGGGGTCCATGGACTCCCTGAAGTTGTATGCAAAATGTTGTCTGTACCTGTGAGTCTGTGTTTTTATGCGGGGGAGAGGTTATGGCTTTCTTCAGATTCTCAAGGCCTTAACAAAGTTAAAGGACCACGCCTCAAGGTCGCCACACATTGGCCAGGCTGTGGCGGTGCCACACAGCGGCAGCTCTTCCTGCCCTGCCATCCCTTCCCAGTGGCCAGCCCCTGGACCTGGAGCTGCGGGATGCCCTCCTGTTTCTCACGTCCCTGGAAGCTGGGCTCTTGTGTGTATTTGAAGATACTGTCAACTCCTACCAAACATGAAGAACTCTCCCTGCTTCACAGCTCCCAGATGCTCTAGGCTTCCCCTGCTCAGTCCTGGTCTTGGCCTGTGTATGTGCCTCGTTCATCCCTGGTGGAGGACCCCCTTGAACTCCAGTGAATGATCCAGCCCTTCCCAGTTGAAGTTTCAACTCTAATTTCCTTGGCAGCAGCCTGTGAACTACTCAAAAAAGTCCCCTTGGGTTTGGGATTATCAGTGGCTTTGCCACTAATAAGTGTATGATTTTCAGCAAGTAATCTAACGTAGGAACATTGGTTTACTCATCTGTAAAGTGGGGATATTAATACCTACCTCAGGGTTGCTGCAAGGATTAAATGGGAAATATGTAAACAATAAAGCACTATCTATGCCAGTAGGTGTTGTTATTGTAAAAGTTGACCTATCTTGCCATAATCATATAGCTTAACCATATAATAACCGTGACACATGCTGTCACTTTAAGCTCCATTCTGTGGAAGAAGGATCATTGCCTTACACAGACTTGTTGTCCTGGGTCATCTTAGGCCAGATCTTAGCTGCTGGTGTATAGGTTTTGGGAGCCAGGACCTGTAGTTTTTATAATCAGATGTGCCTGAGCTTAGTGACCTTATTAGTCCTTTATGAGAATGGAAGGAGTCTTTGTGTTCTTGGGTTTATTATCTTGAGGTTATGGGTTTGTTCCATTTTGTGGGGAGGAGGAAAGGTAAGGAGATGTCAGAGGGGCCTGGGGTCTCTGGGAGGAGGGGGGATCAGATCACGATGGATTTGGGGCATCTGGTCCTTGGACAGTGGCTCTGGTTGGGGGAAAACAAGAGGAGAAATGTAGGAAAAAATGAAGAGGGAAATAGGCACGAAGGGAAAAGAGTCACCTCTTGGCATAAAGTTCAAGCCCCAAGAATGAGCGATAGCACAAGAGTATGGAGCCAATTCCCAAAGAAATAGTGTAAATAACTGCATGCTCTTTTAACAGCGTGGGAAGGGAGAGGATCTGTCTCTGGATAAGGGGACTCCAGAAGGGTGCAGGGTTCCTGCAGAGAGGATTGTGGGGATCCTGGAAGCCAGAGACCTGCCTGGGTCACACATTGAAACAGCCATGGGGAGGGGGAGGGTTGGGCCTTATGTTTGTGTTTACCCCCTGACTCCAAGTACTGCCCACTTTCTGGCCCTCACTCTTAAATTCCCCTCTGCTTTTGGCTCTGGTTCCTGGTCTTTAAATCATGACTCTCATCTTATCACCCCTAACCGGTGGTATGCTGCTATCCACATGGCCTCGCGGAAAGTAGAGGCAGAGAGGATGCTTGCTCTTTGCTTTCACAAGCCAAGTGGGTTCCAGCACACCACTGGCCCTAACCCAGCAGGAGGCAGACTCACTTCCTTTTCCAGGTGCTCTCATTTTCTCCAGCAGCTCACAACTTCACTGGTGGCTCAGTGATGGCAAGAAAGAGATTCTTCTGGTATCTGCTGGGCCCGGATTCTCATGGCTACTGTGTCCCTGTCTGAGGGAGGCAGTCATGACTACAACTGATGGTTCTTGGTCAACTGCACACAGACTGTGTTTCCAGGGTGTGGGGATAAGACTGGCTTTTTGGGGGCCCTGGGTGACTCAGTCAGTTAAGTGTCTGACTCTTGGTTTTGGCTCAAGTCATGATCTCACGGTTTGTGAGTTTGAGCTCTGCATCAGGCTTTTCTCTGCCCTTCCTGCAAGCTCGCTCTCTCTCTCTCTCTCTCTCTCTCTCTCTCTCTCTAGCAAAATAAATAAACTTAAAGAAAGATATATATATATATAAAGACTGGTCTTTTTGGTTGTAGCAGAGGCAAGGCTGGAATTTTTAAAAATCATCTTCACCAACTGAAGGAGAAACTAGCAATAAAAATAATAAGAAATAGTTTCACAGTTAAAAATTTTTTTAATATTTTTTATTTATTTTTGAGAGACAACGTGAGCAGGGGAGGGTCAGAGAGAGAGGGAGATACAGAATCCAAATGCAGACTTTGAGCTAGCTGTCAGCACAGAGCCTGATGTGGAGTTCGAATCCATGAACCATGAGATCATGACCTGAGCCGTTTACCTCCTGACTCCAAAGTCAGATGCTTAAATGACTGAGCCCCTTAGGCACCCCAGTTCCACAGTTTTTAAATGCAGACCCTTGGGGCACCTGGGTGGTTCTGTTGGTTATGTGATGGAACTCTGATTCAGGTCATGATCTCATGGTTGGTGAGTTTGAGCCCTGCATTGGGCTCTGTGCTGTTAGTGCAGAGATCTTATATCTCCCTCTTTTCTGCCCCTCCCCCACTTACTCTCTCTCACAAAAATAAACATTTAAAAAAAAGATTAATAAAAACTAATAAAAATAAATGCAGACGCCTAGAGGGGTCTAGGGACAGGCCTCTGTGTGACATGAAAATTTTTGTGGCCAGTAGATAGCAGATGTGGTTCCAGAGAGCTCCATCTGGATATACATAAAACACCAAGTCCTGGCTGAGGTAGGGAAGGGCAAGCAACAGAATGATCTAGCTCCCCTAGGATGTTAGATGAAGCCAAGTATGGTTGGAAGGGTACAGATAAGAGAGGAGTTTCAGGGAGCTGCTCCAGGCTCTGTGGAGAAATTAGCGCAAGCCAGGAACTTTCTGCCTGTTTCTTTTTCAAAGGCTTGCTGCCATGGAACTAGAGGTTCCCCTAGCCTACTGGGCCTGGGGTTTAGGTGAATTCCAGACTTGCCCACTGGCGAGTGTGGTACTCCTAATTTACGTCAGAGTTGGCAGTGCTCTCATGGACTCCGAGGCTTGGCAGACCACAAGCTAAGGGCTTTCACCACCGGCAGTTGGAGCCCTGGGGCAGGAGGAATCAGCAACTGGTATTGAACCCAGACACTCATGTCCCACCCTCGAGTTCAAGCAAGGACTCTGAGTTGAGGCTAGGAATAAAATTCTTTCATAACTGGAGTTCTCTGAGGATTAAGGATTGAGCAGGAGGCTGATTAGACCTTTCTAGTAGTGGCTGACGCACAGAACTCATGGGGAAAGTCCAGGCCTCAGGCCTTGGTAGGCATACTTTGTATCTGTCAGCTAAGGGGCTCTAGTCAGTCCCACATGGATTCTTCACTGGAATTCTCCCCTGCAAGCCCAAGAATGTAAAGACTTGGCACCCATTCCCAGGGCTCTCCTTTTAAGACACATGAAATTGTGCGTGATAGGTAAGTTCCTGTTCCTTCCTCTAGAAGAAGTGCGGAGGCAGAAGTGGCCCTTCCCTGAGGTGAGGATGGAGATGGCTGTTTTATTCTTTTAGTGTTGTAGACCTGAACCCTGCACCCAGCTTCTCTTAGGAGTGACACAAGCTCTGGAGGGATCTAATGTGTGAATATTGGAGAAAGTCATGGCCTTGAAGTTATGGGGGAGTGTTTTCATGTTTTGTGTAGAAGTTTTGTCTCTGTCAGCTCAGATTATGAGCTTCTCATCACTGATCATAGGAACTGAAAACTCTTCTGCCTTTTGCTGGGAGCCACACTGAGTTCCCTGAATTCACATTTAATTCTAGAGAGAAGGATGGCCACCCTCAAGATGACTGGGATAGAATATTTCCCCCCAGAAATGACAGGGAGCTGAGGACCAGTTAATTTGATGAGTAGAAATAAAGTAGTATTTTTCACACCTGTGAATTTGTGGAGAAAAATTCATTCCCCCCGTAACGAATAGCAGCATTTCTAAACTTTGCTGAGTCTGGAGTGCCTGCATTGTGAACTGGCCTATAGAGGGAGAGAGCAGAACGGACTGTGGACAGGGTAGAGCTGAGTGATCACTAGGTATCTAAGTGAATAAAGAGAGCCTTGCTCCATCCTTTTGCAGTAGCTATTTCCCCTCAGATAGCCTCTCCTCATACATACCCACCAAATCAATCTTTTATCAGACTCAAAACCTATTACCTCTCAGATTTACTGGATTTAGGCAATTTATGGTTTCATCATAATACTACAGCTCAACATAAGTTGTAATTCCTGGGTGAATGTTCCCCAAAGAAGGGAACATGAACTTACGGGGTCCTAGTTGAGAAACCAAGATGTCCACATGCTACCTCTACAGAGGTTTACGGCAAACTGTCATTAGGAGCTTTGCTAGATACATTCTTATTCTTGTAGGCATTTATTGCTGTGCTGGTCAGGATAGGCTTTGTTATGATGCAATAACAAGCAGCCCTATACTCTTAGTGTCTTAAAACAGCATGTTTATTTCTAACAACACTTGAAGGAAATTCTGAAAGGATATGCTGCAAGGATAAACCTTGAGGACAATAAATAAGAAAACAATAATAAGATATATTAATAATAGTAAGATAAGATATATTAATAATAAGATATATTAAGACAATAAATAAGATAAAACTTGAGAAGTGAAATAAGTCAGTCACGAAAAGACAAATACTGTATGATTCCACTTAGAGTGGTTGAAATCATAGAATCAGAGACTAGAATGGTGGCGACCAGGGGCTGGGGATGAGGAGAATGAGGAGCAATTGTGTAATGGGGACAGAGTTTCAGTTTTACAAGGTTTTACACAAAGAGTTTTGCAAAAGAGTTCTGGAGACAGATGGTGCTGATGGTTGCACAACAGTATGAATGTACTTAAAGGTGGTTAAGGGGGTAAGTTCTATATTATGTGGATTTTATCACAATAAAAATATTGGAAAAGAAAATGATTAAGACAGTCCCTGTCTCCTTGAAACCTCCTAATTCAGTGGAGAGGCAGACTAGTGAGCGGAGGGCAACACAGCTGCTGTCAAAGTGTGTCCTAAATCTCGAGGAACCCAAAGATGCCCTTTCTGTATATATGTCCTCTTAACTGGAAGCTTGAGAAACAGACTTGAGACATCCACAAAAGGCTTTGTGCCCTCAGCTGGACTGCCCTGAAGCTACTGAGACAGGCGAGCATAGTGTAGTCTAGTGAGACCTATGTGCCTCATTTCGTCTTGTTGTGTATCAAATTTTACACAACAGAACTTAAAATCAGGATGTTCCCCAGACTACAAAGCTGGCAAAGATTAAAAAAAAAAAAAGACTGATGATACTTCATGACTTGGCACTGACAAGGGTTCCCCATTGGGTATTCTCCTATCCTATTGTGGGAAGTGAAATTGGTACAAGCCCTATGGAAGGCATTCTGGTGATATCTATTAAAAACTTTAAAATGTACACATCATTTGACCCAGTATTTACATATTTAGAAATTTATTTTTAAAAATTTTTTGAAGTTTATTTATTTATTTTGAGAGAGACAGAGACAGCACAAGTTGGGAAGGGACAGAGAGACAGAGGAGAGAGCGAATCCCAAACAGGCTCCACACTGCCAGATGCAGGGATCAAACCCACAAAACCACAAGACTGTGACCTGAGCCAAAACCAAAAGTCTGACATTTGGGGGTATAGCTCAGGGGTAGAGCATTTGACTGCAAAAGTCTGACATTTAACCCACTGAGCCACCCAGGTGCCCTTTCTAGAAATTTATTTTAAGGAAATAGCAGTATAAGTGTGCAAATATGTATTTCTAAAGGATTTCATTTTAGTATTGTAAGCCTAAAATATTAGAAAAATCCAATCATTTAACAAGAGAAATTTGGTTACATAAGAGTCAATATTGACATGGAAGAAATATCCACAACATTGTTAGGTGAAAAAGAAAAGCATGGGAGCTAGCCTGGTGTCACGCTGAGGCTGTGGAGTTCTGTTTCACAGCACAGCAATGTCAGTATGGTGGAGCAGATAAAAACAAGACCACTCCATAATCATGTCTGCACACAGACAAAACAGGAACATTGTCCAAACCACAAAAGTGACCAAGCATGCATCCTTCCTGTTTAACAGTAGGGACTCCTGTTCTTTTACCAGTTCTTCCCCAGCCTTGTGCCTCGTGCTGATTTACCCTCCTTCTGGATGACATTTATGAAGGTACCAAATCATAGAAGTGGCCTGCTTCCTGGCAACAGCCGATTCAGAAAAGAGCCCTGCTTCCTTAAACCCTCCTGCAGATTGCTGAGCTCAAACCCAAATCGCGTAAATTCTAACAGCCTTTTACTGAAATGGCCAGTTTCCACAGTGTGTGTTCTCCCTCACTGCTGAGTGAGAAGCTCAAGTGCAGCTGTGTTCCTGATGGTCTTTGGTTTGAATGACAACCCGTAGAGCCCATTTTGTTTGTAATAGATATGCATTTCCATTGTCATAAAAATATGTGGAATAATACACATCAAGCTATTAGAAAGTTATCCCTGATGAAGGATTTTTTCTTTTTTACACTATACATGGATTGAGGGAAAGAGAGAGAGAACTGGAAGAAGAAAAAAGAGAGAGAAGAATGAAGAGAGAATGGTGTTGAAGTTGGCTGTGGAAGTGGTTCTAAATGAAGTGTTGATAAAGTGTCGCGAGTAATGTTATTGGACGGTCTTTATTTTCTTAAAATCTTCTGTAATGAATATGCATTATATTTGATTATGAAAAATAATAGAAGTTATTTTTATTTTATTATTATTGTTTTTTTGGAGAAGGAGAGAATGTGCCCTTGAAAGGGGAAGGAGAAAAAAAAAAAGAAAGGGGAAGGAGCAGAGAGAGAGAGAATCTTCTTTTAATTAATTATTTTTAAAATTTACTTCCAAGTTAGTTAGTATATAGTGAAACAATGGTTTCTGGAATAGATTCCTTAATGTCCCTTACCCATTTAGCCCACTCCCCCTCCCACAACCCCTCCAGCAACCCTGTTTTTTCTCCATATTTAAGAGTCTCTTGTGTTTTGTCCCTCTCCCTGTTCTTATGTTATTTTTGCTTCCCTTCCCTTATGTTCATCTGTTTTGTATCTTAAAGTCTGCATATGAGTGAAGTCATATGACATTTGTCTTTCTCTGACTAATTTTGCTTAGCATAATACCTTTTAGTTCCATCCAGTAATTGCAAATGGCAAGATTTCATTCTTTTTGATTGTTGAGTAATCCTCCATTGTATATATACCACATCTTCTTTAACCATTCATCCATTGATGGACATTAGGGCTCTTTCCATACTTTGGCTATTGTCGATAGTGCTGCTATAAACATTGGGGTGCATGTCCGCCTTCAAAACAGCATACCTGTATCCCTTGGATAAATACCTAGTAGTGCAATTGCTGGGTCGTAGGGTAGTTCTATTCATAATATTTTGAGGAATCTCCATACTGTTTTCCAGAGTGGCTGCACCAGATTCATTCCCACCAGCAGTGCCAAAGAGATCCTCTTTCTCCACATCCTCACCAACATTTATTTTTGCCTGAATTGTTAATGTTATCCATTCTGATGGGTGTGAGGTGGTATCTCACTGTGGTTTTGATTTGTATTTCCCTGATGATGAGTGATGTTGAGCATTTTTTCATATGTCTATTGGCATCTAGATGTCTTCTTTGGAGAAGTGTCTCTATTCACGTCTTCTGCCCATTTCTTCACTGGATTATTTATTTTTTGGGTGTTGAGTTTGATAAGTTCTTTATAGATTTTGGATACTAACCCTTTATCTGATATGCCATTTGCAAATATCCTCTCCCATTCCATCGGTTGCCTTTCAGTTTTGCTGATTTTTTCCTTTGCTGTGCAGAAGATTTTTATCTTGATGAGGTCCCAATCATTCATTTTTGCTTTGTTTCCCTTGCCTCTGGAGATGTGTTGAGTAAGAAGTTGCTGCAGTCAAGGTCAAAGAGGTTTTTGCCTGCTTTCTCCTCGAGGATGTTGATGGCTTCTTGTCCTACATTTAAGTCTTTCATTCATTTTGAGTTTATTTTTGTGTTTGGTGTAAGAAACTGGTCCAGGTTCATTTTGCTGCAGGTTGCTGTCCAGTTTTCCCAACACCACTTGCTCAAGAGACTGTCTTATTTCATTGGATATTCTTTCCTGCTTTGTTAAAGATGAGCTGGCCGTATGTTTGTGGGTCCATTTCTGGGTTCTCCATCCTGTTCCATTGATCTGAGTGTCTGTTTTTGTGCCTGCACCATACTGTCTTGATGATTACAGCTTTGTAATACAGCTTGAAGTCCGGGATTGTGATGCCTCCAGCTTTGGTTTTCTTTTTCAAGATTGCTTTGGCTTTTCGGCGTCCATTCTCATTCATACGAATTTTAGGATTGTTTGTTCTACCTCTGTGAAGAATGCTGGTGTTATTTTGATAGGTATTGCATTGACTATGTAGATTGCTTTGGGCAATATTGACATTTTAACAATATTTGTTCCTCCTATCCAGGAGCATGGAATATTTTTTATGTTTTTTTCTGTCTTCTTCAATTTCTTTCATAAGCTTTCTACAGTTTTCAGTGTATAATTTTTTCACTTCCTTGGTTAGATTTATTCCTAGTTATTTTATGGTTTTTGGTGCAATTGTAAATAGGATCAATTCCTTGATTTCTCTGTCTGTTACTTCATTATTGGTGTATAGGAATGCAACCAATTTCTGTGCATTGATTTTATATCCTGCGACTTTGCTGAGTTCATGGATCAGTTCTAGCAGTTTTTTGGTGGAATCTTTTGAGTTTTCTATATAGAGTATCATGGCATCTGTGAAGAGTGAAAGTTTGGCCTTCTCCTGGCCAATTTGGATGCCTTTTATTTCTTTGTGTTGTCTGATTGCTGATACTAAGTCTTCCAGTAGTATGTTGAATAATAGTGGTGAGAGTGGATATCCTTGTCTTGTTCCTGACCTTTGGGAGAAAGTTTTAAGGTTTTCCCCATTAAGGATGATATTAGCATTGGGCCTTTCATATATGGCTTTTATAATCTTGAAGTATGATCCTTCTATTCCTACTTTTTTTGAGGGTTTTTATCAAGAAAGGATGCTGTGTTTTGTCAAATGATTTCTCTGCATCTATTGAGAGGATCATGTGGGTCTTTTCCTTTCTTTTATTGATGTGATGAATCACACTGATTGTTTTGCAGATATTGAACAAGCCCTGCATCCCAGGTATAAATCCCACTTGATCGCGGTGAATAATTTTTTTAATGTATTGT
This sequence comes from Suricata suricatta, assembly GCF_006229205.1. Lineage (NCBI taxonomy): Eukaryota > Metazoa > Chordata > Mammalia > Carnivora > Herpestidae > Suricata > Suricata suricatta. Next base: position 117,353,430 of record NC_043703.1, read on the forward strand.
TGGATCTGGTTGGCTAATATCTTGTTGAGGATTTTTGCATCCCTCTTCATCAGGGATATAGGTCTATAGTTTTCCTTTGTAGTGGGGTTTTTTTCTGGTTTTAGAATCAAGGTAATGCTGGCTTCTTAGAAAGACTTTGGAAATTTTCCTTCCATCTCTATTTTTTGGAACAGCGGCAAGAGAATAGGTGTTAACTTTTCTTTAAATGTTTAATAGAATTCCCCTGGAAAGCCATTTGGCCATGTACTCTTTTTTTTTGGGGGGGGGAGATTTTTGATACTAATTCAATTTTACTGGTTATGGGTCTATTCAAAATTTGTATTTCTTCCTGTTTCAGTTTTGGTAGTTTCTATGTTTTTAGGAATTTGTCCATTTCTTCCAGATTGCCCATTTTATTGGCATATAATTGCTTGTAAAATTCTTTTGTTATTGTTTGTGTTTCTGATGTGTTGGTTGTGATCTCTTTCATTCTTGATTATATTTATTTGAGTCCTTTCCTTTTTCCTTTTAATCAAACTGGCTAGTGGTTTATCAGTTTTGTTAATTCTTTTATAGAACCAGCTTCTGGTTTCATTGATCAGCTCTCCTTTGTTTGTTTGTTTCAAAGCATTAATTTTGCTCTAATCTTTATTATCTCCTGTCTTCTGATGGTTTTGGTTTTTATTTGCTATTCTTTTTCCAGCTCTGTAAGGTGTAAAGTTAGGTTGTGTATCTGAGACCTTTCTTCCTTCTTTAGGAAGGCCTGGATTGCTATATACTTTACTCTTATGACTGTCTTTACTGCATTCCAGAAGTTTTGGGCTGTGGTGTTATCATTTTCATTGGCTTCCATGTACTTTTTAATTTCCTCTTTAACTTTTTGGTTAGTCCATTCATTCTTTAGTAAGATGGTCTTTAGTCTCCAAGTGTTTGTTATCTTTCCACATTTTTTCTTGTGGTTGATTTTGAGTTTCATAGCATTGAGGTCAGAATATATCTCACAGTATGATCTCAATCTTTTTGAACTTGTTGAGGGCTGATTTGTGTTCCCTTATGTGATCTATTCTGGAGAATGTTCCATGTGCACTGGAGAAGAATGTATATTTCATTGCTTTAAGATGAAATGTTTTGAATGTATCTGTTAAGTCCATCCGGTCCAGTGTGTCATTCAAAGCCATTGTTTCCTTTGTTGGTTTTCTGTTTAGGTGATCTGTCCATTGCTGTAAGTGAGGTGTTGAAGTTCCCTACTATTATGATATTATTATCAATGTGTTTCTTTATGTTTGTGATTAATTGACTTATATATTTGGGTGCTATCACATTTGGAGCACAAATGTTTACAACTGTTAGGTCTTCTTGGTGGATAGACCCCTTAATTATGATATAATGCACTTCATCTCTTGTTACAGTCTATATTTTAAAGTCCAGATTGTCTGATATAAGTATGGCTACTTCGGCTTTCTTTTATCAACTATTAGCATAATAGATGGTTCTCCATCTCCTTACTTTCAATCTGAAGGTGTCTTTAGGTCTAAAGTGGGTCTCTTGTAAACATATAGATGGATCTTGTTTTTCTTATCCATTCTGGTACACTATGTCTTTTGATTGGAGCATTTAGTCCATTGATGTTTAGAGTGAGTACTGAAAGATATGAATTTATTGCCATTATATTGCTTATGGAGTTGGAGTTTCTGGTGGTGTTCTCTTGTTCTTTCTGGTCTTTGTTGCTTTTAGTCTTTTTTTTTTTTTTTTCATCTTTTGTCCCCTCAGAGAGTCCCCCTTAAAATTTCTTGAAGGGCTGGTGTAGTGGTCATGAACTCCTTTAATTTTTGTTTCTCTGGGAAACTTTTTATCTTTCCTTCTATTTTGAATGACAGTCTTGCTGGATAAAAAAATTCCTGGCTGCATATTTTTCTGGTTCAGCACGTGGAATATATCCTGCCACTCCTTTCTGGCCTTCCAAGTTTCTGTGGATAGGTCTGCTGCAAACCTGATATGTTTTCCCTTGTGGGATAAGGATTTTTTTTCCCCTTGCTGCTTTCATGATTCTTTCCTTGCCTCAGTATTTTGTAAATTTGACTATGATATGCCTTGTTGATGGTCAGTTTTTGTTGAATCTAATGGGAGTTCTCTGTGCATCCTGGATTTTGATATCTGTGTCTTTCCCCAGGTTAGGAAAGTTTTCTGCTATGATTTGCTCACATAACCCTTCCACCCCTTTTCTCTCTCTTCATCTTCTGGGACTCTTTTGATTCTGATGTTGTCCCTTTTTAATGAGTCACTGAGTTCTCTAATCCTTAAATCATGCTCTTTTGCCTTAGTCTTTCTCTTTTCTTCTGCTTCATTATTCTCCATAAGTTTATCCTCTATGTTGCTGATTCCTGGCTCTGCCTCACCATCCCTGCCACCCTGGCATCCATTCAGGTTTTCAGCTCAGTTATAGCATTTTTTATTTCATACTGACTAACTTTTCTTTCTTTTATCTCCACATAAAGGGATTCTAATCTGTTTTCAACCCAGCTAGTATTCTTATTATCGTGATTCTAAATTCTGGTTCAGACATCTTGATTGTATCTGTGCTGGTTAAGTCCCTGGCTGTCATTTCTTCCTGCTCTTTCTTTTGGGGTGAACGTCTTCATTTTGTCATTTTGATTAAAGAAAAGGAATTAATAAGGTAAAAAAATTAAAATTAAAAATTAAAAACACACAAAAATTGAATAAATGATGCTAGATCTTAGGTGTGTGTTGGTCTGTTTGTTGAAAGGAGCTTGATAGATTAGAGAAAAGAGAGCAAGGTAAGAAAACAAAAGAAAAAAAGAAAAAAGGAAAACGTTTGAAAATTTGAAAAAGTGAATACAATGAAATATAATAAAATGAAATGTTGGAAGTAAACCAGAATTTGAAAATTTACAAAAAAGTAAAAAATATAGTAGAAAAAAAAGAAAAAGATTTTTTATAAAAATTGAAAATAAAAATAAATTTTTTCTCTTTCTGTATTCAAGAATAAGAACAGAAAAAGAAAAAAAATTGAATAGATGCACCAGTGAACAGATTGCAATACGTTTGAAATTACACCGTTTTCCTCTAGAAGTCAAACTATGAAGCACTTTATAGGTTGTAAACTCAGCAAGCCGAGACTTGTGTTCCTGAAGAACCAAGTTGGCCTGCTTGGGCCAGGCTTACTGTAATGTCTCTGTTCTCCACTAGATGGCGCTTCTTAGCTTCTTGGGGTGGATTGTTGTGGCGCTTGTAGGTGTCTATGCGCATACTCGGAAGGGGGAAAATGGCGTCACTCAGATAAGCGGCCTCTAGTTCCGGAACTCTGTTCTCCCCTGACCAACAATTGTGCACCTCTCCTTTGTGTCCGGCTTCCATCCACTCCCTGCTTTTATAGTCCATGACCAAGCCGTCAGGTTGCTGGGCCGCACTTCCCTCCTGAGTTTTCTCTCAGATGCGGCTGTTTTCCCCGACCCCTTATTTCGAAGGGACTGCGGCTTTGACGCGTTCTGACCCTCTACCCAAAGGTCTCACTGAGCAGTGGCCGGGTGCCAGCCGTACCCAGGAACGTTCGTGAGACCGTGCTGCTGCTGCTGCTACTAATGACCAGAGACTGCGACTGGGTGCCGGCCCACCCCAGAAAAAGTTCACACCATTGTGTAGCAGTAGCATTTCAGAAATTATGGAAAATCACAGCACGAATCTGGCATCAAGCTTCGTCCTTAACAACCTTGTTTCAGCACCAGTGACTGTGGTTGTTCTCCAGAGACCAATGAGGCCTTTGCCTGTTGGGAGGCCACATAATCTCTACCTAATGTCTTCACAGCAGGGGAACCACCTCTCCCATGTGGCTGGAGGACCCCCAGACTTCACTCTGCTCCTGGGGATTCGCCTTTCTCACCAGAGCAACGCCAGGTATTGACTCTGTGCTTTCCCTATTTATAGAGTCTTAATGGAATTTAAACTCTCTCCTTTCTCCTTTTCTCCATTTTTAGTTAGTCCCTGCGGCTGTTCCCACTTTTCCACTATCTCTCCAGCTGCTTTTGGGGGTGTGTGTGTGCTTTTCCCATACTCTCTTCCTGTCTCCATCCTCTCTCCGCAAGCAAAACAGCTCCCTGCGCTTCACGGCTTCTCTCTCCGCCAGTTCACCTCTCCGCGCGCCATACCTGCTGAGTTCTGTGGTTCAAGTAGTGCAGATTGTTGTATTAATTCTCAGATCAGTTTTCTAGGTGTGCAGGATGGTTTAGTGTTGATCCCGCTGTATTTCATGGACAGGAGATGCAAAACAACAACAACAACAACAACAACAACAACAACCCAAACCTAAAAAAACCCTGCCATGCTCTTCCGCCATTTGGCCCCTCCCCGAGAAAGAGAGAGAGAATCTTAAGCAGGTTTCATACTGAGCAAGAAGCAGAGGCTGGGCTCCGTTCCACCACAGTGAGATCATGACCTGAGCCAAAATCAAGTCAGAGGCTCAACCAACTGAGCCACCCAGGTGTGCCTAGAAGTTATTTTTAAATGAGAGAAAACCGTGATTTTTTCAAGGGACAATACTATATGACCGTTTAAAATTATATTTCTACTGTAGTATCTTGCGCTTGACTGAAATTGTACACAAGTCATTATTGGGATAGAAGCCTGCTGGTTTTCCGGGTCAGTTGCAGTATAGTTAGGGTGCAGTAGGTGTCGCTCTTTCCCAGAGAATGGCACATTGCTGATGGCGGGAAGTCCCTGAACAGAGTCCAATTCTAAGTCAATTGTCTGTCTGGAGATATACCTAATCGCTAACATTTGAGTACTATGTACTGTAATTTCCCTTCCTTGTCGTCTTAATCCATGACTCAATCGAGATAAGAGGAATTACTACAGCAAAACACACTATTCTTTTCGCATAGCCAGCCTATCTCCACAATAATTTGAAATACTCAGGCAGCGATTGAAATACTCAGATGACGAAAGTGAAGTTAACCAGGAAATTAAGTCACCAACAGTTCATTGGTCCAGCTTTCTTTCCCCTCCGTTGGTTAGTTATAGAAATTAGCACACATGCAGCAAAACAATATCACTTGTGCTTTAAATATATTAGTATATAAATGTATCAACAGCAAAAACACATTTGGACTTACTTTCTAAGAACTACCATCCAAATGATGAGAATCAACCCATGCTACTTGTGCAGTTTGGTTGTGCAAAGAGGAGCTGTCTCACCTTTGGGCAAGGTGGGCAGCCTTCAGAGGTCTGGGAGTTCTTTGTGACCATGTAGACATCCTTGGGGAGCATGCTGAATGTGAGTCAAGCTTGTGCATGATTTGGGGTAATTTTTAAAAAATTTTTATTTATTTTTAAGTAGGAGCCATACCCAGTGCAGAGCCCAATGCGGGGCTTGAACTAAAACCCTGAGTTCAAGACCTGAGCTGAGATCAAGATGCTTAACTGACTGAGCCACCCAGAGCCTGTTTATAATGCTAACCATCATCACTATGCTCTGTGGTAGTGTCAGATTCAGAGGGCTGTGTGCTGCTTCTTCTGAGGTCTCAAACTTTCCGAGTCCTAGCCTGTGATCGTCCTCAGGCTGTCATTTCCTGATCCCCCCCCCTGCTTTCTCCTTTTCTAGTTTGCTTTTCCTCGAATGTTATGGAGTTAGAAATCAAATAACCAAACTAGATAGGAATGCGTATAAAGTAAAGTTTATCAGGTTCAAAGCCAATCTATTTGAAGTGTTTGTATTTGTGTATTTATGTCCTGGTTTGTACCCAAATTATGGAAAGGTGTTACTGGGTCGGAAGAGATGAGGAATGACGATGCCAATTTTTTAAAAAAATCCCAGTATAATCAAGGCCAGCCTTGATTTCAAGTATGTTGAGCCACTTTGGGACTTGGTCACTCACTCCAATACTATAGCAATTTGGAGAGCATGCTTCAGGCTAGGGAGAGGATGTCTAGCTTTATGGAGCTGTCCTGACTGTCCTCTGACGGTGTGGGTTCTGGGCCAGGAGAGAAGTTGGTGGGGTGTGGGATTGGGATGAGGATGAGGCAGAAGAGGCTCCAGGGAGGGCCTGCTAGATTATGACTCAAGCTGAAACAGGGAGATGGCAAATCTAGTCCTCTTCCCAGCGGGCATTGGACCCAGTAGGAACCTTCTTAGAACCTCCAAGGTGCAGAGTGGGGACTCAGTATGAGGGACGTGCCATGTACAGCAGCAACCTATGCCAGGCAACATGTGTATGACGAGGTGCACAGTTCAGACACAACATTGTGGCCAATAGCAATGAGGTAGTAGAACAGACCCAATCAGCTGTCTGAACTGCAGGCGAGAGACCGTAAGGTCTCCAAGAGACGGGGGATGAGGTTACTGGACCTGGCAAGCTCTGCTCATGACCTTTCAGCCCAGTAGTGAGGCAGAGAGGCCTGGCATGTGGAGGCATGAGGCTGCTAGAATGATTTCTAAATCACCCACTGGGAAGGCAAACGCTTCTGCTGGATGGCTGCCAGAAAGAGCCCTCTCAACTTCCGGTACCATGGGCAGACTGCAGGTGGCTGGGAGTCTTTGCAGACAGTTAGGACAGGGCTCAGACTGGCTGTAGGCTCTGATGCCGGGGCCATGGTCACCTGGGGAGTCAGGCCCAGACTAGGCCTTTCTGGAATCCATGGGTCTGGGGCTCTCCTTCAGGGAGGAAGGGACCAGGCAGAGCAGACCAATCTGGTTTTTCTGGGAAATCAGGGTGAGTTGGGAATTGACCTAAGTCACAAACATTCACTACTTTAGGAGAAACATAGCTCATCCTAACGACCTTGAAATGAGTTTGCATGTGCTCCATGCACATGTGTTTGTGGGCAAAAAGATTTATTGGGTTTTTTGTTTTGGTCATATAAATATGCTTATTATGAAGCACTCAGAAAATACTGAGAAGTGTAGAAATATAAGAATCACCTGGAACCCCGTACGCCAGAGATGTAATCTCTAAATATATTTTGGTGAATTTCCTTTCAGACTTTTTCTATGTATATATTCAATGTAGGTGTATACATAAATATTTTTAAATTATAGTACAGTATAATTCTGTTGTGTAACCTGCTTCATCTATTTGGTCCCCTATCTTGGAACTTCTATAATAATAGATGTGGTTCTACATTATCATCTTTGATCACTAGATAGGATTCTTTTTACTGGTATCTTATTTTAACTAGTCTTCAATTGCTTAACATCGTATTAGCTAAAAATAGTAATAAATTTGTTTCTCCCTTCTTTTTCTTATGTCAGCACATTGGCTAGAACTTCCAGAACCAGCCCAGATAAGCTCATTCTAGATTTGAATTGAATTTTAGTAGCAGTGACTTTAGGATTTTACCATCGTTTTTCTTGCTTCCTGTTGTTTCTAATATGTTTATAGTATTAATGGAGTCTCCTTCTATATCAAAAACCCTAACAGGGTTTTATATATTTCTTTTAGGAGAATCAGGATGGATGTTATATTTGTTCAAACAGCTATCTAGCATTGTTAAAGTGATGGTATAGTTTTTCTCCTTTAGCTGTTAATGTTCTGATGCTGAGTCGGCTTGTGTTAGTGATTTTGCAACCTGGGAGGGGCAAATTGCTGCTTTTGGAAATTGTGTAGAAAAGGCAGCATGCTTCAAGCCTTGTGCTCAGTCTGCTCTTTTTTATTGAGCACCACATCCTAGAAATTGTCCCCTAGAGTTCATAGGGCATTTCTGCATTCTTTTTCACAGCTATGGAGTGTCTGTGGTGTGGTTGTGCCACAGTTTAGTCAACTAGTTCCCTTGTCATAGCCACCAGGGTATTTCCAGTTTTTTGTCTCTGTGCATAATGTCATGAATACATGATTTCATAGATGTGTGGGTATACTTTAAAAGAATTCTCAGAAATAGGACTGCTGTGTGTAAGAATAAATTGGGAAGTGTTCAGTCTTTAGAGATAGATAACTTAGGCAGATTAATTCTGACTCAGATAACCAGAGTTTAGATAACTTGGCAATGATCTATTTCCACATTTGATAAACCAGCCTTCACAAAACCAGTTAGACCTGGGACTCTTGCATGTATGTGTGTGTGCACGGTGGGAGGGAAGTGGCTGTTGGATCCCTTCTCACTTCCTTCTTGATACTCATGCTTTCTCACCACCAAGCACATCCTTCAGTCTCGAGGGTTATGCACTTAGATTTTCCAAGGACATGATGAAAGCATGGAAGATGATAATTGTTTCCACAGATTGAGCACCTTCCCAGGGCCGGGCACCATGTTGAGTGCTGTGTCTTATTTCTAACTCTTTAGCCACAGCAGGAGCAAAATCTTTTGTGTTCTTTTTACAGAGGAGGAATGCAGAACTCAGTTTGCTCAAGGACCTCAGCTAGGAAGTGGTAGATGCAGAATTTGAAGTCAAGTGTGTCTGCTCCACAGCCTTGCCCCTGCCCATCTTTGCCGGCGGTCCCATTCTACCCAAACAATAGACTGGGAAAGACTGACTGGTGGGGATAGGTCCCGATGGTTAAAAACAGCACACTTCACCTTATGGATTATTCTTTTAGACAACAGCTTTGTGCTGCTTGTTTCATTCTGATATCAAATCAGGTCAGATTAACATCTGCCATGTGGAAGGTATGAGGCTAGTTGCTGTAGGGAATACAGAAGTGTAAATCGAGACTCATACCTGGACAGGGGTGCCTGGGTGGTTCAGTTGGTTAAGCATCTGACTCCTGATTTCAGCTTAGGTCTCATGGTTATGGGTTCGAGCCCTGCATTGTGCTCTGTGCTGCCAGTGCAGAGCCTGTTTAGGATTCTCTGTCTCCCTCTCCCTCTGCCCCTTTCCTGCACTCACTCACTCTCTCTTTCGCTCTCTCTCTCTCACTCTCTCTCTCTCTCGCTCACACACACACACACACACACACACACACACACACACACTCTTACTTTCTCTCTCAAAAAAAGTCTCATACCCGGGCAAACTGAAACCCAGTGTTATAAAACAATGTGTAAGTTGACTGGTTGAACTAAAAATAACTACTCCCACTGTGTAATTTGTTTGCTAAGCTGGCTTCCCAGAACTGGGACTGTGTACATTATAAAATAGTTATAAAATAAATACATTCAATCAAGACTGGTTTCTGCTCCTTCCTGGGGCCCTCACACCACAGGCTAAAGTAAACTCCAGGTCTGTCAGCTTATTAAACATCTAAATCAAGTCATGGAAAAACTAGCAAAGAGTACTCGTTTCTTTTGTGGAGAATAACTTTATAACAACTGAAGCTACAGGAAAAAATGATAAAGAAAAGGATTGACACAGATAATAATGGAAAATTTCAAAAGAGAATTTAAATAAATTAGAAAACAATAAGATTACATGTGTCAATGTGATAGTTTATACAAAAATAAAAGACATTCTTAGTTTTACAGTGAACAAGAATTACTTCTTAAATAAAAATAGTGGTTATGGTAACTTAAACTCAAGTTTATAAAAGCTTGTTCAAACACATATGAAAACAATACCTCTACCCCAAATACTGACCAAGAGACATAGACAGAGGTAAACAGTCTGCCTGGTTGAATTGTAAACTCCATGACTGGAGATAGGATAAAGTCAGGAGAGAAAAAAAATAAGATGAAGATGTCCAAAATGTTCGTATCCTTTAATCTAGTTATCTGCCTGCTGAGAATTTATTGTAAGGAAAAAATTTAAGGATAGGGAAGCTAAATGTACAAGGAACTCCAAGATAATTGGGACATGGTTAACTAAAGTATAGTGTATTTTTGCAATGGAATATTATTCAGTCATTAAAATCATCATTATGAAGACTTTGAGACCACAGGCTTATAAAGTAATGTTAAACAAAACGCTCAGAAGTTTGCCTAAATGACAATTCCGCTTCTGGAAAAGTAAGTTCTTAACAATCACGGCCTGTAAGTTAAAGCCGAGAAATGAAAAGATTTATGTTTGGATGATGGTATGGGTTTTTTTAAATTCAGAAATTATAAGTTTCTGGACAAAAATGACTTTCAAAGAAAAGAAAAAAGAAAATGGAGGTGGTTGGATTCTTTGGGCATCTCAGTGGCTTATCCACTGAGTCTACACTGTCCACACCATCCACACTGTCTACAGCATCAGGCACTGCGCCCAGAGTGACAGTGAGCCACCACTTCTGTAGCTGTGCCCAGACCCCGACTTGAGTTGGTTCCTTACAGTCACAGCGCTCCTCTAGCTCCCTTCAGCCTCAGCCCGCCCCCCTCTGCATCCTCTCGTGCGGGGCATCTCCTGGACAGCACGCGGGCCCAGCAGGGCACAGTCCTGCACGGTGTTGACCAGCCCCAGGCACCGTTACTGCCCTTTCTGGCCCCTCTTGCCTTCCGTCCCGTGATGCAGCAGAGTAACTGAGCTCATCTGTGCTTCCAAATCCTGTGCCCATGGGCTTCTATTACCCATGCGCCCTCATTCCCAGAACCATTAACTGAAGTTAACTCCAAATGAATGAACAAAAGAAGAACTGGGCTTTGTCACATAGAGGGTCATTACCAAAGAAACAAGATGCTGTATTAAACTTTTATGACTTACCTTGTATATGACCAAATTGCTTTGTAAAAATATGCATCCAAGTTAAAGTGCAAATTTAAGAGCCTTTTGAATAAAGCCTAAGAGAGAAGTACAGGGACATGGACAATTGACAAATGTAATGCAAGAATGAGAAGTAATTTACTATGGATTGTAAGAGTCTGGGAATTCTCTGGAAAGTTGTGTTAAACATGCTCGGTCAACTTGTTGTCTGTACAAGCGAAAGGGCACAGAAGGTGGCAGTGATGTAAAATGAGTCACAATCCGGGAAAGGCTCTATTTATAGAAGATTGGGGCTGGAAGGTGGGACAGCAGATGGGGCCACCCCCTCTTGTCTTTCAGATGAGGAAATTAGGGCCTCCAGAGACCCAGTCAGGATCAAGTATGATCTGCTGCTCAGTCCAGTCCCCTTTGCCCTTCTGGAACACATTCTAGAGGGTTTTTTCTTTTATTAATTACTGTTTTGCAAAGTTAAAATATTCAAATGATTTTAAAATAAAAACATTATAAAAAGTTGTTAATTGAAAAGCCTCCTTCCTACTTCTCTTATTAATTTCTTATGCAATCATTTTAGGGTCTCGTGAAAACACAAGCAAATCTAAAAACATCAGAATGCATATTTGTTTCCCACTCTTTCTAACACAATCTGTAGAGGCCATTTTTCCACATCAAGCCATAGAAAGCTTCTGTGTTCCATTCTAAGGTATTGCATGTAAGGATGCATCATGGTATATTTAATTAGTCCCTATTTGTGGACCCCTGGGTGATTTCTAGGCTTTTGCTTTAATAACCCTTGAGGCCATAACTTTGTACTTATGTTATCTGCAGGGATGTAGGTGTATCTGTGGGATAAATTCCCAGAAATGCATTTGTGAGGTCAAAGGATAACTGCACGTGGAGTTTTGATAGGTGTTGCCAAATTGCCTTCCACTGGGCTGTATCATTTTCCAATCCCATTAGCAGAATAGAAGCATGCCTGTTTCCCCACAGTTAGAGTTCCTCCTTGCTGGAGATCTGTCTTCCCAGGTTATACTCTGCTTGGACTAATATTAAATTATGTTCATCTTTTGAGTAAATAAATACAAGTTGGCATCAACTGAGGGGCATTAGTTCTGCAGCCATGCTGAGTAACATGGGGAACCTGCTAAGACTTTAAAACTTGGCACACCTAGTGCATGATATATAGTCCAGAGTATCAGTGTCTCTCACTCCAAATTAGCTCTTCCCTGAACTTCTCTTTGAGAGGCTACTGCTCAAAATAGCCTTAGATGTTGGGCAATTGGGTGGTCAATTCTAATTTTATCCTAAAAATGATTCTGTGGGACACAAGAGGTAGTTATTATGCTTTCCACTTGACACATCTAGAAACTGAGGCCCAGAGAGGTGAGATAGCACTCTTTTACTGCTCCCCCCCCCTCCTGGGGTGGGACTCAGATGTAAGATTGAGGTTTTGATGAGCTGGAGGGCATTTTGAGAGGGGAAAACTTTGAGCTGGGTTGCCTCCTGCTGGGGGGATGTGGATCATGCAGAGGGAGTAGAGAGGACCACATTGAAGGCTGGTTCTAGGCTCCAGGCTTATCAGAGAAAAAGCAACAATCTTTAGTTCAAGTCCTACTTTAAAATCTAGTTTTCTACATCCTTGATGTTCCTTGGGGCCGGGGACTGAAACTTCTTCATACCTATCACCTCTAGGATTTCCAGGATCCTGAGCAAAAGTACAAATGGAAGGTGCCAGACTCCAGCCACCTCCTTCTCTTAATTGGCCTGACTCCAACCTGCATCACGAGGGAGACAGAGATTTCATGAACCCAGTAAATAGGAAGGCACAAATTATTTCCCATATCTTATGGGATGGGATGGCTCAGGGATGAGCAGGGAGGGAGCTGTCCTAGAGCTGGGGTGTCTTGTCATGTGAAGGTACATAGAGTTGGCTGTAAGTGGGAACCATTATTTGTCCTAACAGCAATTCAAGTCTTCTGTCCTTTACGCAGAAGGCAGAGGTATCTATAGATTCAGGCACAAAAGTCCTCCCCAGATTGGTTGTCAGGCCATTATGTTCCACTCAGGAACTCTTGCCTTGAATAACATCTGGCTAGGTTTGTTGAAACAGAACTTGAACTCAAAGATTCAGTATGGGTAAAGCAAGATCCACATCAGCTGAGTGGTTCCACAAAAATATAAGTACAAATACCCCCAAGAAAGCCATGTTGCAGTAAGTTTTCTTTGACTATCAGTTCTTCTTCCCCACTTGAGAGTTTATTCAACATCTTCTGTCCCTTCAGCTATCCTAAAATGTCTCTGCTGTTATTTCCCTTTCATGTGGTTAGGGACTCCATCCAGTAAACCAATGCCCAGTTGGCACCAGCACCAGTATTACAGGTTTTTACTGCATTTGGTCAAATCTTCATAAGCTCAGTTTTGCTTTCCCACAGAACCCTGGATTTAGAAGGAATTTAAGATTTAAATCACCCAGGGGTCCACAAATAGGGACTAATTAAATATACCATGATGCATCCTTACATGCAATACCTTAGAATGGAACACAGAAGCTTTCTATGGCTTGATGTGGAAAAATGTCCTCTATAGATTGTGTTATAAGAGTGGGAAACAAATATGCATTCTGATATTTTTAGATTTGCTTGGGGTGCTTGACATGTACCCCAATGTTCATAGCAGCACTGTCAACAATAGCCAAATCATGGAAAAAGCCTAAATGTCCATGAACTGATGAATGGATAAAGAAGATGTAGTTTATATATACAATAGAATACTACATGACAATGAGAAAGAAAGAAATCTGGCCAAAGAAAGAAATTTGTAGCAAAGTGAATGGACCTAGAGAGAGTCATGCTAAGTGAAATAAGTCAGGCAGAGAAGGACAGATACCATATTTTTTCACTCGTAGGTCTAACAGGAGAAACTTAACAGAGGACCATGGGGAGGGGAAGGGGGAAAAAGAGTTAGGGAGAGAGAGGGAGGCAAATCATGAGAGACTATTGAATACTGAAAACAAACTGAGGGCTGAAGGGGGAAGAGGAAAGGGGAAGGAGGAGTGATGTCATAGAGGAGGGCCCTTGTGGGGAAGAGCTCTGGGTGTTATATGGAAACCAACTTGACAATAAACTATAAATAAAAAAATAAAATATTATCTAAATGCTCAAAAACAAAAAACCCACCTGAAGCTTGAATGCTCTAAGTAACCAGGTCTCATAACCTTCTAAGGTAGCTGAGTCCCCCTTTGAGTCATTCTGACTTCCAAAGGCTCTTTTTTTGGGTTCAGCTGAGATCTATCTTCTCCAGCTTTCCTTCTAATCATTGGTCTGCATTTGACCTTGTGGGGGTCCATATAGAATATCTCCAATTCCTTTTACAGTTGACCAGTATGGCCCAGTTTACCACTGTAATCCATCTGAGTTGTCCTGTGGATCAGCTGCCTCTAGTATCTTCAGTTGTTCTCCATTATGCTCCTTAAAAGCTGTCTCCTAAACCCACATGCTGAGTTTACATTGTCTCAAGGGGCCTCCAAGTGAAGATCTACATAGGCTATTGGATGAATGGATAATCTGACGTTCAGAAGAGAGGACTAAGCTGATGGATATAGATTTGAGAATCATTAGCTTGTGTAGGGGGTGATCAAAACCTTAAGAGTAGATAAGATTTCCCAGAGAGGCTTCAAGGTGAAGTGAGAATGGAACAGGGGGCGAGGGGGGCGGGTAGATGGATTGTTCAAGAATGGGTGGATGAAGAGGGAGGAACGTTCAAAGGACATGGACCAGGAATGGTTGGAGAGGCTGGGGAATGACTAGGGAGAGTGTTACTATGGAAACCTGGGGAGGAGAGAGTTGAAAATAAGGGTAGCAGTGATGTCTAATTCAACAGAAGTCAAGGCATTTGGCAGGTGGAGGGAAGTGAGGGTGGGTCCTAGAGAACAGAGAGTTGAGGATGGGAGGGGGGACATGGAATCAGTGATCTGGGAAGGAAAGTGAGGACCTAAGGAGGGGGAAGTCTAGGAAGATCTATTTGTCTCTAGATTAGGAGATATCTGAGCTTGCTTCAGTGCTAATGGGCAGGGGCCAGGAGAGAAGGAGTGGGGGTAGAGAAAAGAGGGCAGGATGGCCTGTTTTCCCTTGACATAGTAGTTATGGTTACCGACTGATAACTGAGGGAAGCAATGGTAGAGTTTGAGATTAAATATGAGTGTTTGGAATAGATTGCCCTGCTTCTAACAAAATGACACGTTTCTGCCTGACTCTGAGCAGCACCACAGCTTCTGCTGCCCATTCTTCTGTCCATGAGAGTAGATCCCTGTGGATCCCACTAGTGGCCTGAATGGGACCCCAGTTTATTACCTTCAAACTTGAGGGCTAATTGCTGATTAACACGTTAGTGTTCAAACTCTTCTCTTGCATGAGACAGAGACTGAGAGGCCAGGGACTCTTCCAAGTGCTTTAAAAGTATCAAATTACTTACTACAGAAGCAACCCCATTAGGTAGGTACTATTATAGTCTCCACAAGGAAACTGAGGCACAGAGAGGGGAAGTAACTTGCTCTAGATCATTCAGCTGGTAATGGAAGAGCAGAGCTAGGATTAGAATGTCAGGTATTTGTTTCCAGAACTCTTAAGTTTCTTTAGTGAGAGAGAATGAAGATAGTTTGCAGAACAAAGGAGAGAAGGAAGTTACAGAGAAGGTGAGGGTCCTGATGGTGTCTGAGTCCCTGGTTCTAGTCCTCAAGGTCCAAGCTTTCCTGGTTCCTGCTTTCTTGAGACTTAATTCTTCAGTTATGTCTTTGATGCTGTGAGATACCCCAGTGTCATTTTAATAAAAAGTGAAACTGGGGATATTCTCCTGGATGGGCTGAGTTGTTTCTGGGACACTGAAGTTCCATTTAGCCCTGATATATGGGGGTCTCTGAGGGGCAGGGGATGGTATTGACCACAGGGGATTGTTTAGGATTCCTGCTGTCTTGCTTGAGGAAGAGGAGGTGGCTGTTGGGGTTGTTGAGTCAGACTTGACATCAGAGTGTCCGGCTACATTAGTCTCCTTTGTCTTGGACTTGCCTTTCCTAGGTTTCCCCCATGCTCTGTTCTTGAAGTCCTTGAGGATGCACCCACAGCCTGGCTAAGCTGGGACATTCTGGGTATCAATTTTTTCTTGTTGCCTCTCATAGTCCCTTCTCCAGCCTGGGACCCAATGGCTACATTCTCATCAATGACCTACCACTTGCTCTCCTGATGCACCTGTCAGACCATTTCCCAGCCCTAAAGTGGCCCTACTATTTGTTTTCTCTGTGGGAGTTTAGCTAGAGAAAATTCCACAGCCAGGTTGACTGGTTCCAGAACAAATTTATGATTTCCAACCTCAGCTGGGGTCTCAGTGTTGCTAAAAAATCGTTCTATTCCTCTATCAGTCAGTACTTTTCAGATACCCCAGGCCAGCAGCTCTGAGCTCTGGCCATGCTTCTTGAGCCCCCTCTCTGTAATCTCCACCTTCACAGCTGGGGCAGGGATGGGATGCCTATTGACTGAGTAGTTAGTGAAGGTGGCACATAATATGCCCAGAATATTAAAGGAAAGGAAATCAGAGGGTCCTCAGATGACATTATGAAATTGCTATCTGTGCTTCAGATCAGAAATATGCAAAGTCACTGAAAAGAGATGAGTTGGATTCCAGGCCTAGATTATGGTTTTAACATAACCAAAAAGAAGAATGTGCCTGTTTATAAGTGCCTCAGTCAGATACTGCCTCATGCCAGTCAGAGTGGCTAAAATGAACAAATCAAGAAACTATAGATGTTGGTGAGGATGTGGAGAAATGGGCACCCTCCTACACTGTTGGTGGGAATGTAACTTGGTACAGCCGCTCTGGAAAACAGTGTGGAGGTTCCTCAAAATACTATCAGTAGAACTCCCCTATGACCCAGAAATAGTACTGCTAGAGATTTACCCAAGGGATACAGAAGTGCTGATGCATAGGGGCACATGTACCCCAATGTTCATAGCAGCACTGTCAACAATAGCCAAGTCATGGAAAGAGCCTAAATGTCTAACACCTGATGAATGGATCAAGAAGATGTGGTTTATATATACAATGGAGTACTACATGGCAACGAGAAAGAATGAAATCTGGCCATTTGTAGCAATGTGGATGGACCTTGAGGGTGTCATGCTAAGCGAAGTAAGTCAGGCAGAGAAGGACAGATACCATATGTTTGCACTCATAGGTCTAACAGGAGAAACCTAACAGAGGACCATGGGGAAGGGAAGGGGGGAAAAGAGGGAGAGGGAGGGAGGCAAATCATGGGAAATTCTTGAATACTGAAAATATACTGAGGGCTGAAGTGGGAGGGGGAAAGGAAAAGGGGGGTGGTGGTAATGGAGGAGGGCACTTGTGGGGAAGAGCACTGGGTGTTATATGGAAACCAATTTGACAATAAACTATTAAATAAAGGATACTATATACTTATCGTTGAGACAGATATTGGGTGATGAAAGAGGAAAATAAAGATCCTACTCCTTTAAAGAAAAATATAGGGTGCCTGGGTGTCTCAATTGGTTAAGCCTCCGGCTTCGGCTCAGGTCAGATCTCACGTTTGTGGGTTTGAGCCCCGTGTCAGGCTCTGTGCTGACAACTAGTTCAGAGCCTGGAGCCTGCTTCTGGTTCTGTGTCTCCTTCTCTCTCTGTCCCTCCCCCTCTCATGCTCTGTCTCTCTCTGTATCAAAAATAAAATAAAACATTAAAAAAAATTAAAAAAAAAGTGCCTCAGTCAGCCATGAAAGGCCAAGGAAAAGGAAGTCCCAGAAACCAATCTTTAGGATTCACCATTTCAATCATTGAACAGTTGCAACGGATCACTTTCTCCCTCCCCTCCCCCCCCACACTCATTGAATCCCACTGGGACCCCAGTGAGAAGGAAAATATGGAAAATTTGAGCTTTGTAATACAGCAGCTGCAGCAATGCAGGGAACAATGAAATCTCCACATGCTCATCAACCTTTCAGAAGCATTTGACACAATCTTCAGGACTGGGGCCCTGACAGCTAAGAAGCATATCTGGTAGCCCTGAGGCATTTGCTTTAGACAAGGTTCCATGATGTTGTTGACTTACAAATTTATATCTCCAGCTCTCTTGCTTGAACTTCAGACTTGTGTATTATACTGTTTATACAACATCTACTCTTGAGTATTGAACAGCTATCACAAATTCAAGAGGATCCAAACCTAACTCCTCCCTGTGCCTGAAACCTGTTTTATCTGTAGTCTTTTCCATTCTCGGTTCATGTTCATGGTGCAGTTAAAATTGTCCATCAGCAGCTAATGAAGAAATCTCAGTGATCAGGAACTGTTTTGTTTTGTTTCGTTTTCACTTGCTTTGCCTACCATAAACCTACCCCACGTTAGTTCCCTGGGTAGTAGCTGTGTGTTTCAGCCCTTCCTGGGAAGTCCCAAGACCTGGTCTCTCATCCTGGGGAGGGCTAAACTGGGCTTGCCAGGAATTGAAGATCTCAGGGAGGAAGTTCAAGGGTCATCCTGGAAGCCTGGATTCCATTAAGGCAGGAAAGCACAGTGATCAACCAGAATGGCCTAGGTTCAAGTCCTGGCTTCACTACTTACCAGTTTTGAGAACCTGGCAAGTTATTTGCCTTCTAAAAGATTCAGAGGATCAGTAAAATAATGCTTTTAGCAGTATTAATGAGGAAGAGGAGCAGTAACTAAGTGAGAATATAGTTACTGGTACATAGTAAAGGCTCATTTAAGTACTTGTGGTTATTCTTTATTTTAGGATTTCCCAAGCTAGAAGTAAAGAAATGAAATTGGTTTGAGAGCCTAAAGAAATTCTTTCAAAATTCATAAAGAGCAATACATAAAATACCAAAGAGTTGAAGTGGAAAAAGATCATCTTCCTATAAATACTGGTGTATTGCTTGATAGTTTTTCACATTATTCATCTCTTAATTCATTCATTAATTCAACACACACTTATTGAATAATCACTATATTCCAGGACTGTTCTTATGCTAGGAGAAAAAATTAGTGTACTAAACAGTCAAAAATCCCTGCTTTATGAGGCTAATCTTTGAATGCGGGTCAGATATTAAACAAAATGATTTATAATTTAAGGTTGGAGAGGTAGGGGTTTTGGGGTGTTAAATAGGGTGATCAGAGAAAGCAAATCAGTTCTGAGCTGGAGGAAGATATAAAAATATCTTAGAATGTAGTCCCAGTCCTCTAGAAATTCACGATCTGGTTAAGGAGGCAAGGGGACATTCATATGTCAATCAGTGATGAGACAGTCAAAGCATTATGTGAATGACTGGTGGAGACAAACAATGTTTTAGAAGGTCAGAGAGGCTGAAAAGCAGGGGAGGGATGCAGCCCAATGACCCACTGGTAGGAGTAGTCTGAAAAAGTTTCATAAAGGAAGTGGAATTTAGCTGGAAAACAGTGAAAACTTTTCTTCCTACCCTCACTCCCCTCGTGTTTGCTGCTGGGAAGCAGCTTGTGTTGTAATGGGTGGAAGTGAAACACGAAACAGCATTTCCAGGAAAAGGCTGTAGTGAGAGGACACTGTAACAGGAACAGACAACTGTCACAGTGGCTTCAGTGAAACCCCACATGGCCGGCCAGACTGGGCTGGAGGAGAACACGGCTTTCAGGTCATGGCAAGACTTTGAACTCAGTAGGAACCCAATTCCTGGAGATGCACTAACAACCCTGCAGGTGATTCCAAATCTTTGTAGAATGAAAACAGGAGCCACCATCGGAGGGTCCTTCTATGACTTGTGCCTGTTCTCTATCGATGTGGCCAAGTCCCACTCTGAGTCTGTGTTAGAAGATCCCCAACAAGTACTGGTACCCATTTTAGATTGGATTGCAAGGGGAGAAAGAGGTCAGGATGTGCGAATCAGGACACAGATTTGTTCTTTGGGCCTAAATGAGTAAAATCTCTAAGGAATCAAGTACATTAAATTCATTCCTGCTTGGTGAGGCAGGCACTGAGTTGCTCTAGCAAAGAAGATGGGGAAAAAGTAAATCAAACACTTAGGTATTTGGGGCTTTAGAGTACACTGAGGATGGAGGAAGGGAGACTTCTTGATCTCTACTCATTCTCCATGTGGAATTGCTATTGGAGTCTTACCTTTATTTTCTCATGGCTGTTTGGCTTTCAGTTTGAACTAGTATCTAATACAACTCATGTGCTTACAGTGGCCCTTGTAAGATGTGATTAAAAACTGAAGACAAATAAGCAAACCAACTAAACCCAAAAACTTAGGCTTTGAAGACAGATGGGCTTGGGTTCTCATCCTGCCTCCCTCCATTTCTAGCTCTGTGGCCTTGAACAAGTTATTCCATCTCTCTAAGCCTGTGTCTTCATCTGAAAAAATGGGTTTAATGATTGTGCAAACTTCACGAGGCCTTTGTAGGGGTCAGATTAGAAAATACAAGTAGAGAATAGCACCCGGCATGTAGAAAGTGCTCAGTAGGTGGTAGTTATTACTATTACTCAGCCAACTGGGAATGAGGAAGAATGATATTAAGGGACAAATGTTGTACAATAAGTTGACATAAGAGTAAAAACTGTGGGCTGCCTGTGTGGCTCAGTCAGTTGAGCATCTGACTCTTGATTCTGACTTGGGTCGTGATCCCAGGGTCATGAGATTGAGCCTCACATGGGGCTCCATGCTGAGTGTGAAGCCTGCTTAAGATTCTCTCTCTCTCTCTCTCTCTCTCTCTCTCTCTCTCTCTCTCTCTCTCTCTTTCTAACTCTGCCCTTCTCTCCTGCTTACACTCTCTTTCTCTTTCTAAAAGTAAAATAAACCTTAAAAAAAAAAAAGAGTAAAAACTGTACTGCCTTGAAACAAAACTATCCATCTCCAAACATGCTTCCAATTGGCAGGCCCTGATTTTCTTCAGAATGCTCCCTCGGTATGTCCTTTCCCATCCTCTCTCCTTCTCCAAACTCAGCCCTACAATCCTGAGCTTTATTCCTGTCTTCCTTGAAATCCAACCTGGAGGCCTTGCTCCCTGATTTCAGCAAGAGGCTGTCTCTGCCGTTCCATCGCTGTCTGTGTCTCAGTCTTGCCCTGCTCCTCCTCAGGTCCTCACAATGCTGCAGATGTCCTTGTTCCCTAACCTCTTTGTCCTTCAAAGAGCTTCATCCAAATTATGATCATTTTCTCTTTGGGGCCACTCATCCTAGATGAGCAAAGCTTGCAAATCTGTACATGGATTTGGTTTGAGGGTCAGGATGAAAGAAGTGCTTTCTGTTAGTTCAAGAGCTACCAAACACAGGTGGTATTTTTAAAAAGGAATCTCAGGGGAGGGGCGCCTGGGTGGCTTAGTCAGTTAAGCATCCGACTTCGGCTGAGGTCACGATTTCACAGTTTGTGGGTTCGAGACCCATGTTGGGCTCTGTGCTGACATCTCAGAGTCTGGAGCCCACTTCAGATTCTCTGGCTCCCTCTCTCTCTGCCCTTTCTCCACTCGCATTCTCTCTCTCCTTCAAAAATAAATAAAAATTTTTTTTAAATTAAAAAAAGGGAAGTTCAGGGGAGCTTGGGTAGCTCAGTCAGTTAAGCATCTGATTCTTGATTTTAGTTTAGGTCATGATCTCATGGTTCGTAGGATCAAGCCTCCTGTCAGGCTCTGTGCTGATATCGTGGAGCCTGTTCAGGATCCTCCTTCTCCCTTTCTCTCTACCTCTTCCCCACTCATTTGCATTCTCTCTCTCAAAATAAATAGATAAAACTAAAATAAATACTTTATAAAAAAAGGACCTTCAAATAACCATTAGATCCCATTTTTTTTATGGCAAAGATAAGAAAAGTATGACTAGACCTCGAGTAGGTGAGGAATATAAATTAATGCAAGTCAGCAATGTGTATCAAATGTTCATATGCGGGGGAGCCTGGGTGGCTTTGTCAGTTAAGTGTCCGACTTAGGCTCAGGTCATGATCTCATGGTTCGTGAGTTCAAGCTCTGCATTGGGCTCCATGCTGACAGCTCAGAGCCTGGAGCCTGCTTTGGATTCTGTGTTTCCTCTCTCTGCTCCTCCCCTGCTCGCACTCTGTCTCTATCTCTGTCTTTCTCTGTCTCAAAAATAAGTAAACATTAAAAGAAAAAAGTGTTCATACTCTAACATTCTCACATACTCTGTGTCATAGTAATTCCACTGATAGGCATTTAATTGAAAATGACAGTGAAGATTTACAAGCTTGTTCATCATTAGCAATTGCTTAGAATTGGTGAAGAAATTGTAGATGACCTACATGTTTAAGAATAGGGGACTGGCTGAGTAAGTGGAGACTGAGGAAGTGGAGACATATCCCTATAGAGATCACTCTGTAGCCATTATGGCTGATGTTATGTAAATCTCTTTATGGACAGTGAAAGGTGTTTGTCATTTATTATCATATAGGAAACCGGATTATAAAGTACTGCATATGGAGTGTTATGATGAATATGCATGTATTTGTAAAGGTTTGAAAGATGCATACCAGTTTATACACTAGCATCTTTGGATTTGAAATTTACATGAGATTTTCAATCTTCTTTTTATGTCTCCATATTTTCCAATTGTTCTATAATGCGTGTGAGTTAATCATGTAATTATAAGTCATTATAATCTGCACAGAATTACTGGCAACATATTTTAGGCTTTGGGGATTAAAAAATGAAATAGGGGAAGAGAACAAACATTTGTTGAAAGTTTTCAATATGCCAGATGCTGGACTGAGGTCTTTGCATAACTTATTTCATTTAACTTTCACCATAATTGTATGAGATATTATGGTCCCAGTTTACAGATAAGGATACTGAGGCTCACAGAAGGTTAGGAACTCACTCAAGGTTATAAATCCATTGGGATTTCAAACCAGGTCTGACTCTGAATCACGTATCATTATTCAAATAGATTTACTTTTTTTTCCATAACAGCACATGAGCTTTTTCCAGACAGCACATGCAATCTGGGAGAGGCTTACCACCCACATACCCAAAGACTTTCAGCTCAAGTGGACCCAGACCAGTGGCATAGGAACTGTCTAACAGAGGGACTGGAGATGCAGAGATACAGCCTCTGGCCACTGCAACTGGGGGCAAGATCTGCTGTGGACTCAATGTCAGATTTCAGTAATTGACAATTGGAGCTAGGGCTTTTCCAGAAGGTCAGAGTATGTGGGTGCAATGGCAAGGAGGGGCAGGTGGGAACAGAAGGGGAGTCTTGGAGTCGACGTGGGAAGGCTTGGAGCAAAAGCAGCATTGGACAAGGGTTGCCTGGAAAAGGTTTGTTGACTCCTATTTCAGGGTTGAGCCCTTTGCCCCTCATTTATTTTCTGGAAGGACTGTTTGGTTTCATTGATTTTTCACTCCTGAGTTTGTCTATTTGTTTGAGATCTCTTCATTTCTTTTTGATTAGTCTTTGTGCCGCGTCAAACACTTCTGAGTGTTGGCACACTCATTCAAGAGCCAAACGAAAAGGAAAACATCCTTCCTGTCTGTAGGGACCAGGTAGAGGCTCCCAGAGGCAGTGACCAGGCAGGATCCTGGGTGTGCCACTCCCTCCTCTCTACTACCTGTAGACCTCCAGTTCACTGGAAGCATCAGAGGAGAAGGAAAGGAGAGGAGCAGAGGGCAGAGGTAGAAGCTGGAGAAAAACCTGAACACCTAGGGATGGACTGGACTATGGGGTTGGAATCCCAGGCTAGGCCTAGCAGGTCAAGGCTGGGATCTCCCTCTCTCTTAGCATTTGACCAGCTAGGGATTCACTTGGGTTATATTTAAAAACATATCTTTGAAAAATAAATATAGTTTCATGATCCTGGATTGGAAAATAAAGTTAAAAAAACTCTAAGAAGATTATGGGATATAAGTCAGTCATATATAATTAGTTTTCGAAGTTTTCTTATACTGTGAGGATAAGATAGGGAAAAAGAGAGAGATAGGTTTTGGTTCAAGAGAGTAAAAATAATTCTAATAAGAAGAATTAAAATGGGATGAACTGCTGTTGCATTTCCCAGACTGTGAGAGAGGCTGCCTGGCTGGTCTCTGGAAATGTGAGATGTGTGAGTTGTATAAAGAGTTTAACTTTAGGCGCCTCCTAGGATGTGGGATTCTGGGGATTTCTGAATATCTTTCTCCTCCATCTCCTCCTTCTTGTTTGTCCTCCCTTCTGAACACCTGCCTTAGGAAACCCTCCTCTCTCTCCTCTTCCTTGCTCTCTGAGACCTCCTCCCTGGTGGCTCGACCACCCGCTCCCAGGTCTTCCTGGTCCCTCAAGGAGCCTTCTTCTGAGTGTCATCCACAGATGTCCCATGTAGGAGGAGATTCTGCTGGACTCGGAAGTTCTGGGTTCTGCTTCAGACCTGAGGAATCAGAACCAGGAATCTGCATTTTTAACAAGCTTCGCTGCTTCCTCTGCATCTGCCTCAGAGGCTATTCAAAACCTCTTTCCTGAATCCCCACCTCCTTTCCCTCCTCTAGTTGGAGTTGTCTTTCATGTCTCATTGGCATAGAGATCCTCAGTCTTCCATTGTCTTGCCCTGCAAATGGTTGGTGTGGTTTCTAGGGTCTGCCACAACACCTAGTGATTTAGACCCAGATATGACAGCAAAATGAGTTTGGAATTCTAAACCTTTGAAACTTAAAAAATTATTTATTTATTTATTTGTTTGTTTATTTAAGTTTATTTATTTTGAGAGCGAGAGTGTGAGGGAGGGGCAGAGAGAGAAAGAGAGAGAGAGAGAGAAGGAGAGGGAGAGAGAGTGAGATAGATAGATAGATAGATAGATAGACAGAGAATCCCAACTAGGCTCCATGTGGTCAATGCAGAGCCCAACACAGGGCTTGATCTCATGAACTGTGATATGTGGGCCAAACTCAAGAGTTGGGTGCTTAACTGACTGAGCCATTTAGGTACCCCAAAACTTTTTTTTAATCTTGAAAACAAAAACCATGAATGGTCTAGGATTATGTGTACAGTTATTGCTGAATTCCAGAAATGGATTGGCTGTCATAAAAGGATCTAGCCCTGAAAGGCTTGATGGGTAGGGACAAACAGGAACATGGGAAGAAAGTGGAGAGGCTTCAGGGCTGCATGAACTGAGTGGAAATGTTTGGCCTTTGGAGCCAGGAGCACGCAGGGAGCAGCTGCTCTTCATGAACTGGGCTTTCAGGACTTGCTGGGGGAGAGACAAGGTCTTGGCCTGGCTGACTGTCATTGAAACCACTCATCGGAGACATGGGTAAGGAGCTCGAAAGACAAGTGCCCATCTGTCACATGGAGGGCTTTGCTGATCTCTGACACTGGATATTCCTCCTTGCCCTGGTGCCAGGAATTAGTAGGGAGAGCACTCTGGGCCTGAATCAGGGTCAGGAATGCCAGGCACAGGCAGAGAGGGAGCCAGAGAAGATGACTCTGATATAAATTCCAGCTGCCTGAGGTGGAAGATAAATCAAAGAGAGTGAATCAGAGTGGTTAGGGTAGAAAGCATGCACACTCATCTTATCCAGGCAGGCTGGGCAGAGAAAGAAGTTAGAGCCTTCTCAGTGTTGGACAGATCTGGCTTCAAGTCCTGCTGCTTTACTTACTAGTTGTATTATGCTGGGAAGCCCAAGCTCTCTCTCAGAGTACTTCTTTATCAGTTAAATGAGGACAAGGAGAGCCCCTAATACACAGGGTTACTGCCGGACTTGAGTGAGCTCAAGTGTGTAACATGCTTAATTTGGTGACTGCTTATGGTTGCCATTTGATAAACATTAGTTGTTGTTGTTGTTATTGTTATTAATCAGGAAAGAATGATCATCAATGAGACATTTGGCCAAAAATGATCAACACTATCTTTCTCTATAGATTGAGATGGATGTTATCAAGTATCTAAGGAAACGTCATAATTTCCTGACTCCTTTATTGAGAAGTATTTCTTCTCTGCATTTCTCTCCTACAGTTAGAAAACCAACATCTTAGACACCGTTTTGAGTTTCACAGAACTCAGTCTGTCAGGGAAGAAAAGGGAGGGAATAAGTAATTTTACTACTGTGGGGGAGGAGTTCAAAAGAGGGGGGGCTCAACACATTGCCCCCACCCCCCCCAATGGCCCAAGCTGATGCCCCTGTCCACCCTCCTTTCCTGGAGCAACACCTAACAGGCCAGTCCACTGATAAGTCAATGAAGGAAAAGTTTATTTATTTTTTATTTTTTAAACATTTTAAAATGTTTATTTATTTTTGAGAGAGACAGAGAGCAAATGGGGGAGGGGCAGAGAGAGAGGAGAGACACAGAATCCGAAGTAGGCTCTAGGCTTCGAGCCGTCAGCACAGTACCCGATGCAGGGTTCGAACTCACAAGCAGTGAAATCATGACCTGAGCCAAAGTCTGACACTTAACCGACTGAGCCATTCAGGCTTCCTAGAAAAAGTTTATTGTCAAAAAAAGGCTTTAAGTGTATTTCTTTTAGTTTCTCTGAAATTTGAGGCCTGGTTTCAGGAAGTTGCTGTAGCTTGTAAGATTTAATGCATGACCTAGATATATGGCAAAAGGCTGTAAAATCAAGTGTGTACTCATCCCATTTAGAGGAATTATAAGGACACCCATGATATAGTAAAAAGAGCCCTAATCTTGGGGAGAGAAAAGCTGAGTATATCCTGGTTCCATGTGTGGTATGACATTGGGTAAGTCACTAAATCACTCTGAGCCTTAGTTTCTTCATCTGCAAAATGGGATGAAGACCTCTAACTCCCAGGGTGATGGAAGGATTATGTACAAGTGTACTCAAGACAACTGTAAAATGATGAACGAGCAGATGGTATTATTTATCTGGGGGTCTAAAAACCAGGATCTTCCAACAGAGTACTGAAAACAACAAAAATAGTTCAGGCTAAAATGACTAACCTTTAAGTACTATGTCTATTTCATGTTTCATTTAATTCTCATAAATAACCTGTGCAATAGATACTCTTAACTGTCATTTTATAGGTGAGAAGCCCAAGGTATAGACAAGTGCAGTAACTCATCATATATTCCCTAAACTGGCAAGTGGCAAAGCCTGGACCCACCTCTGAGTGCTTTAAGCACAGCACACACCCTCTTTCTCAGCATGCTATACTGCAGGTGCTCATGGGCATTATCTCCTTTAAAATGCACAACAATCCTATGGCCTGTTTTATCATTTCTGTTAGCGAGGAAACTAAGGCATTGGGAAAATAGTGACGTTCTCAAAGTCATGAAGTTAAAAAGTTGGAGTCAGAATTCAAACCCCAGCAGCCTGACTTCAGGGCCTGTGATCCTAGCCATCACTCTAATGGAATTGTTCTAAAATTATTATTTAAATAATCAGTCACTTTTAAAGTCATGGTATTGGGATTCTTGAAGAAAGAGTTGCTATGGTGCAGGGTAGAGGGTGATGGCATAACCCACAGATCTATGAGTGACCCTGTGACATCCCCAGGGGTCACTCTGAGCAACACAGACAGGGTGGAGCCGACTGTAATGGAGATCACAGTGACACAAAAGGAGCACTTGGTAACACAGAAGAGCTAACCCATGTGGATCGCGTTCATGCTTTGGTGGTGAACATCTACACTGCATCTACACTGATATTTACATTAGTGTAAATATGTATCATCATTCCCCTTCGAAATCTGCAAAATGGAAAAACAAATGAAAAGACCTCTAGAGGATGTGTGGAGGCTAGATCAAATCTTTTACCAATTTTTGTGCTCCTTAGAATTAATATATCTACACTTGATCTTAGCCAAAAGGCCGAGAAGCGATAGAATTAATATATCTAAACGCCAATAATTCCAGGGGGTTCAGTAATCTGAAATGCACTCTGCCCTGTCCTAAATTCCTTTTTCAGTCTCGATCCACCCAACTACAGTTGGCTCAATTTCTCCTTTCACCTGCAGGCGGCAGCACAAGTGCCATCGCTGTTGAGTGAGGGAAAGAATAATTTATAGACCGAAGATGAGAATGGGGTTAGATACAGAAATAAGATCCCGTGAACTCCAGCTTCGGACAGAACATGCCATTCATTTCCACCCTTCTAGTTTAGCTGAACTTGAAACTTCCCAGGCTCAGCCCTCGCAGACCCAGGGGAGTTGCGGTGCAGTCCAGGGCAGGGAATAGGTGGAGTGTCCTTTGCCAGGCTGTGCCAGAGGCTTTGCAAGGGCCAGTGTGGGCAGGAGCTGGAGCAATACCGTGTGTGATTATCAGTCCCTTCTCAGTCATACTGCAGACCCTGTATAACTGCATCCTCTGCCACAGAGGATCCGCGTGTGTCCCTCCAGGGGACAGGCGAGGTCTGTAGCTGTGGGCCTCCCAGGGGGTGGGCTGCTTTGGGCTCTACCGCGCTGACTGCTCACTCTCTTGGTGCAGGCCCCTGCGAAAGCAGAGGAATCGGTCCTGGCTCTCCAGTCTAGCAACAGGAGGCTTTCCCTTTAGACCAGACCAGGTGGTGGTTATTTTGTCCCACTTTTGCTGTGCAGAGAACTGTTCACAGTCTCTTTCTATGCCTTTTCTCCTCCCCTCAAATAAATGCTAGTCACAGCAAATCAAAAGATTAGAGAATTAATGTGGTCTTCCATGAGAGTACTTTACATTTGTAAGAAGAGCACAGGATAAATATTTGTTATTTAATACTATTAATACTATTAAATACAAAGGATACAAAAATGCTGGTTTGAAGGGGCGCATGCCCCCTGATGTTTATAGTAGCACTATCAACAAAAGCTGAATTATGGGAAGACCCAATGTGCATCTTTTGACAAATGGATAAAGGGGTGTGTGTGTGTGTGTGTGTGTGTGTGTGTGTGTGTGTGTGATTGAATATTACTTGGTGATCAAAAAGAATGAAATCTTGCCATTTGCAACTTCATGGATGGAACTAGAGTATATTATGCTGAGCAAAATAAGTCAGAGAAAGACAGATATATGATTTCACTCATATGTGAAATTTAAGAAACAAAACAGATGAACATAGGAGAAGGGAAGCAAAAATAAAAACAGAGAGGAAGGCAATCCATAAGAGACTCTTAAGTAGAGAGAACAAACTGAGGGTTGCTGGAGGGGAGGTGGGAGGGGGGAAGACGGGCTAAATGGGTGATGGGCGTTAGGAAGGGCACTTGAAATGATCACTGGGTGTTATTTGGAAGTGATGGATCACTAAATTCTCCTGGAATCATTGTTACACTATATGTTAACTAACTTGGATTTAAGTAAAAAAATAAAAATGAAAAAAGAAGAGAACTATATACAACTGCATAATAAGTAATCGTGTCCTTTCAGGCATGTGGACAGGATGTTGGGGGAGATCTTTTGGGGCAATAGGTTCTGTCCAGGATTCCTTAAATTACCTCGCATAACTCACAATGGGCTCATGCCTTCTGTAAGGCCAAACATATGTGACTGAAAGGGAAGTCTGACATTTTGGCAAACTCCCTTCTTTTAGGCAAAGGATGGAGAAGCAAATTTATTAATCTGAATAGCAATTTAGAATCTCAAAATAGAAAAAGACTAAAACTCAGAAACTTCTTTAATCAAATCAGCTCTGATTGCAGTTGCTTTTATTCAGCTACAGGTTTGGGAGACACCCATTCTTCACATGGATTTCTGACAGGTAAATGTTAATCCCTGGTGTTTGTAATTATGATAATTACTACATGTGAGCAGCAGCTGGCATCCATTGTCATATCCTGGTTCTCCACCATAAAGAATCATTAACTTAGTCGATGGCAGATTCCTATTAGTTTATTGGGGCACCCCCTTCATGAAAGTGAGTTTAATTATTCTGCTGTAAAATACTTCTCCCTCTACTTTCCCTACGTAAATTCTTCTGCCTTTCAGGAAGCTCAGCCTTCCAGTGAAGGTTTCTGCCTCTTCCCCTCCCCTCCTCCCCTTCTAAATTCTCTAGACTCCACCCTAGCTTGACCACCCAGGAAACTGTCTAGATTATACATTATGAAATTTGATTATAGTTGATTAAACACATGATTAAATATTGCCCTGACTTGCCAGTTTTCTTTCTGAAAGTGTAATCTTCTGAACTAGGCCAAAAGTATCAAGAGGGTAAGGACCATATCCATTAATCCTAAGTTTAATAAGATGTATTAATAAGATTAATAGGATGCTTAATAAATATTTGTTTAATATACAGGTCTCAAGATGAAACTTTATTGTTGAGAAACAGGGGAGGTCATCCACTTCATCTTTTGATGAACATTTCCCAAGTCTCAGCTCTGTGCCAAGACCCTGTGCTAGGCTGTGTCAAGGGTATTAAAGATGAGGAAGACCAAGTCCCACCCTAATTTGTAGGGAGGTAATGCATTCACGCAGCTCACCAGAAGGCAATGTAAATGCCTCAGGAGTGATGGAAGCAAAGAGCCCTAAATTTCACAGGGACAATAAGAAAGCTTCCGTGGCTGGTGGTCAAGAAAATTTCATAGAAATAACATCTGAATAGGGCCTTTGGGTATAGAAGGGATTTCAGAAGGTGAAGATGATGGATGAGGGCTACAGGCAGAGGGAATGGCATAAGCCAAAGTAGGGGGATGGGAAATAAGTACTAAAACTTGTGTAGGAAAAACCAAACAGCTCAGTTTGATTGCAGTAATGTAATAAAAGTAACCCAATATCTGACATTTGATAAGAGCCTACTGTATGCTTGGTATTATGCTTTATGTATTTTATTTCATCCCATCCTTCAATAACACATGAAGTAGATGCTGCTAATAGTCCCATTTTGTGGATGGGGAAGCAGAGGCTCAAGTAATTTACTCGAGGTCTTAGCACTACGAGGTTGGGATCTGAGTCTGAAGTCCTGCTATTCCCTCTACCTCCAACATGTGTCTGGAAGGAAGTCAGAAACAAGATTGGGAAAGTGATTTAGCAGGTGATTTTATCTTTATTTTTATTTTTTCTAGGAACAGTTTGTTTATTTATTAAATATACATCCACGTTAGCTAGCATATCATACAATAATGATTTCAGGAGTAGAATCCAGTGATCCATCCCCTCCATATAACACCCAGTGCTCATCCCAACAAGTGTCCTCCTTAATGCTCCTTGCCCATTTAGCTCACCCCCAACACAGAACCCCTCCAGAAACCCTCAGTTTGTTCTCTGTATTTACAAGTCTCTCATGTTTTGTCCCCACCCTGTTTTTATATTATTTTTGATTCCCTTCCCTTATGTTCATCTCTTTTCCATATTAAATTCCACATATGAGTGAAATCATTATATTTGTCTTTGACTAATTTCGCTTAGCATAATACCCTCTAGTTCCATGCACATTGTTGCAAATGGCAAGATTTCATTCTTTTTGATTGCTGAGTAATATTCCTTTATATATATATATATATATATATATATATATATATATATATATATATA
>NC_043703.1:117384452-117394100 GCF_006229205.1 Suricata suricatta
ATTGTTGGGTCATAAGGTAGTTCTATTTTCACTTTCTTGAGGACCCTCCATACCATTTTCCTCCAAACCCATTTTCCAGAGTGGCTACACCAGTTTGCATTCTCACCTACAGTACAAAAGGGTTCCTTTTTCTCCGCATTATCTCCAATATCTGTTGTTGCCTGAATTGTTAATTTTAGCCATTCTGAAAGGTGTGAGGGGGTATTGCATTGTGGTTTTGATTTGTGTTTCCCTGATGATAAGTGATATTGAGGATTTTTTCATGTGTCTGTTAGCCATCTGGATGTCTTCTTTGGAAAAGTGTCTATTCATGTCTTTTGGCAGATGCTTTTAAATTGTGCCTTGAATGCCAGAACTCAGCTGATAAATAATGGGGGGTTGCTGATGATTATTGAACAGGTAAGTCACCCAGTGAAATTCAACCTTTAGGAAGGTTAGTATGGGAGCTGGAGGTAAGATAAATAGGAGGGAACAGAAACAGAGGAGGAAAGACCAAAGAGGAGGTGAATACAAATGGGGACTGAAAACTCGAAGTCTGAGTGTAGCAGTGAGAATGGAATGTAAGAAAGTGTCGTGGAGCTATTTTAGAAGTAGATTCTGTAGGGCTTGGTGACGTGGTGAAGTGCAAGGTGAAGGAAAGATTGGATAGTGACTTGAAGGCAACAAGCTGAGCACGATGAAATGGCGGCAATGTGGGGTGGGCACCAGGAGCAGGCAGAGGTGGTTCAAGATGGCTCCCTTTTTTTGGTCAGTATGATTGGTGGGACAACACTAGACTATATTTTGGTGGTCACGTGTGACAGACAAGGGAGATGCTAGTCTGGAACACTGGAATGAGGTTAGGGATGAGGATATAGACTTGGAATCCTTCACAGTGAACCCAGGAGAGAGAGAATCCACCCAGGGAGAGAGAGGAAGGAGAGGAAGAGAGAGGGCCAGGGGAGTCCTAGACAGAATCTTAGGGCAGAACTGGAGAAAGAGAAGTCACAGAAAGCAAAAGAAGGTCTGCTTAGTAAAGAGGGAGACTGAAAAGACATCACAAAAGCCAATGCAGGAACTTTCCAAGGCAGAGAAATGGTCAACAGCATCAAATACTGTGGAAAGTCACAGAGGAAGAGGACCGGATTGTTTGACAACTAGGCAGTGACTGGATCTAATGCTAGAGCATGAGATACACATATTATGGTGTGTATATATGGTGGAATATTCTGCAGGCATTAAAACCCAGATTTCCTAAGAATATTTAAGGATTTGGCAATGACTAGAATGATAACAAATACTAGGGTGTTTTCTGCCAGGCGCTCCTGCTCTTGTTGAGCTGAACAGAGTTACAGGCAGAGCTGAGAACTGGACAGGGATTTGAAAGGCTGGGTTGCTTCATATTGGGAAGGGCTCAGAGCAAGTGCATGAAAGACCAGGGAAGATGAGGAAGAGGGCAGGAAGGGGCAAGAGTGACAGAGGGTGAAGAAGGCAGAAGAGCCCAGGTAAGACAGAGGGCTTGCAAGTGGGAGGGAGAACCTGGCTTGAGTTGATGAGAGCTGGAGAAGACACAGAGGTCTGTGGATATTTGCACTGATGTTTGCCATGTTTCAAACAATGCAGTTCCTTATGTTATTTCCTGGAAGAATTGAGGCAAAAAATACCAATTTATTTTAATGAATTTTGGGATTTTGGCTAAATGAATCCTTTTTAAAGAAATAAAAAGCATTTCATGATGGAAAATTTCCAAACATGCATAAAAGTGATGCACCTAATTCACCCATCACTCAGCTTCAACTACTAGTACACGGCCAGTGTGTTTCACCCATGTCCCACATACTCTTCCCCCTCCATATCGTCTATAAATATTTTACTAGGTATCTCTAAAATAAATATTCTTTGAACATAAACATAAACATACAAAATTCTTTGTACCAATCTCACACTTAAAAACTACCAATAATTTCTTAGATGACCAAATATTCAGAGTTCAGTTTCTCAATTGTCTTGCAATATTTTTAAAGTTTATTTAAATTGGGATCCAAAGTTCACAGATTGCAATTAGTTAACTCTAGCTCATAAATTTTGTTTAAACTGCACATTTCCCCTTCATCTCTTCTAGTGTTCTTTGAATTTCTTTTTTTTTCCCCTGAAGAAATAATATGGATTTTGCTGATGGTGTCTCCATGGTGATATCATTTAATGTGTTCCACTCTTCCTTATGTGTCCTGTAGATGAATAGCTTTGTGTCTGGGTAGTTTTTATTTTATTCTTTATATCTTTCCACATTTTCTAAGTTTTCTACTCGTCACTCCTTACTTTTGGCTGGTGGGTTTTTTTCTTTGTTTTATTTCTTTAAGTAATCTGTACACCCAATGTGGGGCTCGAACTCATGACACCAAGTTCAAGAGTCACATGCTCTCCCAATTGAGCTAGCCAGATGTGCCCATTACTTCTTATTTTATATTCAGAACTTAAGAAGTTTAAAAAAATGTTCTTTTTTTAAAAAGCATTTTTTAAAATGTTCATTTTTGAGAGAGAGAAAGACAGAGTGTAAGTGGGGGAGGGGAAGAGAGTGAGGGAGACGGAATCTAAAGCAGGCTCCAGGCTTCTGAGCTGTTAGCACAGACTCGGCATGCAGATCGAACTGGAGAACTGTGAGTTCATGACCTGAGCTGAAGCCAGCTTCTTAACCAACTGAGCCACCCAGGCACTCCCCAAACAATGTTCCTTAAGATGGCTATAGTAAAAAAAAAAAAAATCTTTTGTAAAATAATGGATTAAGAAATTAGACATTGATGAGGGGTTCCTGGGTGGTTCAGTTAGTTAAGTATTGGACTCTTGATTTCGGCTCAGGGCATGATCTCAGGGTTCATGGGATTGAGCTCCCACATCAGGCTCTGTGTTGACAGCAGAGAGCCTGCTTGGGATTCTTTCTCTCCCTCTCTGTCCCTTTGCTGCCTGCACACATGGCCTTTCTCTCCCTCTCTCTCTGCCCCCATGCCCTCACCTGCCTGCATTTGCGAGCTCTCTCTCTCTCTCAAAACAAATAAATAATTAAAAAATAAATTAGACATTGATGAAACACTGGTGAAACTCTAATAAAGTCTGTAGAAACAATTTCTTGTTTTGATAAGTATACTATGGTTCTATAAGATGTTATTATTTGGGATGGCTAACTAAAGGGTATATATAGGGATTCTTTTTCCAATATTTGCAACTTTTTGTAAGTCTGAATTTACTTCAAAAAAAGGTAAAAAGTTGAACAGGGGATTTCAGTAGAGTGACAGAGATTGAAGCTAGATTGTAGGGAGTTAAGAAATAAAGGGGAGACAGGAAAGAACATTTTACAATATTTGGTCATTATGATGTGATGAAGTTAGGAAATAGCTCAAGGGAATAGAAAGATTATAATAGTTTTTAAAAAATTAATTTATTTTTTAAATTTGCATCCAAGTTAGTTAGCATGTAGTGCAACAATGATTTCAAGAGTAGATTCCTTAATGCCCCTTATTCATTTAGCCCATCCCTCCTCCCACAACCCTCCAGCAATCCTCTGTTTATTCTCCATATTTAAGACTCTTTTATGTTTTGGTCCCCCTCCCTGTTTTTATATTATTTTTGCTTCCCTTCCCTTATGTTCATCTGTTTTGTATCTTAAAGTCGTCATATGAGTGAAGTCATATGATATTTGTCTTTCTCTAACTGACTAATTTCACTCAGCATGATACCCTCTAGTTCCATCTGCATAGATGCAAATGGTAGGATTTCATTCTTTGTGATTCCTGAGTAATATTCCATTATATATATATATACACACACACACACACACACACACACACACACACATACATATATATATACACACACACACACACACACACACATATATATACACACCAAATCTATCCATTCATCTGTCAGTGGATATTTGGGCTCTTTCTATACTGTGCCTGTTGTCAATAGAGCTGCTATAAACATTGGGGTGCATGTGCCCCTTTGAAACAGCACATCTGTATCCCTTAGATGAATACCTAGTAGTGCAGTTGCTGGGTTGTAGGGTAGTATTAATTTTAATTTTTTGAGGAACTTCCACACTGTTTTCCAGAGTGGCTGCACCAGTTTGCATTCCCACCAGCAATGCAAAATAGATCTTCTTTCTCCACATCCTCGCAGCATCTGTTGTTGCCTAACTTGTTGATGTTAGTCATTCTGATGGGTGTGAGGTGGTATCTCACTGTGGTTTTGATTTGTATTTCCCTGATGATGAGTGATATTGAGCATCATTTCATGTGTCTGTTGGCATCTGGATGTCTTTGTTCATGTCTTTAGCCCATTGCTTTTAAACATTTTGTTTTTAAGACTTGGAGGAGACGTGAGCCTGCAGGCAGGAAAGGAAAGTCAGAGGAGTTTGAAGATACAAAAGTGAGATCTTTTGTACGTGTTTAAAATTTCCTGTAATAAGTTTTTTAAAATGCTTGTTTATTTTTGAGAGAGAGAAAGAGAGAAGCAGAAAGAGAGGGAAACAGAGAATCCCAAGCAGGCTCCATGCTGTGAATGCAGAGGATGATGCAGGGCTCCAACTCATGAACCCTGGAATTGTGAGATCAAGACCTGAGCTAAAACCAAGAGTCAGATGCCCAATTGACTAAGCCACCCAGGTGCCTCTGTAGTAATTTTTTTTTTAAATAGGGACGCCTGGGTGGCTCAGTAGGTTAAGCGTCCGTCTTCGGCTCAGGTCAGATCTCATGTTTGTGGGTTCGAGCCCCGTGTCAAGCTCTGTGCTGAAAGCTAGCTCAGAGCCTGACCTGGAGCCTGCTTCTGGTTCTGTGTCTCCTTCTCTCTCTGCTCCTCCCCCTCTCATGCTCTGTCTCTCTCTGTATCAAAAATAAATAAAACATTAAAAAAATTTTTTAAATAAATGATATAACTGATGTTATAATAAGGGAATGGAGCCAGAGCAGAGATGGGTTTGCCTGGACAAGGAAATAAAAACGTTACCTCCTCCTCTGAAATAGGAGGAATCCAGGAGAAGATGGATATGACCAGAGAGAAATTCTAAAGTGGAGAGAAACAGAATTGAGTCAGACTTTTTGCTTTATTGGAAAATGAAAATGAAAATGAAATTCTCAGATGAAGGTGAGAGACATAGGGATGAAACTGGAAACCTGTAGATCCTAGAAAATTCTTTGCAAGGGCTGGAGTGAAGTATCAGGAAGCCAATTCCAGATGCATAACCATGGGAGTGGGATATATGTGCCCAGAGGAGGTTGGAGAGTGGGAATACTTAGCAGGCCTTGTGGTACAGTTGTGATACTTTCTCTGATAAAACTTGGCAGCCCTGGAGTGAGCAGATGGCGGATGACCTACAGTGAGGGTTGGTGTTGGGAGCATTGGCAGGTGAAAGGGCCAAGGGGGCCAAGGAAGTTAGCAAGGGTAGCACTGAATGGCTGGAGGCCAAGAACTCTGTGGTAGACTTGTCCCTGGTCCTGAGGGGTTACATCAATCATTATGCCATTGACTTTGATATGTAGAGTTCTTGGATATTCTTTGTTTTGCCAAGGAGGACAGTTATTTCGGCAAAGGCCAAGTCATAAAATGACAAAGTCAGGGCTTACCTTGCTTGCAGGTTGCTCTTGCAGCTCTGTTCTCTCTGGATGAGTCACTCGCGGGATGTTCATGGTTCCATGGAGGCGAGTCTCCCTTCTCTGCTGTGGTTTTACTCACAGTCTGAGATTTTTCCTCAAGTGAGGAGAATGGGCATTTCCATCTCCAGCAGTTTTCAACTGACAGAGTTGGTTCTTTGATTTCTTAGGTGGATTCTGGGAACAAACTGAGCAATGATCCAGAAAAGCCACCCCTATTCACGCCTCAGGTAGAAGAGCATCCTATGGTGTTAGAAACACATGCTTTTTTCTGCAGCCACTGCTTCCAGCCCTCTCAGGAGGGTGGCTCTGGGGAATCATTCCTCATGGGAAGGTGAAGAAGAGATAACTCAAAACCAGGAATGTGTTTACAAAAAGATGGTGTATTAGTTTGTTAGGCCATAATGCCATAAAAGTACCACAAATTGGATGGTACTTTAATAACAGAAATTCATTGTCTCACAGTTCTGGAGGCCAGATGTCCAAGATCAAGGTGTCAGCAGGGCTGGTTTCTTCTGAGGGCTCTGAGGGAAGGATCTGTCCTAGGTCTCTCTCCTTGGATTGTAGATGGCTGTCTTGTCCCTCTTTTTCTTCATTAGTGTATCCATGACAGGGTCCAAATTTCCTCTTTAAGAATTTTTTAAATATTTATTTATTTTTGGGAGACAAAGCACAACTGGGGCAGGGGGTGGGGAGCAGAGAGAGAGGGAGACACAGAATCCAAAGCAGGCTCCAGGCTCTGAACTGTCAGTATGGAGCCTGATGTGGGGCTCAAACCCACAAACCATAATATCATGACCTAAGCCAAAGTTGGATGCTTAACTGACTGAGCCACCCAGGCACCCCTCAAATTTCCTCTTTTTATAAGGACACTAGTATTAGATTAGAACTCACCTTAACGACCTTGTCCTAATTTAACTATTTCTGCAATGACCCTATTTCCAAATAGGGTCACATTTTGAGGCACCAGGGGTTAGGATTTCAATATGTGAATCTGGTGGCAGGAGCACAATTCAAACCACAACAGACGGGTTGGCACAGTCCCTTCTTTCTCCTTCCCCACTTCCATCCTGTAGGTGCTCATGACCCTCTGCCTGGGGTAGTAAAATTGCTTCACATGCATCCTTGTCTCCTGTCCCTTAACCTCTGTCCATCTTACATGTTACTGTCCAGTTCATCTTTCTAAAATTATGACTTATGATTCCTGATTATAAACCATTCACAGTTCTTTGCCTAAGGAAGTGGTCCTAAAGCTTTCCAGTTTGTTGGAGTCACGTGGCAAGTATAAAGGAATACAGGTTCCTTGGCTCTATTCTCTGACATTCTGATTTATAAAGTCTGACATTTTTTAAGTCCCCCAGATGATTTTCATTAGGAGACCAGTTTAGAGAATAGACTCAGACTCCCCACAATCTGACCCAAGTTTACCCTTCAACGTCATCATCCTCTAGAACCTTCTGTTCTACTTATTAGACCCCAATATATATATATGAACCACTTGAGGAGGCACCCTGTGCCCTTCCTTCTCCAACCTGCTCCAGTTCTCAAGTTCCACCTATTTTTTGGTGTCTCCCTATCACTCCATCACACTATTACCTCATTCTCCTTGACCTCTAGTATCTTCCTGTTTATGTTACTCACTAGGCAGAGAGCTCCACCTTATGAAGTTCATGGATCCCAAAATGCCAGGGCTGGTAGCACCCTAGAGACCCTGTGTGTTTCTTAAAGGCCCTCAGGGGTCAGAGGAGAAAACTGAGGCCCCAACACAATTTGCTCAGTGTCACACTGTTCAGGATGTAACTCCAAATAGGAAGACTGAATAAAACCCTTAGACTTCCTATCACTTCTCTTACCACACACAGCCAGTCAGTTGTCCTCTCGCAGGTGGCTGGAGCAAATGTGTCCTTTGCAGAGGCTTTGGAGTTAAGGCTTAGGGCAGAGCAGAGAGCAGAGCAGAGCACGATTCTGAAAAGAGTAGAGTTAAGTGAGAGACCACATATAGAGCGGGCTCTCCTCCCCTAGTACACTGTCATCAAAAATATCTGAAACAAAAAAAACTGGGTCACTTCTATCTGAGGAAACTGACCGGTCTAAGAGGAAATACTGATAGAAGAATTGATCAACAAAATGGCCAGTTTCTAACAAGCCCCACCCATGTGCACTGAGCTGTCAATCAGCCTTTAGTTTCTCACTTTCACATGATAGTCATGATTACCACAGACCCAAACAAACAAATGAAAAGCACAGGAAATAGGGAAGGTCCTCTTGTCCAGAGAGGATTACAACAACAACAACAACAACAACAACAACAACAACAACAAAGGAGATAGGTTTGATATAAAGGACTGGGAGACCAAGTAACATAAGGCTTTTCAATAGTAATTTAGAAATTAGACAAGAATGGAATAATGCTTTCAATATTCTATGGAAGATAGATTTTGGCTTAGATTTCCTTACCCAGACAAACCATCCATCAAGTCTGAGAGGAGGCCAATTCAGATGGGCAAAATGCTTATCTCCTGTGTATACTTTCTCAGGAAAATAGTGCGGGATGTGAGCCTCTAAAACAATTAAACCAAGAAATAGGAAGCCTGGGAATGAAGAAATAGGGGATTTCACACAAAGGAGAAGACACGCAGGATGATGGAGAACACCCACTAGGCAACAGGCCTCAAGAAGAAACAACCAGGGGCACCTGGGCGGCTCAGTTGGTTAAGTCTCTGACTCTTGATTTCAGCTCAGGACAGGATCTTACAGTTGGGGGGTTCATGGGTTCAAGCCCCACATTGGGCTCTTTGTGGCCCAAAGGCTGCTTGGGATTCCCTCTGCCCCTCCCCTGCTTGTGCTTTGCCTTTCTCTCTCTGAAAAATGACTAAATAAACATTTTAAGAAAAGAAAAAAAAGAAACAACCAGTGTAGAGCAGAGGGTACAGGGCTCTAGGAGTAAAGAAAACTAAAAGAACTTACAGATTATTTCATACATTTGACCATGTGAAAATTGTATTGAAAGGCGGTGACAGAATATGGGAATACTTAAATACAGTAATAAAGAAACTAATGATGAGAACAGAGGTAGGAGGACAGAGAGGGGCAAGGAAAGATGTAATGAGGGAAAGAACTGAGCTGATAGACTCTCCATGTGCGTGGCTGTACTGAGAGGAGGTTTACAGCTCTAGGTGAGAATTTGGGGATGACACTGAGACAGAGAAAGATAAAGCAATGATCTAATCCAGGAAAACCAGAAAGCTGTCCCAGAAAGGAAATGTTATCGTGGTACATTATATGACTTAGCTGTGAACAATATTACATATCAATCATAACATAAACAGTAAATAAATATAGATTTAACCCAAAATTGAAATATGTCTATATTGTAAAAATCAGGGCATGATAAATGTGTGAGGGTTGTGTGTGTGTGTGTGTGTGTGTGTGTGTGAGCCAGTTGGTACATTATTGTGTCTCAGCTTCAAACCCACCCTTCCACACTCTGCTCTGTGATGCTGGGGTGCCACTCTGCAAACCACATTTCTCCCTTGCTGGCTCTGTGTGAGGCTCTGTCAACAGGGGAGCTATGGTGATAGTGCAGAGCTGGAAGAGGAAAGAACTTACATCTTCCCATCTGCTTCTTTCTTTCTCAGTGTTCATTCATTGATTCGTTCATTCAGCTATTCAACAACAATTTATTGAGTGACTGCTGTGTGCCAAGCCCTGTTCCAGGTGTTTAGGACTTGTCTGATGATGTTGCTGCCTCCGTAGGGCTTACCTTCCAGTACAGAGAGATAATATATAATATTATATAATAAATAAATTTTATAGTATTGTAAAGAAAAAGAATAAAGCAGAGTAAGAGTGGTTGGGAGTGCACGGGTGAGGAGTATTACAATTTTTTTTAATTTAAAAATTTTATTTTTTTTTACTTTATAAAGTTTCATATTTTTTAACATATGCAATTATTTTCCATTGTTTACAATACAGTAGTTGCAATGACACTCCAAACAGAAAAGCAAAGTAAAAACTCAAAACA
>NC_043703.1:117394200-117400564 GCF_006229205.1 Suricata suricatta
GGGATTTAGGCTATCCAGCAGTTATCTATGGAGTGAGCTTCTCTCTCCAAGTGCAGTTAAGCGTTCTTTACCTCTTCCCCAGAGACAGTACTATGAGCGTGTTCAGTCTCTCTGTCTCTTCCCTTTGTCTCTCGGGTTCCGCGCGCTTGCCCTGCATTGGGCTGGGGCTCCCACCTCCCCTGCCCGTCTCGGGCTGGCCCGTTTTCCAATCTCCCCAGTTCGCAGTCACTCACTCAGGTATTCTTCAGGTTCTCTTCCTTCTGGAGTCCGTATTTTCTCCTTCTGCTCTTGCAGATGAGAGCAATGTCCTTCTCAGTTTGATCTATGGGACAGACGAAGTTTACAGAGCTCCCTTCCTCTCCGCCATCTTGGCTCCTCTCAGGAGTATTACAATTTTAAGTAGGGTGGTCAGGTAGACTTCTTTGAGAAGAAGGCATTTGAGTAAAGACTTGGCCTCACAACAAGAGCAGGGCTGGCATGTTAAGGAGTGGTGCAGAGGTCGCGTGGTGGGCTGGAGGGAGGGGAAAAGTGATGGGAAAGCTGCAGATGTTTTTGGAAGAAGGGAATGGAGGTGGGGAGAGTTTGTGCAGAAGACTGCTTTTCTTTGTTAGAAGTTGTACACGACCATTTAATGTTTTAAACCATGAACACGTATAACCCTTTTTATGAGTTTATTTATTTATTTTGTGTGTGAGAGAGAGGCAAAGAGAGAGAGAGAGAGAGAGAGAGAGAGAGAGAGAGAGAGAGAGAGAGAGAATCCCAAGTAGGCTCCATGCTGTCAGTGCAGAGCCTGATGCAGGTTTGACCTCAAGAGCCGTGAGATCATGACCTGAGCCAAAATCAAGAGTCAGACACTTAACTGACGGAGCCACCTAGGTGCCCCTAAACATATATAACCTTGATAAAAATAAAAATAAAAATTTCAAATGATGAATCACAAGATGTGGTATTCTGAATTGGATCCCAGAACAGAAAGGATATTCATGGAAAAGCTGATGAAATCCGAATAAAGTTAATCATAATATACTAATATGGTTTTCTTAGATTGGACAAACGTACCAATTCTCTGGATTATCTTTCTTAACTCTTTTGTCAATCTAAAAGTATTCCAAAATAAAAAGTTTATTTAATAAAAACTTTAAAATAAACAGAAAACTGAATCAAGTGGCAAGATGCTGCCTTTTTCCTTCCCCAACTCCCAGCCCTATTCTCTTTCTTTGGT
Organism: Suricata suricatta; assembly: GCF_006229205.1. Classification (NCBI taxonomy): domain Eukaryota; kingdom Metazoa; phylum Chordata; class Mammalia; order Carnivora; family Herpestidae; genus Suricata; species Suricata suricatta. The sequence goes on from NC_043703.1 coordinate 117,395,423, forward strand.
TTGAGCAGTTGGTTATCTGCCTAATAGGAGGATGTGATTTACCTGTGGTCTTGGGCTGATCCCCAGATGGAAGGAAGAAAGCCAGCAGGGAAGACTTTGTGGCTCACATCTTTGGAGCCTCCAGTCCACAGATCCCTGGCGGATGACATTCAGAAGCTGACAAGCAGAAATCAGGACAGTGGCATGAAACCAGGACAGAAAAAACATGAAAGTTCAATTCCCTTAAGCTTTTAAGAAAGCAGAGTACCAAAAATGTCTTCATAGGACTTCACTTCTTGCTTAATCTCTGTCTCTAGTGAGCTGTGTAGCTAAAGAAGTGACTTCAAAGTAGAAATAATTTCAGCCCCTCGATTCAATGGCGTTTTCCTTGCTTCCAAGCTTCCTAAAACTTTGGTGGGAGCACCAGCTTAGGTGTTGATGTACAGATATTGCTTTATGTCTTTGCTTTCCATGTATACTTTTATGTTCTTCAGGGCATCAATTACTAGAAAGTTGTTTAAAATTTTTCTAGACAATTATTTAATATAAGCAAAAAAAATGCTTAAGTTTTAGTAGTGCCAATGCTAGGAGACTGTCATATCAGCCATCTACTCAGCTCCCTGGGGAATCTTTTTTAGTATCGAAGAAATCCTTTTCTGTCCGTGCTTATTCCACACTTTCGTTTTTAGCCACAAACCCTCTCCTCTCTTTAGTGCTTATACCTTTGGAACTAAAAGCCAGGAAGGAAAGTGTGTTATATGCTATTTTTATTTTGTGTCCCACCATATACCATCCCTGAGATGGAGCAGGGTGATCCTTAAACTGGGATGGAAGGAAAAAGGAAAGAGAAAATGAGAGGGAGAAAAAAAAGGACATTTCAACATATTTTCCAGCCACTTGTAGCCCACCCTTCTGGCATGCAGGAATCTGCCTGTTCTATTTTCTGGAATTGTGAGCAGCTAAGTGACGATGAGCAATTAGCACTCAGAAGTTCGTTTTGATTTTACATGCTTTCTTCATACCTCTTAAAAATTACATAAGATATAAATATTCATTGTATAAAAACATTTTGAAAAAGATAAAATATTGAAATAGCTAAAAAAAATCACTTGGAGTCTCAGAAGTAATCACCCTGTGCAACATGATGGCCAATCACTCAATGCAAGAAATAAATACATGTAGAGAAACAGAAACAAGAGATAAAGCACTGGAAATGTGTAAACCTCTGGCTCCAGAAGCTTCTGAGACTCTGTGCTTATGGCTTGTGGTTTTGCCCATAGATGATCATCACCATCACACTGATCTTCTCTATTGGATAATATGCTTGTGGTTGTGACAGATAGCCAACTGGCACTTATTTATACAAAAGTGAATAGACATCAGATGTCAGGTTGCAAAAATCTGACTACCAGTTCTCTCCTGGTCTTTAGCATATTACCTAACCTTTTTTAAAATTATTATTTTTCTAGTGTTTTATTTATTTGAGAGAGAGAGAGAGCATGAGAGTGTGAGAGAGCAAGAGCGAGTGATTACGAGTGGGGGAAGAGCAGAGAGAGAGGGAGACACAGGATCTGAAGCCGTCCCCAGGGTCTGAGCTGTCAGCACAGAGCTCGATGCAGGGCTTGAACCCACAAACTGTGGGATCATGACCTGAGCTGAAGTCAAATGCTTAACCGACTAAGCCGCCCAGGCACCCCTATTACCTAACCTTTTAAAGCCTGTTTCCTCTTCTGGAAAATGGTACCCATCTTCTCATGAAGTTGTCACAGAGTTTGAATGAAATAAGGTGCATGCCTGATGCATGGTAACCACTCCATGAATGGCATGTGGCATCATCAGTAATTGAGTAGTATCTGATCTCCTGACGAATGGGGAAGATGGGTTGAGAATATGTTACTACTAGAGAACGTTGGAAAGCAGAAAACAAGGAGTGAGGCAGGATGTACACCCCCTCACGAATCCCACCATGACCTGCCACATACATTGCTGGTGTGGACAGTCATGCGGCTGACATCCTCCTCCACCGAGAACTCCGAGGGAGTGTCCACAGTGCCCTTAGTGACTGTTTCTTGACCCCCCAGGCAGGCCCCTATAGCCAGAGTCCAGGAGAACTCCAGACTTCATGAGTCATGAAGGGAGGCTTTGCCATAGATTCTCTGGGGAGCTGAGAACTCTGTGAGTTGAGACGGTAGTTTTAGATGTGCTGGGATGTAATGAATCCTGTAAGACGCCTCTGAGAGTCCAGGGATGCTTTCTATGGAGGGTACCCTTGCCTGTTGCATTTGTATCCTATGTCCATCTTTTTGTCTTTTTTAGTCAAATCAAATCCATTTGAAGGTTGGTAGAGTCTAGTTAATAAAATATGTAATGAAAAGCCAACCAGTCTGGTAAAAATCTCTTTAGAAATAATTGCCTTACTCTCTAATTTACAGATGTTCAACTGTTCTTATTAAACACCAAAGTTTCTTAATGGGATAGTTATTGAAACATGGCCTGGGATGTGGTACACTCTGGTCTGCAGGGCTGATTCATGTCAATGTCTCAACCAGAATTTGTGATGAACTTACAAATAATCCTATCTGGCTTGAGATGGTCTAGGTTGAAAATACAGCCTCAAGGGGCATCTGGGTGGCTCAGTCAGTTAAGCTTCCAACATTGTTTCAGGTCATGATCTCTCTCTTTGTGAGTTCAAGCCCCAAGTTGGACTCTGTGCTGACAGCTTGGAGCCTGGAGTCTGTCCTGGGTTCTGTCTCCCTCTCTCTGCTCCTCCCCCACTCATGCTCTGTCTCTCAAAAATAAATAAATGTTAAAAAAAAGTAAAAAAAAAAAAAAGCATAGCCCCAAAAGGGACGTGATGAGAAACAGGTTCAGGTTGGCGAGGCCATAAGGTGATTTCTCCTAGGCACTGTCCCCCAGGTAAAGCTGACACCCGTGTGAATCGTGGGCTTGTGATCCAAGCAGACAGGTTTTTCCTAAGTATGGCTAACTGAGTCACAAACGATAGCACCCCACCCAACCCACTTGTGTTTTTTTCCTACCAAAATAAAAATCTCTATTAAAACCAAACAGCAATTAAACAATTTCTAATCTTCACTATACTTGCAAAGCAACCTGCAATTTAGAGCAAGATTTAAAGAGACAGACACATCGCTTGTTCTTTTCTCACCAATCCGCTTCAGTAGCTGGGAATCTTTGTTTAATCTGACTCCAGGTCTTTCTCTGTGTCTGAGAAAAACACCTTGCATCTTCTGTGGCTTCTCCATGTCCCAGTTGCAATTGCGGGAGCCCTGATCAGTGCCATTAACATTGTAATTTAAAGCTTTTGGGAGGCCCAGGCTCTCTCTGTGTGAGACAGTTATCAGTCCTCATTATCAAACCACTCATTCCTCCTTTGTTGCTCTGTGTAATAGAGAAAGCAGCTTCCCGTTCCTGGGGCCTTGGCAAAACTGAACAGAGAGACAGATTATGGCCATGGCAGGTGTGCACAGCAGGGTCCTTCCCAAACCTCTTGCTCTGGGGTCCTTTTACAATCAGGACTCGTTGGTTTCCCTTTTCAGAGTGGCTGGTCTGCTTTGCCTCATCACAGGGCAGAGAGTAACTCAATGATTAAATTAGTTGGAATGTAGCAGATCTTCCTGCTCTCAGAAGAGTCCAGACCACTTTTACCACAGCCATAGTAATTTCAGGAAATTAATTTTCACTTTTATCTAAGAAGCACACACATAGCATCAGAAGGTAAACAATGCCAAAAACCTCATCAGAAAAACAGCTGTCACCTGCCCCATTTCCTCAAACTATTTTTTAGTGTTTTTTTTTCTTTAAAAATTTTTTTAATGTTTTTATTCATATTTTGAGAAACAGAGACTGTGAGTGGGGGAGGGGCAGAGAGAGAAGGAGGCACAGAAACTGAAGCAGGCTCCAGGCTCTGAGGTGTCAGCACAGAGCACCATGCAGGGCTCAAATCCACGAACTGTGAAATCATGACCTGAGCCGAAGTCAGATGCTTAATCCACTGAGTCACCCAGGCGCCCCTAATGATTTTTTCTTTATAATTTTTTCCTCTATTTTATTTCTGTGTAATATGCATATATTGTTGGTCTGAGTTGTGAATTTTTGGCTTACCTATTGACTTTCCCATATTTTAAATGTGCTTTCTTGCTTTCACCACCACTTTCCACTATTCTCTCTGCCAATATTGTAATTTTTGGTTAAATCCGTTTTCAATATTTATGTAAATACTGTTCATTCATTGCAAAGCTAAGGACTGTATTATAATTACACTCTCTTTCTTGTAAACTTTTTGATATCATTAGGGTTAATAATGCCCACCCTTCTCCCCCTTTGCTTAAATGTTTTGATTCCGATCTTAACATGATTTTTCACATAGCTAAATGATTCCAATAACTTACTAGGTAAATTTAGATAACTTTCCTGCTTGCTCCAAGCTGACTTGTCACTCTCCAGTCCAGCTATGCAGCTGTGGCTCTGCAACTTCTTGTCATCATCCTGGAAATCCCCTTGGACTCTCACCTGTTTGATCCCATTTCCTGAACCTCATGTCTTTCTCTTTTTTGGTGTATTAACTCCCTCATTTTCATGGATCACATTCTCAAATAGCTTCCTGAGAAAGAAATGCATGGGAGAAAGGTCTTGATATTTTAAAGCTTGAATTTTTCTTTATCCTCACCTTTTATAATTAATTCATCTGGGTATAGAATTGTAGACTCAAAATGGTTTTTTCCTTAGAATTTTGAAATATTGTGCATGTTTTCTAGCTTCCTGTATTACAGCTGAGGAGTAGACATTCTTTTTTTTTTTTTTTAATAGTTTATTGTCAAACTGGTTTCCATATAACACCCAGGGCTCTTCCCCACAAGTGCCCTCCTCCATTACCACCACCTCCCTTCCCCTTCCCCCTCCCCCTTCAACCCTCTGGTTCGTTTTCAGTATTCAATAGTCTCTCAGGTTTTGCATCTCTCTCTCTCCCCAACTCTCTTTCCCCCTTCCCCTCCCCCTGGTCCTCCATTAGGTTTCTCCTGTTCTCCTGTTAGACCTATGAGTGAAAACATATGGTATCTGTCCTTCTCCACCTGACTTATTTCACTTAGCATGACACCCTTGAGGTCCACTTTGCTACAAATGGCCATATTTCATTCTTTCTCA
>NC_043703.1:117400664-117428174 GCF_006229205.1 Suricata suricatta
AAGAGGCAGTCTTTTTTCCATTGGATACTCTTTCCTGCTTTGTCAAAAATTAATTGGCCATACATTTGTGGGCCCAGTTCTGGGTTCTCTATTCTATTCCATTGGTCTATGTGTCTGTTTTTGTGCCAATACCATACTGTCTTGATGATGACAGCTTTGTAGTAGAGGCTAAAGTCTGGGATTGTGATGCCTCCCGTTTCGGTTTTCTTCTTCAATATTTCTTTGGCCAAACGGGGTCTTTTGTGGTTCCATACAAACTTTAGGATAGCTTGTTCTAGCTTTGAGAAGAATGTTGGTGCAATTTTGATGGGGATTGCATTGAAAGTGTAGATTGCTTTGGGTAATAATGACATTTTCACAATGTTTATTCTTCCATGTGCATGGAATGTTTTTCCACTTCTTTGTGTCTTCTTTAATTTCTTTCATAAGTTTTCTAAAGTTTTCATCATATAGGTTTTTTACATCCTTGGTTAGGTTTATTTCTAGGTATTTTATGGTTTTTCGTGCAATTGTGAATGGGATCAGTTTCTTTTTTTTAATTTTTAAAAATATTTTCTTTATTTTTGATAGAGAGAGAGACAGAGCATGAGAGGGAGAGGGGCAGAGAGAGAAGGAGACACAGAACCGGAAGCAGGCTCCAGGCTCTGAGCAGTCAGCACAGAGCCTGACGTGGGGCTTGAACCCACGAATGTGACATCTGACCTGAGCTGAAGTCAGAGGCTTAATTGACTGAGCCACCCAGGCGCCCCTGGGATCTGTTTCTTGATTTCTCTTTCCACTGCTTCATTATTGGTGAATAGGAATGCAACCTATTTCTGTACATTGATTTTGTACCCTGCTACTTTACTGAATTCGTTGATCAGTTCTAGAAGGCTTCTGGTGGAGTTGATTGGGTTTTCTATGTAGAGTATCATGTTATCTGTGAAAAGTGAAAGTTTTACTTTTCTTTTGCCGATTCTGATGCATTTTATTTCCTTTCGTTGTCTGATTGCTGATGCTAGGACTTCCAGCACTATATTAAACAACAGTGGTGAGAGTGGACATCCTTGTCATGTTCCTGATCACAGGGAGAAAGCTCTCAGTTTTTCCCCATTGAGGATGATATTAGCTGTGGGCTTTTCATAAATTGCTTTTATAATGTTTAGGTAAGTTCCTTCTATTCCGACTTTCTCAAGGGTTTTTATTAAGAAAAGGTGCTGTATTTTGTCAAATGCTTTTTCTGCATCTATCGACAGGATCATATGGTTTTTATCTTTTCTTTTGTTAATGTGATGGATCACATTGATGGATTTGCGAATATTGAACCACCCTGTAACCCAAGAATGAATCCCAGTTGATCATGATGGATAATTCTTTTTATATGCTGTTGAATTCGATTTGCTAGTATCTTGTTGAGTATTTTTGCATCTGTATTCATTAAGGATATTGGTCTGTAGTTCTCTTTTTTGGCTGGGTCTCTGTCTGGTTTGGGTATCAAGGTGATGCTGGCTTTGTAGAATGAGTTTGGAAGTTTCTCTTCTATTTCTATTTTTTGGAATAGTTTGAGAAGAATGGGTATGAGCTCTGCTTTAAATGTCTGGTGGAATTCCCTTGGGAAGCCATCTGGCCCTGGGCTCTTATTTGTTGGGAGATTTTTGAGAATGGATTTGATTTCTTCACTGGTTATCAGTCTATTCATGCTTTCTATGTCTTCTCATTTGAATTTTGGTCGTGCATGTATGTTTAGGAATTTGTGCATTTCTTCTGTGTTGTCCAGTTTGTTGGCGTATAGTTTTTCATAGTAATCTCTAATGATTGCTTGTATTTCTAAGAGGTTGGTTGTAATGGATCCATTTTCATTCATGATTTTGTCTATTTGGGTGCTCTCTCTTTTCTTTCTAAGGAGCCTGGCTAGAGGTTTATCAATATTGTTTATTTTTTCAAAGAACCAACTCTTGGTTTCATTAATCTGCTCAACTGGTTTTTTTTTGGATTCTATATCATTTATTTCTGCCCTGATCTTTATTATTTCTCTTCTTTTGCTGGGTTTGGGGTGCTCTTGCTGCTCCCCTTCTAGTTACATTGTGTTCTGTTGGATTGCAATATACTTTCCTCTTAGGACTGCCTTTGCTGCATCCCAGAGATTTTGGATTGTTGTATTTTCATTTTCATTTGTTTCCATATATTTTTAAATTTCTTCTCTAGTTGCCTGATTAGCCCAATCATTCTTTAGTAGGGTGGTTTTTAACCTCCACATTTTTGGAGGTTTTCCAGACTTTTCCTGTGGTTAATTTCAAGTTTTGTAGCATTGTGGTCTAAAAGTGTGCATGGTATAATCTCAATTTGTTTATATTTATGGAGGGCTTCTTTATGCCCCAGTATGTGATCTATCTTGGAGAATGTGCCATGTACACTCGAAAAGAAGTTGAATTTCCTAACTTCAGGATGCAGAGTTCTATCTGTTCCAATGTGTCATTCAGGTCCATTGTTTCTTTAGTGATTTTCTGTCGGGTTGATCTATCCATTGCTGTCAGTGGAATATTAAAGTCCCCTGCAATTAGCACATTCTTATCAATAAGATTCTTTTTGTCTGTGATTAATTGTTTTATGTATTTGGGCACTCCCGAATTTGGCCCATAGATGTTTATAATTGTTAGCTCTTCCTGATGGAGAGAACTTATAGTTATTATATAATGTCCTTCTTCATCTTTTGTTACTGATTTTACTTTAAAGGCCAGTTTATCCAATATAAGTATGGCTACTCCGGCTTTCTTTTCGCTTCCAGTCACATGATAGATATTTCTCCATCCCTTTACTTTCAACCTGAAGGTGTCTTCAGGTCTAAAATGAGTCTCTTGTAGACAGCAATTAGATGGATTTTTTTCATTCTGCTACCCTGTGTTGTTTGGTTGGAGCATTCAGCCCATTTACATTCAGTGTAATTATTGAAAAATGTGGGTTTAGATTCATTGTGTTCTCCATAGAGTTCATGTTTGTAGTGGTGTCTCTGGTACCTTCTATCCTTTGCAATATTTCCCTCATAGAATCCCTCTTAGAATTTCTTGTAGGGCTGGTTTGGTAGTCATGAATTCTCTCTATTTTTGTTTATTTGGGAACACCTTTATCTCTTCTTCATTTTGAACGACAGACTTGCTGGCTAAAGGATTCTTGGCTGCATATTTTTCCTGTTCATCACATTGAAGATTTCCCGCCATTCCTTCCTGGCCTGCCATGTTTCTTTGGATAAGTCTGTAACCACTCTGATAGGTTTTCCTTTGTACGTGAGGGCCCTTTTCTCCCTCGCTGCTCTCAGAATTCTCTCCTTATCTTCGTATTTTGCCAGTTTCACTATGATATGTTGTGCCAAAGATTGATTCAAATTACGTCTTAATGGGGTTCTTTGTGCCTCTTGAATTTGAATGTCTATTTCTTTCCTCAGATTCGGGAAATTCTCAGTTATAATTTGGTCTAGTACCCCTTCAGGACCTCTCTCTCTTTCTTCCTCTTCAGGAATTCCTATGATATGGATGTTGTTCTGTTTGATTGTATCACTCAGGTCTCCAATTCTCCTTTCCTGCTACTGCATCAATTTCTCTCTTTTTTTTCATCTTCCTCTTTTGCTATAACTATATCTTCTAATTCACCTATTCTTCTCTTTGCCTCTTCAATCTGTGAGGTGGCTGCCTCTGTTTTATTATTCACCTCATTTATAGCCTTTTTTAACTTGTCACACCTATTTTGAAAGTCCCTAGTGATTGTATCAGTAGCTTCTCTGATGCTTTGTTCAAGCCCAGCGATTAATTTTATGACAGTTATTCTAAATTCTTGTTCAGTTATGTTGTTTAGATCTGTTTTGAGCAGTTCTGTGGCAGTGACTTCTTCCTGGAGTTTCTTTAGGGGAGAGTTCTTTCATTTTGTCCTTTTGGCTAGTTTTTTTTGTTTTGTTTTTGTTTTTTTTTTGGTCTCTTGTCAGTTTTAAAAGTTCGCTGTGCACTGTGCACCTGTTAGTATTGCTCTGTTAAAGGAGGGTTATTGACTGTCCAGGATCTGTTGTTTCAGGAAATGTTCTTTTAATGGTGTCTCTCAGTTTCTCTTGTTGTGCCTTTGATTATTTTATTTCCCTGCTCAGGGATATTTGGGACTCTCCGTCATACGTACTTTCGCTTGTTTCTTGGGGTAGCCCTGAAAAGGAAAACAGACAAACACACAGGGAACAAAAGCATGCAAATGCACAGACAAGTCGAACAAACAAACAAACAAACAAATTAAAAGGGGGAATGGAAGAAAAGAAAAGGAAGGGAGAGGAAAGAGAAGAAGAGAAAAAAAATAACAGGGCAGAGACAACAAAGTACAATGAACAATCTAAAAGCGTATAACCAGGGGCGCCTGGGTGGCTCAGTCAGTTAGGCATCTGGCTTCAGCTCAGGTCATGATCTCATGGTTTGTGGGTTCGAGCCCCACATTGGGCTCTGTGGTGACAGCTAGCTCAGAGCCTGGAGCCTGCTTCAGATTCTGTATCTCCCACTGTCTCTGACTCTCCCCTGCTCTTGCTGTCTCTCTCTGTCTCTCAAAAATAAATAAAAAACATTAAAAAAAATTTTAAAGCATATAACCAGTCGAGGGGAGTGATAAGGATGAGATAAGGGAGAATATATCTGGTTGGCAAGAGAAAAAAAAGGGAGAAAGGAAAAAGGAAAATAAAGAGTAAAAATTAAAAAAAAAATTAAAGAGTAAAAAAGATAATAATAATAAAAAATAAGTACTAAAAAGCAGCAGCTCCCCCTCAAGGATAGGTGTGGTTTGGTGTAGGTAGGTCTCGGGGATGCTCTTGGAGGCCCTACTTTGGTCGTTGCAGAGACTAGAATGGTGGCGCCCCAACCTCTGCTGGAACTAAAGCACTGCAAGCCACTCTTATGAGTCAGATCTCCTTGTGCCGGGGTTGAGCCAAGCCGTATTTTCCAGGCCTGCCTCACTTCAAAATCCTACTCCATGCACTTTTATGCTACCACAGATGAGATATAATCACTTTGGTGGCTGGCTTTTTAGCCAGGATCTCCTAGGGGGAGGGAGCTGTTTCTCTTGGCGCCTGTCTGGGATTTGTGCTGCCGCTGCTGGAGGCGAGGTGTGCTGCAGGAGGCGAAGTGCATGCCCCCACAGCTGCCACCGCCGCCAACTCCCCCCAGGATTGCATGGGGGGAGGGAGCAGTTTCTCTTGGCGCCTGTCCGGTTTCACTGTGTGTAGCCAGAAATGAGGTGCACGCTCCCGCAGCTGCAGCTGAAGTGCGCACCCCTGACCCCGTTGCCGCCACCACCAACTCCCTGCCAGGATTGCATAGGGGTGGGGGCTTTTTTTCCTAGTGGCACCCAGGATTGGGGATTCACTCGGCCAATGCCAGAGGCAAGATGTGCTGTGGAAACGAGGTGTGTGCTCCTGCAGCTGTAGCCGAAGTGTGTGCCCCTGTCGCAGCTGCTGCAGCCGCCAACTCCCAGCCAGGATCGTGCAGGGGTGGGGGCTGCTTTTTCCTTGTGCCAACCAGGATCGGGATTAGCACTGCCCAGCGGTTATATATGGAGTGAGAGTTTTTCTCTCCCTGCAGGGTTAAATGTTCTTTATCTCCTCTCTAGAGACAGTACTATAGGTGTGTTCAGTTTCTCTTTCTCTTCCCTTTGTCTCTCAGGGGCTCCACGTGCTTTCCCTGTGTTGGGCTGGGGCTCCCACCTCCCCTGCCCCTCCGAGCTGGCCCATTTTCCAATCTCCCCAGTTTGCACTCACTCATTCAGGCATCTTTGAGATTGTCTTCTTTCTGGAGTCCGTATTTTCTCCTTCTGCTCTTGCTGATGGGAGTAATGTCCTTCTCAGTTGGATAGATGTGGCGGGAGTTTACATTGCTCCCGTCTCCGCCATCTTGGCTCCTTCCCAATATTGAGAAGTGGATATTCTTATTGCTAGCTATTTTGATGTAACCTTTCCTCTTCCCTCCTTAGTAATATCTATTTTTCCCTGGTGTTTTTAAATGTTATCATACTATAGAGTATATTCTTTGTGCTGGCATTTCATGGGTGCTTTTAATCTAGAAACGCAAGTCTTTTGGTACTAAAATTTGTTCTTGAATTATTTGATAATTTTGTTCCTTTCTCATTTTTCTGTTTTCTAGTTCTGGAATTCTTGGGATTTTTTCCTTTATAGAATTCTCATTAATTCTTATTGGACTCCCTGAATTGGTCCTTTAATTTTACAGCATTCTTGCTCATTTTGTCCTAGTTTCCAGCTCATTCTCTCTCTGTTTGTTGTTGTGTCCTATTCTCTGGAAGACTGCCTTGAATTTATCTTCCACCTCTGCTATTGGTCCCCCCAACTTTGGTTATTGCATATTTAATTTTCAATTAGTCTTATACTTTTTCTACTTCCCTTCTTCTTTCTATAAGCTCCCTCTTTTTGTTATCTCTCCAAAGATTGAATACAATTTTTGTCCCTGAAGTTTTTTTCTTCTTGACATTTTCTCTAAGTCTTTTTTCCTGTGTATTTGTTCCAGTCTTTGTTTTTCATCTTTGGGGTCTTTTTCTTTTTCTTTTTTTAAATTTATTTATCTTGAGAGAGAGAGAGAGAGAGAGAGAGAGAGAGAGAGAGAGAGAGAGAGCATGCACATGCCCCCAAGAGCTTGAGCTGGTGGAGCAGGGGCAGAGAGAGAGAGAGAGAAAGAGAGAATCCTAAACAGGTCCCATGGTGTCAGCACAGAGTCCGACTCAAGGCCCAAACACATGAACCGTGAGATCATGACATGAGCTGAAACCAAGAGTTGGATGCTCAACCAACTGAGCCACCAGGTGCCCCTTGGGGTCATTTTCATTGTGGATTCTTTGCTGCTAATTAATTTTCGAACCAACTACTAAAATTCTGATGGTAGGCTCTGAGTGCATGGTAGGTTTTTCTTCCAGTGATATTCACTGTAGGACCATGGTTTTCAGTAGGGATAGCTCCTAGGGAAATTCTGGAAAGTTGTGAGAATTTTTAGCTGTCATAGTTATTATGGGAGTGTGGCATAATAAGAAATATATATGTATTTGGTCTTTTCCCCTCATTCCTGACAGAGTTCCTGGAGCTCTTGTAATTTCGTGAGTAACAGAAGTACTAGGAGTATCTTACACAGAGTTCCTAAATCCCTTGATTTATTTCCTGGTGTTAGAAACATTTTTTGTTCTAATGAGGTACCTCTTGTTGGGTTCCTAAACAGAATGGGAACTGGTCATCAGAAAGGCCAAGTCATGATTAGAAGCTTGGGACTTTTAGGGGTGCCTGGGTGGCTCAGTAAGTTAAGTGTCTTGACTGGTTTCAGCTCGGGTCACGATCTCATGGTTTCGTGGGTTTGAGCCCCATGTTGAGCTCTGCACTGGCAATATGGAACCTGCTTGGGATTTTCTATTCCCCTCTCTTTCTCTGTCCCTCCCCTACCTATACTTCCTCTGTCTCTCCCAAAATGAATAAATAAGCTTTGGAAAAAAAAGAAGCTTGGGATTTTCAGCCCTACTTACTATCTTCTGGAAAGGGGTATGGGGCTACAGACAGAGTTAACAATCAAACATGCCTACTTGATGAAGCCTCCATAAAAATTCCTAAACTATAATGTGTCGAGTGCTTCTGGATTGGTGAACATATTGAGGTATTGGGAATGTCATGCACCCCAAACTCCACGGGGGCAGAAGCTCCTGTGCTCAGGACCTTTTAGACCTCACTTTCAATACCTCTTTATCTTGTTGTTCATCTGTATTCTTTATCATATATTTTATAATACACTGGTAAATGTAAGCAAATTTTTCTCTGAGTTTTGTGAGCTATTAGCAAATTGTTGAAACTGAGAGGGGGGTTGTGGGAAGCCCAACTGATAACTGCTTGGTCAAAAGTACAGGTGGACACCTTGGGACTTGTGATTGGTGTCTAAAATGGAGACAGTGTTGTGGAATTGAGCCCTTAATTTGTGGAGTCTGTGTTAACTCTGCGTAGTTAGTATCAAAATGGAATTGTAGGACACTCAATTGATGCACCTGGAAAGCTAGAGAATTTGACACATTTGGTGTTAGAAGCATTGCAAGTGCAGAGGAATCAAGTTTAAAGGTCTGCAAGTATCTAGTCTGAGGGGGCTAGGCTTGCTAATTGGCTTGTAGGACAGTCCCATACAGCAAAGATTGCCATTGGTTAAGGGTTGAATAGGACATCCAGTTAAAATCAAATTTCAGATACACAAAAATGTATTCTTTGTATGTACATCTCAAATCTTGCTTTTTTATCTGGCACCCCTATCTGTGTTGTGTTTTACTTTTGATGTCCTTCTGTGCAGTTATGTGGTTAAAACACTGTTTTTAATGATTTTATCTAGATATATAAACATAAGTAATTTTTGCATGTATTTAATATACCCTGAAATTTGTATAAATTTGCCATTCTAAGAATGCAACTACCATGTAAGTTAAGGGGACACTGGGCTCTGTTTTGTTTAAAATTTAACCAAGAGCTGTGCACTATTTAGAGTGATACATCATTGACAACAGCCCTGCTTGTGATCAAATATGCTGATATTAGTCTGCAAGCAGTTGCCTTACTCCTGGGGATTCAAATATATTAATTTAGATCTCATTTCAAGATGGCAAATATAAAGAACAACAAGGGCACCTGAATGGCTCAGTTGGTTAAGTGTGTGACTTAAGGGTTTGTGGGTTTGTGGGTTTGAGCCCTGTGTCAGGTTCTGTGCTGACAGCTCAGAGCCTCGAGCCTGCTTTGGATTGTGTCTCCCTCTATTTCTGCCCCTTCCCCGTGTGCACTTTCTCTTTCTCTCAAAAAATAAACATTATGAAATAAATATAAAATTCACAACAAAATATAATGAAAGGAGTGTCAACAAAATTCAGCCTAATACTGTTGTAACTTATCTTAAATTCAAACTTATTCATTGTAAAAAGATGAAAACATCTTTTTACATCTATGATGCAAATAGTTCAATCTAACTATTATGTCTTCCAGGGCACCCATGTGTTTTCACAGTGAAACACAGTTATTATATCATAAGTTACTTTCCTTCTATTTTTTCTTTGTAAGGGCACTACAGTGTTTTTTTAAAAATTATGTGTAGGTTGATTATTTTAACTGTGAATTTCATTTCAGATTATAAGGGGGATATTTCAAAATATTTATTTAAAAAATAAGTGCACCCATGGCATGGTCAAATTTTAAAAAATAATTATGCCCCATGAAAGAAGCTGGACAAAAAAAATATACACATATGATTCCATTTTAAGAAAATTATTAAAAATGAAAACTAATCTATAGCAACAGAAAGAAGATCAATGATTGCCTGAGGATGGGGGGAGTGAGACAGGGAGTGGCAGAAGGGGGGGATTACCAAGGGGAAACATTTGGGGAGATGGATATGTTATTATCTTGATTATAGTGATGGATACATGAATGGATGCATATGTCAAAACTCTCTAAATGTACATCCTAAACGTGAGCAATTTATTACATGTCAATTATATCTCAATCTCAAAAAAAGGTGTTGAGCCTGATAGAGTTGAGGCCAACCATCATAGGGTGGTCAGGCAACGATGGAACTTTTGCACTGAGGCATTTCCAAATGTCAGTATCTCTAGGATCTGTAGGTCTTTCTCTAAGTGTGATTCAATTCTCTTGTTCAAAATGTTTTATTCTCCTTCCTGGGGGCTATGAATCTGGCTGTCAGCATTCTTGGAACTAAGCAGGGGAAGGACAAGGAGGTCTCACCACTCAGCATATAGACTTTTATTTCATCCCCTGTTTTTAAGCCACCTCATCATCTCACCTTTTGCCTCTCACTTCTGTCAATATTCCTCTAGAATACATACTTTAAATATGGTCAAATAAAACAATTACAAAAAATGAAAATATTTTCTGGTAATCATTTATTAGATAGCTCTTGGATGACAGAATTGATTGCTTACTAAGTGAGATCAGGACAGATGTTTGGGGCAGGGGGTTGGCATTTTAACCTTATGTGGAGGAAGTCAATAAGACAACCTGCTCTCCCACAGGCAATCCCTTGCTGTCTTGCTTTCACAGACAGTGCCAGGTAGGATGTGGCAATCCAGATGTTCTTGTACCTGGACACCAGCAACTAAAGAGCCAGGACCTGGAAAGGATTCAGGTTACAAAGTGCCTACATTGTTGGTGAAACTTTGAGGTATTCCCAGAAAGGCTCTGGAGAGAGATTATCATGAGGATTTCTGGTGTCTGGGGGTCAATCTACAGCATTCCCTGCGTGCTCCCAGCAGGAACTTCCCATTCTTTGTGGAGGCAGTGGACCTTCTGCCATTTACATTTTATTTAATGTTTATTTTTGAGACAGACAGAGCATGAGCAGGGGAGGGGCAGAGAGAGAGGGAGATACAGAGAATTCAAAGCAGCTCCAGGCTCTGAGGTGTCAGCACAGAGCCTAATATGGGGCTCAAACTCACAAACGGTGAGATCATGACTTGAGCCGAAGTCAGATGCCTAACCGACTGAGCCATCCAGGGGCCCCTGCCTCTGCCATTAAAATAGTGACTATCATTTGGTGAGGACTTACTCTGTGCCAGGCCCTGTGCTAACCACTTTTCATAAGTTATTTCAGTGATTTCACAACAGTCCTTTTGTTTTTATCCCACTTCACAGATGAGGCAACTGAGATTCAAATTAGCTTGATAACGTACCTAAAGACACTAAATTGGAGATTCCACCAGCATCCAGATACTATTTCCTCAAGAACTCCAGCTATGAGTTTCCCAAGTAGACCTTGGGAAATTGAGGGAAAGCTCTTTGGGATCATTCTTACTAGGACCGTGTGAGGAGAGCAGGTGCACACAGGCCACAGTGAAGTGGGGAACCACTTGGTCCCCTGACTGAAGTATAGGGGGACAATATCCTTTTTTTAATTAAAAAAATTAATTCCAGTGTCATTAACAGTGTTACATTTGTTTTAGGTGTACAAGATGGTGATTCAGCAATTTTATACATTACTCACTGCTCATCATGATAAGTGTACTCAATCCTCTTCACCTATTTCACCCATTCCCCACCCACCTGTCCTTTGGTATCCATCAGTTTGTTTTTCTATTGGTAAGAGTCTGTTTTTGGGTTTCTCTCTTTTCCTCCCTTTGTTCACTTGTTTTGTTTCTTAAATTACACGTATGAGTGAAATCATATGGTCTTTGTCTTTCTATGACTGGCTTATTTTGCTTAACATTATACTCTCCAGGTCCATCCACGTTGTTGCAAATGGCAAGATTTCATTCTTTTTGTGGCTGAATAATATTCCGTTGTATATGTAGACCAGATCTTCTTTACCTACTCATCTATCCATGGACATAGGGGGACAATATTCCCAATAGGCTGATCATATCTGCCAAATCGTGGTACCTTGAGTGGTTGCTGATCTCTCACTGGATGCTGAAGCTCCATTTCTTAAGGCAGAAGTTTTGACTGGACAAGTCTAAAGTTCCTTCCTCTCAGCTTTAAAGTGCTGGGGTGCCACCTCCAGTGGGTTTTGGTGGCAGAGGGGCCTTGAATGGTCTTCTCTGCAAATGGACTCTTTAGCCTAGTGTCCCCATGATGGTTTACCAAGGCCTGCGAGGGGAAGCTGGCTGAGGTTTCCACCAGTCCATAAGCAACAGCATGGCAGCCATCCCCTCCAGTGACTGACTAGTGACTACCCACGACTCTTACTTTTTACCTGAGACACCCAGGTTCTGCTTCCAGTAAGCGTTCCTATGGAAGTGACAGTATCCTGGGGAAGCCCTCCCTCACCACCCCTGTCTCCTCAAGGTCGACCCAAGGCCCCTGGTGGGCAAGCTTCTTCTTCAGGAAGTCTGCTCTCCTGTTTCGGGCTACAGTGTTATAGTCCTCAGAACACTCAGCTGCCTCCAGCAGCATGATCACCTGTGATTTGGCTCTGGAAAGTGTGAGGACGTGGTCCAGTGGCCAGTCTGGTGAAGCCAACACCGGGCTCCAGTCCTGAGTGGCCACCTCCAGGATTCAGGAGGCACTGGGCTCATCAGAGCCCTTCCCCTCCCCTTCCCTCTCTTCTCTGTAGACCAGGCAGGCTCCAGCAAGCAGAAGCAGTTGGGTTCTTCAATATCAAAAGAGCAAAACACCAAAAAGGAAGTTGAGAGAACCCCACTTCTATCCAAGCCACATGCAAGCCTTCCTGACAGCCTGTAACTGTGTGCCTTGCACCAAGTGGAAAATGAACTATAAGCAGCCAGTAATAAGTAACTAAATGAATAAATAAATAAATAATAAAAACAAATAAATAAAATGCTGGGATTCCATGTGCTTTTTCTCCCAGACATGATTGTACGGAGGAACAAAAGGACTTTGCTATTGTCTCAGAGGAATTTTGCAGATCAGGGGATCTCTCCAAGGGCTCTGAACTCAATCATCTTGGGTTGCTGCCTGCCCATGGGCCGCCCTCTCCTGTGCCAGGCGTGGCAGCAGACGGGTTAAGTAGCACGCCTTGCCTTGCCCTAGGCAGAGCAGTTGTAAGGACTTAATCATGTTTCAGCTTTGCGGCAGCTGTGACTCACTGTCCATTATGTAAGCTCCTAGAAACAGGCGACATTGCATACATGCTGGCAGCCTCGGACCTCTCCTATCCGATTCACTATTTTTTTTTAAATACTTTTTTTGGATACAGGCTTCTTTGAATTCATCTTTGGAATGGAAGCAGAGGCATTATTGGAGAACAGGCAGAACAGGAATTGTCCATCAATTGAAGAGAACCCAACCCTCAAAGAGAAGCTGGGATTTGATTGCGGAATCCCTGAGCCTTGATCTTGCATTGTCAAACCCTGAGTTACCGCCCTCCTTGTAGTCCCCCCTCCCCACTCCAGCTCCCCTCCTAGGTAGCCCCACCCCTGCCAGGAGCCTCAGGCATAAAAAGGAAGCCCAGAGAAGGGACTGTCCCTGGGGACTGGGAGGGAGTAAATGTGTGTGTGTGTGTGTGTGTGTGTGTGTGTGCGTGCGCGCGCAAGCACGGAGGTGGAATGGGTGGGTGGTGGACAGGAATAAGTGTTAGGATCTGCAGCTGCAGCAATGACCACAGCGATGCTTCTGCAGGGGAAATTACAGAAACCCATTTCTCTGATTCCTTCAATCAGAGGGCACATCTCCACCTCAGCTGTCACTCCAAAGGACAGCTGTAACTTAGCTTTAAGCTTTCTCCCCCTCTCTATTGCCTGACATCTCCACTGTCAAACATTCATTCTACTGCCAGGTTTATTTCCCGCGGTGTCCCTCCACCCTCCGGAAGCTCACCTCCAGGCTGTGCTCCTCATCACTCTCTACAAACTACATAAAGCACTGAACCCATCACTCTTTCTCAGCCTTCTGTTTTGCAAATTTCCTGAATGAAGGAGTCTGTCCTTACTGCCTCCATTTCATCTCCCATTCGTATCTCACTCTACAGAGCAATGAACTGTCGGTCAGGTCCCTGGTGACCTTCTCAGGCTCAATCCCAGGGCTTTTTTTTTTTAGTACTCATCCAATTAACTTCTTGGCAACATGTGACATGCTGACCAGCTGTTCCCTCTTCTGTCTCTCCCCTTGGCTACTGTGACCCATCTCTTTACTCCTCTGTCTACCTCTCAGAAATAATCACCTCCTTCTTAGTTTCTCCCTCACCATTTTTTTTTTCCTTGGTGCAGATTCCACCTGTGTGTTGCCAAACATGCATTTGTAGGTGGGCAGATACTGATTCCCTGCTTAACACAGCACCTGGCATATTGAAAACATTTATTAGCCATTGACTTCCAGATAGTTTATCCCCTTATAAATGGAGGGGACAATAGCCAAGAAATCTAGTCTGTTTTCTTACCTGGGATCCAAGTGAGGGAGTTCGATTAACTCCCTGATTTCTCTTGCCTGTTTTATCGTTGCCCATGAAGTCTCTCAAATGTTGCTGATCATCAGTCCCTGGCTATTCCTCTCTGGAAAATTCTTGCTACTCAGAATGTAGATCCTTTCAAGTTTAGGCACTAGTAGCTTGTGTAACTTTATTGACACATGTGTGAGTGCAGGCGCTGTTCAGCTCTAATCAGTCTTGCCGAAATCATGGTCTCTGTAATTCGCTGTTAAAACAAGCTGGTCTCGGGCGCCTGGGTGGCTCGGTTGGTTCAGCGGCCAACTTTGGCTCAGGTCATGATCTCACGGTTCGTGGGTTTGAGCCCTGCATCAGGCTCTGTGCTGACAGCTCAGAGCCTGGAGCCTGCTTCCAATTCTGTGTGTCCCTCTCTCTCTGACCCTTTCTTGCTCACACTATCTCTCTCCCAAAAATAAAACATTAAAAAAAATTATAAAACAATATGGTCTCAACATGCACCAGGATTGCCAAATGGATTCAGAAGACAGGGGGAAGGTGTCTCAGTGTTAGCGACCAGATGGGGACAGGGGCCACTAGCCTCAGCCAACGCATTTGCTGGCCCCTGGTGCCAGGAGAACCTGAGTGACCTGAAGTCTGGTTTGTAGCTGCAAGGACTGGGTTCCCGAAAGCCACCTCCCCAAGCAGCTCTCTACCTGTAGCCACTCAGCAGTGCGTGTGTGTGTATGTGTGTGCATGCCTGTGTGTGTCTCTGTGTGTGTAACGCTCTCTTTGCTGGGCTCAGGGACCTTGTGCCATTTCTCAAGATGTTACTTATTAGTCAAAAAACATTCCTGGACCAGAGTCTGGGGCTCCACGTTGAGGGCATTCAACAATATGTCTTTAAGGGGCCCCTGGGTGGCTCAGTTGCTTAAGCATTCGACTTCAGCTCAGATTGTGATCTTGTGGTTTGTGAATTTGAGCCCTGCATTGTGCTCTATGCTGACAGCTCAGAGCCTGGAGCCTGCTTCGGATTCTGTGCCTCTCTCTCTCTCTCTCTGCCCCTCCCCCAATTGTGCTCTGTCTCTCAAATTAAATAAACATTAAAAAAATTAAAAACAAAAAACATGTCTTTAGTTAGGGGCTGGGGAGATCTCTTAATAAATATACCAATACTAAGTGGTAGATAGTATCCATGCATACCCAGAGAGAGTAAATATACCCCAAGGAGGTCAAATACATCACACAAAGTTACTTGGCTCATATGCCTGTCTATAAGAGGTCTGCCTGAGCAGGCAGGACCTTTCTTCCATGCCTTGTGCCTCTTTCAGAAAAAAATACAGAGAAAACAAGGCCCCTGGATAACACATAAGGCACCCTACACGTGTAAGTTATGTGTCATAACCCCCTGAGGCTCCAGCACTATCTTGCACAAGGGCTCCTAATGCACGTGCTTGGGTGACATGTATGGGAATGCACCCGGAGGAGGGAAATCACAGGCCCTGGAAAGCAGGAATTGCGAACCACAGCTGGGAGAGGGGTTCAGTGAGCACGTGGGGACTGCCATGTTGGTGTTGGGAGGCTGGGTGCTAGCTCTGGAATCTTAAGTATGTATCTCAGTTTCGCCATCTTAATATGAGAGGTTGGGGGAGATGACTTTGAGGTTCCTTCCTCTAATAAGGAGTTTTCATGTGGTGTCAAATTCTCCCCTGAGACAAAAATTATTTAAAAATTACAGTGAGCACACATAGTATCTTACATGTGTGTGGCATTTCCCCAACACTTTCCATTGCATGCTTACATTCAGAGGCGCATCTCGGCTTATCTTGTTTATGTAGCAGAGGGTTTTCACACTACGTGGTAATTGAGTAATTAGGACTTATGGCACCTTCCTTCTGCTGTGCTCCAGGCAGAACACCCAGCGCTTTCATGGCAGGCATTTTTACCACCTACAGACCTCAGGGAGAGGAACAAGCAGGGTGGTGTCCTCTGTCCACAGGTGTGGAGAGAGGTATGTGGTCAGCAGGCACGGAAGGCTCCAGAGAGTGGCAGTCAGAGAGGGTGACCTGGAGAGGTAGCACAGGCTAGTGGCTTGCAGCTGTGTCTGGTCTGGCCCACGCAGTGTTTTGAAGAAATTCAAAATAGTTGCTAAATTTGAAAACAAGGATGTTGCACATGAAAAGTCAGTATTTTTGGGCTTCTGTTGAAACTGGGAAGATTCTGCTGAAAAAGGGGAAGGGACTGCACTGAGCCTGTATTCCTTCTTGAGTCCCTTTGGCAAGATGGTCCTTCACACTGTCCCGCCCAGCCCAGGCCTGTTCGCCTGCTTCCCTCATCCTGTCACCTGCATTGTAGCCACCCTCCCTAAGTACTCGGTAACCTGTGTTCAGCTACATGGAGGCTACTTCATGCTCAACAAACTTATAGGCAGTTAAATTTCCCACAATGTGACACTGCAGTCTGACCCAGTCTTACTGTGCCTCAAATGGGCTGCCAAAGGATGTGAGATTTCGGACATATTGGTGGATCTTATTTTTGAGAGTTGTCAGGAAAGCAGACTCTCTATGCTGGGATCATTTGTCCTACTGTGGACACTGTTCTGAGAATTTTAATTGCCACAACTACCGGGAACATAGAGTAGCCAACATCCCTATCCCATGTGTGGAGAAACAGAAGCACGGAAAGGTGAAGCAAGTTGCTCTGTCACATAGCCAGGAAATGGCAGGACTGGGATGGGAACCCTGACAGTCAGCTTCCAGAATGCAGACTCCCAACTACCTTGCTATGCCCCCTGGCCACATCAGACTTCTTGGAAGCTGTCTTTTCATTTGTGAGAGAACTGCCAGTCGTCTCTGCCTCGCAGGGAACAAATGAGATGGTGTGTGTGAAAGCACTTGATAAATTGCAATGTGCTCCATAAATGTTAGTTGTTACTGGTAATTACTATAACCTGCAGGTCAGGATTCAAGCCAGAAGCCTATGTGAGGCTACCCAGCTTGTCAGTCTCTCTCCAGCTACGGCTTGGTGGCTGCTGGATGGGGAGAGAGTTTCACTAGCACGGATTCTTGAAGTTCCAACATGGTGTGAACAAGAAATCGATTAAAGGCTATGTCACAGGGTGGTAGCCGAGGTGTGGGGCTAGTTTTCCAAGGCACAAAGTCTAGTTAATTTCAACATGCCTTCCTCCCACCACAGAGTTAAGCCCACCTACAGTCACTGTTTCTTGTTGGGAGGTCCAGGCTTGCCCACTGCCAGAGAGAACACGCCTTCTCCCTGAGCAGTTCCCAGGGCGTGTAGCTACGGATGTGAAGTTTGTGGACTGCACACAGATGCTGACCAAGACAATAAGTGGGCATTGCAACCCAGCTCATGCTCTGTTCACAAGCTGAGTGTCTTGGCATGGGCCACACCTGCAGGAGGAAGCAGAATACCTCTCTTTGTACAAAGGTGCCATCTGAGTTCATCTGGTGTATCTACTCTAATGGTCTACTTGACAGGGGTGCCATTTTTAGTTCATATAAGGGCCCCCATGTGGGCCAGTGGGGGCACTGGTTATGCACCTGAACAAGACAGGCAACAGACTCCCTTGCTGCCCAGGGAGGGACCTGACCATTACTTCTAGCTCCCAGTTCTCCCCAGCCAAGCCCACAGATCCCCTCTGTGGCAGGCTCACAGTGCTCCAGTTAATCCATATTCTCCCATCACTTTGTGCCATTCATTCCTCTTCCCTTCCTCCCTCTAATTCAAGGCGAGGTGATCCAGGGCCAATTTCCAAGATCCAAGGCCAGAACCCCATTTGTTTTCCCATTGGCCTCTGTTCCTAGGTTCCTTTTCTGGCAACCTCCTAAGTCCCCTGGCTCTCTGCCTATACTTTTTAGTTGCCTGCCTCCAAGACTAGAGAATTCTCCTAAATCCCAGAGCTCGGCTATAGATCCCTGACTGTAGAAACCTGCTTGGCCAGACTTCCAAACATTGCTCTGTTGATACTGCCTGCCCTCTATCTACCTTGAGGTTAACCCCTGATTTGTCCAACACTATTCACTACCTTCTGCCACCAGAGCTGGTGACTGTGACAGTGATTGAAACCCAGCCTCACTTGCCTGGCTGAACAAGGTTGGGCCACAGGGTCACTTCCCCAGTACCATTCCACCCCAAGGATGAGGGTAGGCTGGTTCAGACACTCCCTGCAGGACTGTTTTATCAGTGAATAAATTGTCATGCTCAGACAAGTCCAGAGTGATGACCCACTGGAACAAAAGTTCTTTAACTGTGTGTGTCCCAGTACCCTGAGGAATCTACACATGGCAGGAGAACACAGGTGGTGCTTAGTAAATAGTTACTGAAACTTTTTGGCTGTCAGTACTATAGCCATTCTTACCTGGAAGGTGATTCAGAATTTCTGCAGGTAGGTGTGGTGGTAGTTGGAGGGAATTAAAAAAATCTCCCCTCCTCCTAAGGAGAATCACATACTGCCTCCCCCCCCCCCATTAGAGGCATACCCTCTTTAAATTTTTTTTAATGTTTATTTTTGAGTGAGAGAGAGCAAGAGCAAGAGTGGGGCATGGGGAGAAAGGGAGACACAGAATCCCAAGCAGGATCTGGGCTCTGGGATGTTAGCACAGAGCCTGACTTGGGGCTCAAACCCATGAACCCTGTGATCATGACCTGAGCCAAAGTCAGATGCTTAACTGACTGAGCCATCCAGGTGCCCCTAGAGGCATATCTTCTTGGAATCACTGTACTGGAGTGTCTTTGTTGCCTTTAGCTCGGATGTGACAAGGTCTGCATATGAGGAGATGGGATAGGTTCCTCTATTTCTAGCTTACTGTCTTCTGTGCCAGCTCCAGTGATACATGCCTCTATTCCTAGCAGCATGGCTTCCTGCCTCAGAGATAGTTTTGAAGGACTGAGGTGGAGGGATCCTAAACTTGCCACAAGTTTGGACTGGCTCTTAAGTCTCCAAGATTGAGCTGACCTGGATTGAAGACTTGGCATCCTGTATCACCCTCCCCATTTATTCAAATTGGCTGGGAATCCCAAAGCCAGCTGTCCTCTGAAAGGTGTGGCGTTCCACCCCACCAGATATCCCGGGAAGGCCCCCTGAGATGCCAGGAGTGCCCCGTGCCAGTCACTGGAACACAAAGTCAAGCTTGAGGATGTCAGGGGTATTGCCTCTAGCATGTCCTAGGCCCTTCCCTTACCCATAGGGGCAGACAGGAAGGGACTCATTATCCCTGCTAATTCTCTAGTACGGGAAGTGACAGAGCAGCACATCACAGGGCCAAGCCAGATGGGAAGCCAGAAATCTTACTGCCTGGCGCCCCTCCTCTTGCAGTCTTTGGAGAGGCCACTCTGCGGCTTCCGGAGGCAGCCTGGCTCCCTCTGGTGACCTCAGTGGTCCAGGGTTGTGCAAGTCTTGCCGGCTCCCGCCCACACCCACACCCTACTCAGCCTGGTAGGGCTCTGATTCACTCCCATGTGATTGGGCAATCAGTTTTTGGTTGACTGAATCTTGGCAAGAGGAGAGGTGAGGCAGTGCTCAGGTCTGACTGGGAAAGCCTCCACCACGTGTCCGTGCTGGTCTCACTGAGGAGGGTGATTGCGTGAGTGGAAGACAATGGACTATGCTGTCTTCTTCCACTTCTTCCTTCATCCCCCTGCCCCCTCTCCCACCTTCTAGAACCCAGGGCCCACGTGCTACTGCCTCTCACTCCCCAGTGATCAGATCTTCTACCAGATGTCCCCATCCAGGGCAGTGCTGGATGCAGAAGACTCTATGTCCAGTTGTCCTCTCCTCGGCTCCCTGTCTAGACCCCGTTGCTGTGTGCCTCACCTTTCCGTGAGCCGCCACCTCTCCGAGGGTCTCACCTCTTCTAGTGCCCCTCCTTCGCTGCCCCTACTATCCTGTGCCCCCAACCCCTCTGCATATCTCTTGGGGCCTCTCATGCCTAGGTGCATGAGCACATTTCCCCCACTCTGCACCCCTCCCCCCCCATATACCTCCCCCACTCCATGCTTCTTTTTCGGTGTCCTAATTTATGTAGCTCTTAGGCCCTGATATACTAGGTCACTCCACATGGGGAAGAAAATCGTTGTATGTTGCTATCTTTTCCAATAGCATCTGCATCCCCTAAGTTTTAAGAACTGAAAAAATTCTATGGTAGGATTTTAGACATTAATACATCAGTGGGGGAGGGGGCAGGGACATTTGCTGTTAGAGGAATCTTCTTATCCACTGTCAAATCATGCTTTGCAGGGAGGGAATTGCCCAGATTGCCATAGGAGCGGTCCTTTGTTCCCTTGGCTTGGTCTCATCTCTCCAGGTTGCTCAGGCCCTGAGCCTAGCAATGCATGTGTTCCCTCCGGGTCCTATGACAATAGTGGCTCACTTGTGTTTGAGTGCTGATAACAGTTTCGGTGTTTTTGTCATCTGTTGAAGTCGGTGTATCTCCAACTCTGCCTTTTCAGTCACATGCTCTCAGTCTGATTGGTTAACAGATTTGGGGGGAGAAAGAGAAAAGAAAGGGAAAAGTAGCAGCTTTCTGTAAGCATAATAACATTTTAATGTGAAGTCGAGTGAGAAAGGGCTAGAAAACACCTTAAATGAATGCATGTATAAATGTCCCGGAGAATCTGGGAAAACTGTTATAAATGAATTGGATTATTACTCTGTGGTAACCTGTGAATGTAACATAGCAGCAGACAGAAAACCTGGGAATGATTGATCTGTGCCAATGATCTGAACACACGTGCCTGGCCACATTGTGGTAGAAGTGCGGAAGGATTACTAAAAAGTAATTTTTACAACTGCTCTGCTTCTGTTTTACTCAGCGAAAAATTAATAGGATTTTGCCAAAGGATGACTGACTGCGAGATGCCTGAATGGGAATCTCGAGTGTGGAGCTGCAGCTGGCTGGCAGGCCCCAGGGTGAGAGGAGGCCCAGCACCTGATGCCACAGCTGCCGGTCAGTCCCTGCCTAGGATTTCAGCACCCTTTGTGCAGCAGGCTGTCTGTTTGGGGGTTTGTTGGCATTTATGACTGATGCTTAGCAAAGTCAGGGAATACCGTGAAAGACACACAGGAGCCTGGAGACTACCCAGCTTAAACTGCTCCCACTGCACTTGTCCAGTCGCAGTGCCTGGTGCATTTTCTGGGCCATTTTTGGCCGCACAGGCACGTTAGAGGCAGTTAGCATGTGGCTAAGAGTACAAATGTGGAGCCTTGCTTGGAATCAAATTCAAGGTCTGCTAGTTGCTACCTGGGCAAGTTGCCAAGGTGTTCTCATCTAGATTTCCTTACCTGTGCAGGGAGAGACTAATGCTGCTCTGAGGCTTAAAGGAATTAATGTCACTTAGAAGAGTACTCAGCACATAGTAGGTACTTAAGAAGCATTAACTTTTTATTACTTTTTTTTTTAAGTAGGCTGCAGGCTCAGCATGGGGCTTGAACTCATGTGCTCTACCAACTGAGACGGCCAGGAACCCCTATTACTTTTATTATTTACAGAAGAATCTCAGCTATAAATTGCATTGGACTCCTGCTAAAGGACTGTATAAAAAACTGTAGTTTAAACAAAATATGAATTGGGGCACCTGGGTGGCTCAGTCGGTTAAGCATCCGACTTTAGCTCATGTCCTGATCTCATGGTTCATGGGTTCGAGTCCCCCATCGGGCTCTGTGCTGACAGCTACCCCAGAGCCAGGAACCTGTCTTCAAATTCTTTGTCTCCCTCTCTCTCTGACTTTCCCCTGCTCATGTTGTCTCTCTTTCTCTCTCTCAAAAATAAATAAAAACATAAACAATATTTTTAAACAAAATATGAGCTTTGTTATTATTTTATTTATTTTTGTTTATTTATTTGGGGGGATGCAGAGAGAGAGAGAGAAAGAGAGAATTTTAAATAGGCTCTACACTGACAGTGTGAATGTGGGGCTTGAACCCACAAATCATGAGATCATGACCTGAGCCCAAATCAAGAGCTGGATACTTAACTGACTGAGCTACCCAGGTGCCCCCATAGTATTATTTTTCTATTGTAAAAGAAGTCCAGAGGTATGAAGTCCGAAGCTGGCATGAGGGACCCATACCAGTTACTCTATCCATCTACTCTGGCATCCATAGTGCATCTCTGGGTCGTTCATGGTCTCACGCAGCTGCTGAAAATCCAGCCATCATGTGCGTGTGTTCAGGCAGGAAGCAGGAGCAAGTGGGGAGGAACAAGAAGAGAGGAGCAATCTCCAGCTGCCTTTCCCCCTCAAGGAATTCTTCTGTGCACTACCCACCCTCCAACAACTTCTACTCACATTTCCTTAGCTAACATAATGTCACGTGACCATATAGTTTTAAAGAATGCTCGAAAATGTATTTACTCCACATAAAATTGGGGTTGTCTTTCTCAAGAAGATGAGGCAAGAAGTACTGGTTGGGTAGGAAAACCGTGGTTGCTTCCTAGGTATACCCAACAAAGGAGGTTGTGCTTATAGACAGGCTTGATTAGTTACTTTTATATTGTGAAGATTTGGAAGATGCTAAGTGAGGTGAAAAGTATCTATAAATACACAAAGGCAGTGATGAAGCTGTAATCAGGTTTAGAACTTAATATGGTACTTTATGAATATGAATACCTTTATGAATTTCTTTGATCACTGATCTGATCTAATCTGTTTTATAAGCTTTAAAAACAGTAGCTGAAGAGAATTCTGGATGAACAGCCCTTAGTATGGCATCACTCACTTTTTCAATAAAGTATCTATGTAGGCATGACAGGAAATCAGGGAGTGATAAGGGGAAACTTATAACTACTCCCCAAACTAACTCAAATGGGCAGCATAAACCCAGAATCTTAGAGAAATCTAAATGGAGGTTAAGACAAAACTTCCTCTCATTTAGATCATGAAACAGAACAAAACTGAAAAACATTAAGACTCTTCAGACCTCCCCACTATTTATTTCTTGACTCAAAGACCCAACTGACATTCTACTGTGGGGTCCTGTGAGATAATCAAGGTTGACTCTCCTCCTCTTTCCTTGTTATTTCAGTGCATCTAATTAAAGACAGCAAGTCCCCAGAAGTTAATTAGGTGGTAAGTAGTGGGATGGGATGTGTGTGTGTGTGTGTGTGTGTGTGTGTGTGTGTGTGTGTGTTTGAGTGTGCTTGTGTTGGGAAACGTTGGGGTGGGGGATTGACAGTAGGACATACAACCTGGGAGATATAATCCCTAGAGGGAAAGAGCTATTTGAGTTGGCACTGAGAGAAAAAACTCTGTCGGAACCAGTGAGAACTGTAGCTTTTAAAGAATCACACAATCATTTAGAGTATCAGGTTCAGGGTTTAAATGGATGAACACCCGCTGGAATCAGAACTGGGCTGAATGTTATATACTCCAACCTGCCCTTTAGCTGTGGAACTCAGAATGGAGTTTGACAAATAGAAATAGAGCGGGAGAAATCTACATACATTATCTGTTGTCAAAATTTTGAGTTTAAAAAACTTCTACCTTTTAAAAATGACTTAGGGGCACCTGGGTGGCTCAGTCGGTTGAGTGTCTGGCTTCGGCTCAGGTCATGATCTCACGGTCTGTGGGTTTGAGCCCTGTGTTGGGCTCTGTGGTTATAGCTAGCTCAGAGCCTGGAGCCTGCTTCGGATTCTATGTCTCCCTCTCTCTCTGACCCTCTCCTGCTTGCTCTCTCTCTCTCTCTCTCTCTCAAAATAAAATAAAACATAAAAAATGTTTTAAACTGATTTAAATATGACTGAGAGACAGTATAGCATCGGTACTATGGAGCCAGACTGTCTGAGTTCAAATCCTGACTCCCACTATTTATAGCTCTATGACCTTGGACAAGTTACCTAACTGTGGTGT
This sequence comes from Suricata suricatta, assembly GCF_006229205.1. Classification (NCBI taxonomy): domain Eukaryota; kingdom Metazoa; phylum Chordata; class Mammalia; order Carnivora; family Herpestidae; genus Suricata; species Suricata suricatta. The sequence continues at coordinate 117,424,364 of NC_043703.1, forward strand.
CTCAGCGTTCACATCTATAAAATGATGTTAGTAATTCTTTCTCCATTGTTGTTGTGAGGGTTACATAAGTCAATACATGAGAAGTCCTTAGGATGTAACACAGTAAGCACTCTTTAATGGTGAGCTATATTATGGTGAGGAGAATTATGATTAAAGAGAAAACCAATTTAATGTAGAAAAGAACCTGTCAATAAATTACAGAAATGAGGGAAAGGAAATAGGCTGAAGAATCAGAGGCCAAAAATGTCTTCATAAAGAGTGCACTGCAGGCTCCAAAGGAAAATTTTAGAGAGCTGTCTGGTATCCTCCATACTGTAGAAAAAGAGATGGTCTTTGTGGAACAGGACAGAAACCCACAAAGAGATAAAAGAATGAGATAACAAAATTTACATATGCATAATGAGCTAATTATAATATAAAAATCAAACAAGGGAGAAGCCTGATAGGCCCTCCTCCCTTCAGATGGAGACCTCAAAGGGTTGCTTCCACCCCAGAAGTAAGGTTGAACCAGAAGTGCATAGGTCTTTAGTGGGATAGCAACTCATCCTTAATTATTTAGCCTCCGAAATTGGATTGACATGGTCCTAGTTTACTAGTGCTTCCAGGCATGTGGCAGAAATCATATACCTTCACTCTGGAAAAAAGATAAAGTTTTAGCTCACTAGGAAGATATAACAATACTAAATAGGTATGAACCTAAGAATATTATAAAATATTTTGAACTTAGCAATAATAAAATACTGTATATTCACAGGTGTGGGATGTAGCTAAAGCTGTATATATGTATGTATATGTAAATATATAAAAATAATAGACACTAAATATATAATATAGAAATATTATAGCTACATAAATATACTATCTGTTAAATAATATATAGACATTAATATGAAATTAGTTAATTATATAAAATAATATGTTAATATATTTTTCTATATATAAACAAGAATAATATGGAGGAAATTAGTTAGCAGTTTATCACAAAACTGTAGCAATTAAGACTTCATGGTATTGATCCAAGGATGGACAAATTTATCAGTGGATTTGAACAGTAAAACAGACATAATGGACTTTTGGTTGTGTCAAAGGTGACATGGTAGAGTAGTGGATAAAGGAATCTTTTCAGTGAACATGCTGGGATATTTGAACACACATTCAGAAAAAGATAAATATTAATTTCTGCCTTGCACATAAACAAAAATAAAACTCAGGTAAAATATAATTTTTTAATGTTTATTTAGTTTGAAAGAGAGAAAGAGACTGAGCACGGGAGGGGCAGAGAGTGGAAGAGAGAATCCCAAGCAGGCTTCACACTGTCAGTGCAGAGCCCAACATGGGGCTCGATCCCATAAAAAGTGAAATCATGACCTGAACTGAGATCAAGAGTTGGACACTTAACCAATTGAGCCACCCAGGCACCCCTGGATAAACTTTTCTTTTAAAGGAAGGCAATAAAGTTCTTAGAAAACAGTATTCATAATCTCAGGATAAGGAATGATTTCTTAAACAACATAAAAAAACATTAACTGCAAGGAAAAGATTTAAACATTTATATATATATACATATTATGTATATATATATGTATATATACTAACACATTAAAATAAAAATTTCTGTTAATGAAAAATAACATTAAAAATGTAAATAAAGGCATATGGGGGAATATATACAATATAGATGTTTAATGAAGGGCTTATATATATATGGGTAATATAATAATATATCTATATATATTCATATATAAAGATCATATATAAAGATCCATGTATAAAGATTTAGGATTCACAGGATCTTAGGGTATGTATATCTTCAGTTTGGTAGATAAAGATAAACATTTCCAAATGGGTTTTCTAAAATGGATACCAAATTGTAAAGTGCAATAGCTGGAGCAAAAGTTGCTATTAACAGAAATACATTGCAAAAGCCAAGCTTGGTTAAAAATCCTGTGTGTATATGAATGCTTATAACAGATATAGAAATTTTGCCAAATGATTCTATACTTTGTTCAAAAGAATAGATTTAAAGATGGTCAATAAGATTTTTAGAGTGATAGTGGAAGAACTTTCACTGTCAGCATTTTAAACGTATTTTTAAAACTACAATTTTTTAAAAAAAGTATGATGTTGTTGTAGGAATAGGCAAGCAGATTAGTAGAACAAAATAGATAGCTTGTATATGGGTGTGTATGTTTTTGTATCTAATAAGTGTGACACTTAAATCAGTGGAGAAAAACATTGACTATTTAATATATAGAGCTAGAAAAAGTATTAATGCTATATGACTAAAATTGACAAAACTTTTTCTGTAAAGGGCCAGATAATAAATATTTTAGGCTTTGTGAACTATACCATCTCTGTCACAACTACTTAACTGCCATTGTAGTATGAAAACAGGCATGGACAGTACAGAAGCAAATAAGTGTGCCTGTGTCTCAATAAAACTTATTTACAAAAATAGAAAACTGGGGGTGCCTGGGTGGCTCAGTTGGTTAAGTGTCTGACTCTTGATTTTGGCTCAGGACATGATCACATGGTTCATGAGATTGAGCCCTGTGTCAGGCTCTGCAGTGACAGCATGGAGCCTCCTTGGGATTCTCTCTTTCCCTCTCTCTCTCTGCTCCTCCACTGCTCATTCTCTCTGTCTCTCTCTTACTCAAAATAAATAAACTTAAAAAAAGCAGCTGGCGGGATTTAGCCTGAGGGCTGTAGTTTGTTGACCTATGTCATCACATACAAACTTAAAATCACAAACACACTAGAAGAAAATTAAAAGGATAATTTTATTATCTTGGGATGAAGAAGACTATCATAAGATGAAAACAACCCCCCCAAAATACTGATTAATCATTCAAAAACTAAAAATATTATCACATTAAAAAAACAGTAAAAAACATAAATAACAAATGAAAAACTGGAAGAATAATTGTATACAGAAAGAGGTTTTATGAATCAATTAAAAAAGGTCCACCAGGGATGCCTGGCTGGCTCAGTTGGTTGAGAATTTGACTTTGGCCTAGGTCATGATCTCATAATTTGTGGGTTCCAGTCCCACAGTGGGCTCTATGCTGTCAGCAAGGAGCCTGCTTGAGATCCACTGTCCCCCACTCTCTCTGCCCCTTCTCTGCTCATGCTCTCTCTCTCAAAAATAAAGACATTAAAAAATATTAAAAGGAGAATAAAAGGAAAAGTTTAGCTAATTGGGTAGAAAATTGAACATAAATGTTTTACAAAAGAAAAAATATAATTGACTTCAAATTCATTCTGACACCTTAGAACAATAGAATACAGAAAATTGTATGAAAAATTTGAAATTAATATACTAACAAATACGGCAACTTGCTTTTATTCAACTGGCACCTGATAGAATTAAGTTGACCAAGAGGAGGTACCAAAAATAGATTTTACCTGACAAGATTAATTAACATGGGTTAGGGTGGGAGCTAGGGTCAGGATGTGAAGCAAAGAAGCAGATTGTGCTTTGGCTGAGAATTTAAACACTGTATAAGGAGACTTTTTAAAAATGTTTATTTATTGAGAGAGAGGAAGAGAGAGAGAGAGAGAGAGACAGAGACAGAAACAGAGACAGAGACAGAGCAAGAGAGAGCGTGCGCGCAGGGGATGGGCAGAGAAAGAGGGAAAGGAGAATCCCAAGCAGGCTCCATGCTATCAGCACAGAGCCAGATGTGGGGCTTGAACCTACAAACTGTGAGATCATTGACCTGAGCTGAAATCAAGGGTTGGATGCTTAACTCGCTTAGTCAACTGAGCCATCCAAGCGCCCCTAAGGAGACATTTTCTTTTTTTTTTTTTT